>NW_011494755.1:4107108-4107457 GCF_000754665.1 Bison bison bison
GCACCCAGGGTCGGGGTAGTCCTGCTGGGGAGCTGCCGCCCCAAGGGAAAGTCGTGAGCAGGCGGCCGGTGCCCATTGCTGAGAGGAGGTCCAGTGCCCAAGTGGGCCTCTAGGGGCCGACCGACGGTGCACGAGGAGACAGCCTCCTGCTTGATCTTGGGGCACATGCGTGGCGGCCCGCCGCTGTAGGGCGCCACCACCACCGGGTGGCTGCCGTCCGGGCTGCCTTTGCTAACACTGATGACCGACGGGCTGCCGTACTCGCTGCCAGGGGCACTCAGCGACGCCTTCAACACGAACTTGCCCATCAGCCCGCCACCTGGCGGCTGCGGCTGCTGCGGCGGAATGT
>NW_011494755.1:4107993-4109005 GCF_000754665.1 Bison bison bison
GTCTCCCTCCGGGGCAGGAGAGCCGGGTTGCTGCTGCCGCAAGCCGCGCCGACTCCTCCACTCTCCAGGTCGGTGGCCACGGTCGCCGCCGCCAGGTCGTAGGGGCGGCCGGGAAGCACCGGGGGAAGTCGCTTCATGTGGGAGAGCTCCTCCCGCCAGCGCTGTGGGGACAGGACGCGAGAGAGACAGTCAGTGTTGTCCCTAACTGCCACTCGATGTTAGTGGTGGGCCCGCCGTGCCTACACCGCCTAGACATGGGGACCGGATGGGCAGGAAGGGCCCCGGGGTTGTGGGTGCCAGTGCTGCAATCGTGGCCCACACCCGGGTCTGGGGAAAGGCGGTGCGTGGATATATGGAAGATGTTAGGTTGTGTCTGCCCGATTGCGTGTGAGCGAGCGCCGAGGCGCGCCAGCCTGGGTCCCTCCCCCGCCGGATCCCAGGGACGCTCCCGCCGCCCCCGGATTTGGGACACCGAGGTTCTCTTGATGCGCCCTCGCCACGGGGACGCCTACGCGCCAAGCTCACTCTGGCCCAGCCAGTGTCTGGGGACACAGACACCTCCCGCCCGGTGGCCCGCGCGCCCGCCCTGCCGCTCGCGCGCTCCGGGACGTGTGCGGACCCGGCGTGCGCCCCCGGCGGTTCCACCGCGTCGGGACCACACGCATGTACAGATGAGCCAAGGGCGCGGAAGCCATCCCGGGTAGCCTGCGGAGGAGCCCGTGCGGGGCCACTCCTGCCCGTCGTTGACCCCAGGGCTCCGCCCGTCCCCATCCCACCCACAGAAGCCCACCGGAGGGCCCCAAAGGCCCGGGCCGACACTCACGTTATTTGGGGCACCTGCTGGACGCAGTGTCTTCTCCCTTCCCGCCGGGCCGGACGCGAACGTGGAGAAGGACGGGAGCAGCGCGTCGCTGACAGCCATGTCAGACTCGCCAGGTGGCTGCCTTCGGACCGGGTAGGGAGCAGAGGCAGAAGTCAGGGGCCACTCTCGACCGCCGCTCTGGCGCGTCCC
>NW_011494755.1:4109105-4109486 GCF_000754665.1 Bison bison bison
GCCGCACCTACCTCATTAATGTGGGGGCCCAAAAGGTCCTCGGGAGTCCGAAGCAGTAGGGGTACCCGAACCCCAAAGCCAACGAAGAGGAAAAAAACTTAGAAACGAAGCCAAAACCCCAAACCCCAAATTGCCCGAGATCCTTCTTCTTTGGATTAAATATAAAAGGGAGATGCCTTTAAAAAAAAAAGTTCCTTTGTATACAAAAGTTCTTAGAAAAGTTGTAAACTCGTAAAAATAGACAATCAGCAAGGCGAATCAAGTAGGTCCGATGGCCAGGCTGCGCTCTCTTCGACTCAGCAGCGTCCCCCACCGCTGTCGCGGTCACCGCGGCTATCGCCGTGAGCGCTGGGGCTGTGGCCGGGGTGGCAGGCGGGCGGC
>NW_011494755.1:4109597-4117206 GCF_000754665.1 Bison bison bison
GCCCCTCCCTTTCTTCTCCCCTCCCTCCAGCGGCCCCCCCGCGCGTTGCCATGGCAGCTAAATAAACAAACTCAGCGCACGTGGGGGCGGGGAGGAGGGAGGGGCGCAGGCGGGGCCCGGCGGGCCGTGACGCCAGCCCGGCAGCTGGCGGGCAGGAGCCGCGCTGACGCCGGCGGCGGTGGCGGCAGCGGGCCGGGCGCGGGGATTTGGGTACGGGGCGCAGGTCCGGTCGCCCGGCGACCGGGACAGTCGGCGTCGCCACGGGCCGCTCCTTGAGTTCGAAGCTCGCGGCCAGGAGGGGTCGGTAGGGGAGAGGGGGATGGTAGCGCGACCCCACCCCCGCTCCTGTGCGCGCTTGCCGCGCGGTCTGCGCGCTGGAGAAGAGCGCGATTATCCGCGTGACTCATCCAGCTCGGGTCCGTCATACGCACGCAGGAGTCCTGCTCTAGTCCCCGAGCGCCAGTGCGGGCATTTGGCCTGGCCTCGCATGGTCCTTCTTGGGCTCGTCTGCCCGGGTGGGGGTTGGGAGTAGAAGGGAGGTGGGCGCCCTCAACTGCGTGGCGAGGACCCGGAGACTGAGAAAGCGGGAGGGGTGCTCTCCTTAAAGGGGCGGAAAGAGGCCGGGATGGGAAATGGAGCTACGGTTTTGATAGCTGAAGGAGCGAGGAAGGGACTGAAAGAAATTTCGCTATGTGAGGTGGGAAGAGAAGGGAGGGGCGTGAGGCGCGGGGACACCTTTCAACCGGGAATCTCAAAGCACTTTGCAAAGCACGCAACTCTCCACTTTATGGATGAGAAAACTGAGTCATAAAGAGGTGAAGTGGCGAGGTAAAGGTCAAACGGCAACTGGTTCCCTTGGCTCAGGCTCTAGAGCGGTCAAACCCACCCAAAGGGTCTCAGCTGGAAAGTGGCCCCGTGCCAGAAAGTAGAACTAAGCGATGGGACCCAGGTACTGGAAAAAGGCCCACGGAGCTCGCAGCAGGCGTCCCTGCCCACCAGGAAGAGAAGAGGAAACGGCAATCGTTATTTCAGTCTTATAACTCGGCCTCCCCACCCCCACTCCCCCTTAGTTTGTGATCAGTAATTTTCCAGCCGGGAAATGTTTTCGCCGTCATCTTCTCTGCAAACAGTGCCTTTTTTTTTTTTTTTTTTTAAACGTGAGTGTGGTGTTCGGTATCGCGTTCTAAACGTAGGCTTGCGAGGTGTTTTGTTTGGATTCAGGCGCGCCTTGGGCTCCGCCCGCCCTCTGCACCAAGCCCCCTTGTCTGTAAAGGCGGCCGGGAGTCAGCCCAGGAGAGAAAAAGGAGATGCGGAAAGGTCGAAGCCCCAGCCCTGGGCAGTGTGCACTCACCCTCACTGAGATCCAGTTACCTCGTACTTTAAGTCACCTGTTGAGTCCTACGCTCCTGGTACCTATTAGGTTTCCTTAGAATATTTGTTATCCTTGATTTTCCTACTCCTTGCCAACCACAGAAGCATTCTTGGAATGCATCGCGCCCCGAATGAATCCACTCAGCCCTTTATGCCAAGCCCAGGAATCCCGCTCGGTTCGGAGACTTGGAAGCCCTTGCGGATCCTGCAGCCGGTCTTCGGCCAATGGCTGCCAGGGCCTGTAACCGGAGGGGAGGGCAGGTTTTCGTGGGGAAACCCCCGACCCTCCTCCCGCGGCCTGGAGAGTTTCAACCCCACCCCATAGGAGCCAGCCAGTTTATTTTAACTCTGAAAATATTGCCTTTTTCAAAAGGAGGAACCAAGAAAGAAAGATACCTGCAACCTCCTCCCCCTGTTGCTTTCGTTGTGATGGCAAACATTTCTTGGGATACTGGGGCTTGAAGATAACATGGAAAAGTTAATCCACTTTACCGTCAAAGCCAAGATTGTTAAACTGCATTGAACTTGGATAAGTCCTTGATTGGCAACCCTCACCCTCCTGATATGTAAGTCAGGACTTCGCATTTTCTAGTTAGGGAACCAGTGCCGTGAGGAGCTTTCTGCTTTTCTCTTATTTATCTAAGGCAGTAGGCCTTCGCCTTCAACAAAAGTCACCACCACAGTGAAAAAACAATATTACACAGATGAATAGGAAAGCCACTATTATTATGTCATATAATCAAGACAAGATTCTGAAACTCAATTAAAAAAGGCAGACTTTCCTAACAGCCTTTTGGAGGCGGAAAGCCAGTGCCTCTTTGTGGCAGGCAGCTTTCTGGTTATTCCTCTGATTGCATCATAAAGGGAACTCTCTAGATTTGCTCCAGCATTTCTAAAAGAGGTAAGGAACTTCAAGTTCACAAGTCATCTCCTTTCAAGGCAGGTGCCTGGTGTGACATCAGGGTTATGACCATGCCTCTTTTCAGAACAGGTAGGTCCAGAAGAGTTAAATCCCTGGCCTATATAATTTATAAACATGAGGCTGAGTAAACGTTTGATGACTAAATTGCACTCTGAAATAATGGAAGACACCCTTGAAAAAAGAATTAAATACTTACTGGTGACTTTATTTCAGCAAACTGATATTACAAGTTTTGTGGTATGGAAGTTAATTATTAATGTCTTTGGAGTTATAAAATAGATTTTTTTTTTTTTCCTCCAGCACAAACTGCATTAGTTGGCAGAAGATGTGATGGAAACCACTAGTGTTAAGGGATTAATGTGGAGCCACAGAGGAGTGTGATAGATTGAAGAGGCTATATCAGTGTTTCAAGGGAAGGACCTGGCACCCAGAGCTGGGCACCAGAATCTGGGTGTTTGACAGCACCCTAGCTTGTATGTAAATGCCACGGGATTCAGGAAAAGCTGCTTTTTTCAGAAGGTGAAAGTAAGAGATGCTTTGAAGTACCCATCGCTTTGAAATGAAATCCCTACAGATAAATGACTGGGAAAGGGTCTTGCAACTTTCTCAGGGTGGCAAATCTTTTCCCAGCCTCTGAGTGACTCTCGTGTCCTGGTAAACTCCTGGCCTCTTTTTCACCTCAGTCTTGTGCAGAGGTTAAGAAAGTGAGCTGTAACACTAGATTTCCTGGGTTTCTGTTCTGGTTCTGCTGCTTTCTAGCTGGGCAAGCGCCTTGACCTCACTTTCCCTGTTTTTTTCTTCTACAAAATGGGTATATCAATTGTATCTACTGCTGAAAATAATAAGGATTATAAACAGGATCATCCAAGTAAGGTGTTTAGTGTAGGACTTAACACTCAACACAGGTATGTGTTTCTACCACCAGGATTCTCCAGGGCACCTTCAACTGCATGAGGACAGGAGCTGTTTTTTCATTACCATATTCCCAAGTTCTAGTACAGTGATACTGTAGTACTCTTTAAGTGTTTGTTGAACGAATAATGTACTTTTGTCAGCAGTCCATCAACAGAGAGCCTGTCTTCCCTTTAAGTCTCAACTTTATGCTCATTAATCCCCTTCATTGTAAAGAACCTTAATCCACTCAGACTCTTATCATTTTTCCCACCTTATTTCATCACTCTTCCCCAGCTTCCCAAGCTCTTATTTCCCTCAACTCATGCCTCATTTTCTTTGACCTGGGCATTCAGGCCTCTGCACAGAGTTCAGCCCTTTCTATTCCTAAATATCTCAGTCATTTTTTTCCCTACTGTCAGGGTGGGCTGCCTTGGTTCAAGCCCTCCTCATCTATCACTTTTTTTTTTTTTTAATTTTAGAAAAAGGGTTTTTTATTCTACTCCGTTGAAGTATAGTTAATTTGCAGTGTATTTTGCTGTACAGCAAAGTGACTCATTTAAACACATGTATACATTTTTCTTTTTTTCATTTGGCTGCATGAGGTCTCAGTTGCCTGTGGGCTCATCTCTCACTTTGAATTGTTTTTGTAAGCCTCCAAGCTGCTGTCCTCTTCTTCCACCTCCTCCATGGCCTCCCTCCCTTGCCAGTCAGTCCAGCAGTTAAAACTTCGTGCTTCCATTGCAGGGGGCAGAGGTTCAATCCCTAGTCAGGGAGCTTAGATCCCACATGCCTTGCCGCCAAAAAAAAAAAAAAAATCATAGTCTCTCTGGAATTAGATCTAATCCATTTTGTTCAAATCACTTCTGCCCAACCACCCTCCTTGGCCTAAAAGAGCAACACCAAACTCCTTAGCCTAAAGTAGCAAACTTATCCTGGCCCTAGACAAGCTAACAGGATCATCTCCAGAGACTGACTCCACCCTCCCTCAACTTTAACTGGATGTTCTCTCAAGTCTGAATACACAATGTGTGTTTTCCTCGTTTTTCCTGTCTGAAATGCCTTGTCTCCCCTCAGGCTCTCATCTGGCTCAGACTCCCTAGTCCCTCTTAATTGTCCCTTGGTCTGTTAGTCCTTGTCTAGAGTCATCCTCTTTCCTCTGAGCTCTAATGAAGCCATGTGGCCTCTGCCATGCCATTTCCAGTGGACTGCGATGATCTGGTTACTTGTTTGTGGCTCCTGTCCTGCTGGGGCATCTTTAGGACAAATGGCCAGTGAGTGTTCTCTGTAGCATGAAGAGAGCCAGCAAAACTGCCCTGATGAAAGGACTCATCTGGGAGCCTGCCTTGAGCCCTGCCCTTATCTTGTCAATAACTTGTCTCTGGTGGAGAGTTCACTGGCTCAGCCCTCTGCTTTCCAGTCCCTTCTCTCCCTCCACCCGCTTCTCTTCTTTGAAAAATTATATGAAGGACAGAGAAAATAAAGTCCTTCGTAGTTATGTCCTCTCAAAGCAGTTGGACAAAAAGCGAGGAAACAGCTCAGCCCAAGGCATTGTAATAAAACAAACTAGAAAACACAAAAACAAATAACCAAAAGCCAAACCAAAACCAAACAGCGCGGCCACTCTTCTGGAGCCAAATCCATTGCCTTTCAAAACCCAAACATTGGGTTTTGAAGTTTTTAGAGCAGAAAATGAATCACAGACATTTAAAAATCAATTCTCAGAAATTTAATTAAAATCATTTTCATGAACCTTTAGGTTTGATCACTTAAGCTACATTCTTAGGCCAAAAATGTGAGGCCGGGTTTAAGCTATTTAAAAAGAAATCTGCACTTAATGGGATTATCTTAAAAGACTTGAGCTATTTTGACAGCAATATGTTAAATTCAGCCTTTCAGTGTCTTCAGCTTGTTCTGATATATTAAGAGAATGCAAACAAACAAAAAACCCAAATCTCTGTTTAGGTTATTTTTAAACGCCTAAGTACAGCAAGTAATATCTTTTAAAAGCAAGGTGCATAGTAGTACTATTTCTCTTAACAAATAATTAGGATCTAACATCTACCATCTTTTATCAACTATGATTGTTTTTAAGGCCACAAGAAGAATCTTCTGCTACTACGTGCTTTTGAAAATAAATCTAGCATTTAAAAGTAAACGAATCAGGGACTTCCCTGGTGGTCCAGTGGTTAAGACTCTGTTATCCCAATGCGGAGGGCACAGATTCAGTCTCTGGTTGGGGAATTAAGATCCCGCATGCCCCATGCTGTAGTCAAGGAAAAAAAAAGTGTGGGGGGGATGCTAAATGAACCCACAAAGGCAAATCAGCAGAGAAAACCATTGCTGGAATTTTCTCCTTGACTTGGTTCACCAAATTTTCCTGGCCTGATAAACAATTTCCTCACGTAGAATTGTGTTGAAAAGAGAAAGTGAAGTGAAGTGAAGTCGCTCAGTCATGTCCGACTCTTTGTGACCCCATGGACTGTAGCCTACCAGGCTCCTCTGTCCATGGGATTTTCCAGGCAAGAGTACTGGAGTGGATTGCCTTTTCCTTCTCCAGCAGATCTTCCCGACCCAGGGACGGAACCCAGGTCTCCCGCGTTGTAGACAGCCGCTTTACTGTCTGAGCCACCAGGGAAGTCCAAGAGAAACTTGGACTTGAAAAGAGAAGCAGAACATTATTATACTCTGCATGCTAAGTAGCTTCAGTTGTGTCCCCTTATTTGCAACCCCATGGACTATAGCTTGCCAGGCTCCTCTGTCCCTGGGATTCTCCAGGCAAGAATACTGGAATGGGTTGGCATGCCCTCCTCCAGGGGATCTTCCTGAGCCAGGGATCAAACCCAAGTCTCATATCTCCTGCATGGCCAGTCGGGTTCTTTACCACTAGCGCCACCTGAGAAGCCTATTATACTCTAGAAGATTCTGTGTCCTTAATTTAGAAGCCTTTGTGGGCTGTATGGCAATTGTATCTCAATACAACTGTGAGGAAAAAAGTCTCTTTACTTCAGATTCTTAGACTAATACAATATCGCCCTTCTGAGGAAAACAAGATTCCCTGGTTTAAATCAGAATGGAGGGCATTTTTTTTTTTTGAGGTGGAGGGCAATCTTTTGCACTATGAAAAGTGTAGAGATTTTGAGGGTTTGAAAACAAATGCTTCACACCCTGAGAAATGCAAACAAGAAACAATTCTGTGCTGAATTTTCTTCTCAGTTTGTGGGCTGGACAAGAGGATAAGTTATTTTTGCCAATTTGATATTATGTACTCCTGGCCAAAGAAATTATTGAAAAAATAATAATAACAATACATTTGATTATCCTGCAGCTGACTCTTTCTCACAGACATTGTGTTAGTTAATCAATTTTAATGTCCTGGCTGGTGCGAAGAGTGCTGGGAGGATGGCCAGTGTCAGGATTTTTTTTTTTAACAAAGGTCAAAATAAATTTCTGGCAGCACTTGCATATCTCTTAGTGTGCTTGGTGTGTTTTTCAAAGTCACTAGCTCAAATCTAGACACGGGCTTTTCTTAGATCCAGGGATGATCAGAAGCTTCTTGAAAGAGAAAGCCCTAGAATAGTTACCTAATCTTACAGGAATTCCCAGCATTATAGAGATTCAACAAGTTAAACTATTCAGAGACTCACTCAGTCTATGGTGTCAGATTGTTGTTCTTGTGTGCAGTCGCTCAGTCATGTCTTCACTCTTTACGACCCCCGTGGACTGTAGCCTGCCAGGCTCCTCTGTCCATGGGATTTCCCAGGCAAGAATACTAGAGTGCGTTGCCATTTCCTACTCCGGAGGATATTCCCAACCCAGGGATGGAACCTGTGTATCCTGCACCGGCAGGTGGGTTCTTTACCGCTGCACCATCCCGGAAGCCCTCGGGTTGCTACATGTACCCAACAGAGTTCTCAGAGTCACGTATTTATGGGAAACACCCAACTGTTGAATTTCGGTGTTCTGTGTTTCATTCAGCACACTCAGTTTTCTATTAAAATAGAAACTCATTTGAGTTTCTTTAAAGAGAGGTCAGACTCTTTGGTCTATGTGAATGTGGATTAGAGTGTCATTATCTAAGTTTGATTCTTTGCCCCCTCTTGCTTCAACTCAGTGAAGGAGGGGTCTTGGACAGAATTCCTTGTCTAATGGGAGATGAAAGAATGACTTGTGATGAGAGTGCAAACATGCTGGGGAAGAAACCTGGGACTTCCACCCAAGAATTTGGATGCCTAGACCTTGTGCTGCCTCTTATCAGTTGGTTGACTTTGGGTATGTTATCTAGCTGCCCTCTATTTTCCATGCCTGTGAAATGGGGCTATGAGTGCACCCACCTCCCAAAGCTGTTATGAACACCAAGACATCGGGTGTGAAAGGCACCACTGGGGTTAGCTTCTCCACTCTAGCAATGAAAACTAACATAGT
>NW_011494755.1:4117306-4131014 GCF_000754665.1 Bison bison bison
AGTTATCCCCATTGATAAACTTTCTGAGGTTAGCACTGCCACTGATGCACTAGAATGCAGGCTTCAAGAGATAAGGACCCTGACTGACTTACTATTATTCCAGAATGTAATGCAGTTTGCTGGCCTGTAACAGGTGCTCAACACACATTTGTTTAATAAGTGAACTCCATTTTACAGTTTAAGAAACTACAAAGTCGAGTTGGCAAAGTGACTAGCTCAGGCTTGTACAGCTAAGTGAGTGAGGAAGCCAGTGTTCTTGGAGTCCACATGGGGAAAGAGGCCTGGGGTATCCCTTCTCCTTATATGGCCTGCCCTTTTGTCATCCTTGTTTTTTTCTGACCTCAGCTGTGCCAGGCTTCCCTTCATCCAGAGTTTTTTTAGATCAATTTCTCCAGCAAATAAAATTCTAACCTTTGGTTCAGGTTGGGGGGAAAGTAGTCACACTGTTGTATGGGGTAAGGGAGAAATCTTAGGACATGATTGATTGGACGGATGGATGGATTAGTAGGTGAATGGATGGATGGATAGATGAATGGATTTCCCAGCAACTGCTTATATAGGCTTTCAATCAGTAATCCCATTTCCATCCCCAGATGCTCCCTACTTCTGAGTAACACCTTGGTGTCTCCACTTCCTGAGCCCTCCAAGGGTCCTGCACCTTGAAATCAATCTGCCTGGTTTTCTACTTCCTCTGATCTAAGTTTGGCTTCCCAGCTCCCACTGTCTTTGCCCTGGTAGGTTTTGTCTTTTAATTCTTTACTGTCACCTAAATGGGGTGTCAGAAGGAGCATAAGAAAACACTTTTGTTGAATACACCATGTTTGAGTCTTAAAAAACCCTTTGCTCCTTTTTTTTTCATTTTTTAAAGGTTTTTTTTTCTGATTTTAAAATTAATGCCTGCTTACTCACAAAATCAATCAATAAATGCAGATTCAAGAAAAATGAATTCACATTGTACCTATCCAGATATGACTGTGGTTAACAGTTAGGTATACAAAGTTTCAAGATTTTTATGCATATATAAAAGTAGTAAAATTTATTTTTAAAATACCAATTACCATTTACACACAGCTTTGCAAATTTGCTTTTATTTTCACTTAGTAATTTACCATAGCTGTACATGTTAATACATAGATATACCTCTTATTTTTAAACACATCATAGTAGTTCCTAATCTTGGTATTTAATCAATTGCCTTTTGATGGTCATGTAGATTGTTTCAATTTTTCACTATTCCAGAACTTCCTTTTGCAATCTTACACAAATTTGCTTATTTCATTAGGTTCGATTTATAGCAATTGCTTTACTAGGTTGATATTATTACTCATTATTAAATAGTTCCTCAAAAAGTTATGTTTCCATCAATTTACATTCCCATCAGCATTTCCATTCCCATTACCAAGGTGTATTACATCCATCCACCTACTAATCCATCCATCCATCCAATCAAGCCCTAAGATTCCTCCCCTACCCCATATAACAGTGTGACTGCTTTTCCCCCAACTTGAACCAAAGATTAGAACTTTATTTGCTGGAGAAATTGATCTAAAAGAACTCGGATGAAGGGAAGTCTGGCACAGCTGAGGACAGAAAGAAACAAGGATGACGAAAGGGCGGGCTACATGACAGTGTTACCTGCTGCCCAGCACTGAGTATTGGCATCTTACTCTTTGGCTACTCTTTGATTTATTATTATGCTTCTTTGTTTGTTTTTGTTTTTACAATTTAATTTTTATTTTATATTAGAGTATAGTTGATTTATAATGTTGTGTTTGGCTCAGGTGTACAGCAAAATAATTCAGTCATGCATATACGTACGTCCATTCTTTTTCAGATTCTTTCCCATATAGGTTATTACAAAATATTGAGTAGAGTTTCGTCTGCTATACAGTAGGTACTTGTTGATTATTTATTTTACCTATAGTAGTGTGTATATATGTGATTCCCAGATTCCTAATTTATCCTTACCCTCATTTCACGTTTCCCCTTTGGTAATCATAAATTTGTTTTCCAAGACAATGAGTTTGTTTCTGCTTGTAAAATAAGTTCATTTGCTTTTATGTATTTTTAATTGAAGTAAAGTTAATTTACAATGTTATGCTAGTTTCAGCTGTACAACAGGGTGATTCAGTTATATACGTATATATTCTTTTTCAGATCCTTTTCCTTATAGGTTATTACAAAATATTGAGTACAGTTCCCTGCTGCTCCTTTGAAATCCAGGCATCTACATATGTCAGCTTTGAGGCTAGTCAACCTTGTAGGGCAGTTGGTTTGGATTGCTTCCAGACTTCAAGGGTGTGGAAATCAGACAATGTTAGAATGCAGTCAGAGGCTTCCACTTTGCACGTACTGAATCAGAGACCTAGGGAGCAGAGGTGATGCCCATGCCACACACTGGCAGAGGTGGGGCCGCAGAGCACGTGTCATGACTCCCAGCCAAGTCCCAGCTCCTTGCTTGCATCACACCGCACTGACAGGAACCCCTAAAACCTGCCCTTTCCCTGAGCCCCTTTCCCTTCTGCAACCAGAAGTGTGGACCTCAGGAGGGGATGAGAACCAACATTTTCAGTGTGCTTTCTTTTTAAATTTTAAAAAATTTTACTTACTTAATTTTTGGCTGTGCTGGGTCCTTGTTGTGGTACTCAGGCTTCTCGTTGCAGATGGCTTCTCTTGTGGAGCGCGGGCTCTAGGTGCATGGGCTTCGGTAGTTGCGGCACATGGGCTCAGTGGTTTCAGCTGCAGGCCCTAGAGCATGGGTTCAGTAGTTGTGGTGCATGGGCTTAGTTCCTCCGTGGCTTGTGAAATCGTCCCAGACCGGGGATCGAACTCTTGTCCCCTGCGTTGGCAGGCGGATTCTTAACCACCAGACTACCAGGGAAGTGCCTCAGTGCACTTCCTAAGCACTCCCACCTACCCCAGCTACTCTGCCTGTGTTGGGCCCTCCGTGATCCTGTGAGGTAGGTATTACTCATGTCACTCTATAGAGGAAGAAATGAACAAAAGGGAGATGAAGTTAATCAAACGAGTAACCTGTGCCCAGTCCTAAGGAGATTTAGCACGGGGAACTAGATCACATCTATCTTAGAGTGAATGAGGAGGCAAAGTGTGCGCTGGGTTTAAAGCGAGGAAGGGTGGTTATCAGCAACACCCATCTGCCCTAAATGGATCATGGAGATGTTTCCTGGGATGACTGAAGACATTCTGACACCTCACCCCAGGGGTGTGTGTGTGTCTGTGTGTGACTGTATGGACTCTAGCCTGCCAGGCTTCTGGCTCCATAGGATTTTCCAGGCAAGAAGGAGGGAGTGGGTTGCCATTTCCTCCTCCAGGGAATCTTCCTGACCCAGGGATTGAAACCACATCTTCTGCATCCCCGTGTAAGAGTAAAACCCAGCAGCACAAGCACCTCTCAAGACATCATCTAGCTGGTTCAGGGGTTGTGTTGCTAGGGGTTGAGCACAAGTAGAACCCAATGCTTGCTGGCCAGGTCCCCTCTGGAATGACTGAGCTGTCCAGCATGCCCCATGTATAAATGTCAAGTAAACAGCAAATTGAAGTGCAATCTAACTATTGTGCTGGGACTGTTTGCTTTAGATATACTAGTTGGCAGGAAGGGAGAAGGAGAGGGAGAGGGAAAAATATGTGTCACTTTGCAAGGCAGGTTGTGAACGTCCTGAGTCCTCCCTTGGCCGGCTGGAATGTCACAGAAACCAATGTCAAATAAATACAGGGCTTGCACTCCATGTTGCAAAAATAAGCATGTCCATTTGCTTGAAAGAAAAAAAAAAAGTCTTTCAGATGAGGGAACATTTTCCAGTCAATCACACAGCAGCAAAGTCATCCTGTTGAATTTGTGACTCACAGGCTCTCTGTGTCAATAGACAGAGAGTGAGCCCAGCGTTATGACTTCAGTGGGAGATGAAGCAGAAGCTGGGATGAGGCAGGGCTGGCTTTAAAGCAGGGCCCTGGGCTCTGACAATAAATAGCGGAGGAAAGTCTGACCACTCACAGGGTGAGTAACTCATTTGTTGGTTCCTTTTCTTTATTACTTGCTTGTCTCCTAGAAAAGAACCAATTACAATTTGCCTTACTTCATCCTTTCCTTGCACCTACAATGATGAAGGACGTCATTGTAAGGACTACTGACGGAGCATCCCGTGGCTTGATGCTCTGCACACTTACACACATCGTCTTCTGGCCTTGTAGCAATTCTGTTAGGTAGTTGGCACTTTACGTGTTAGTTTATGAATGAGAAAATTGAAGTCCACAGAGGTTAGGCATCTTTGTAAGCTTCTGGCCAAGGATTCTCATGTGGTTCTCTCTGGCTTCAATTTCAGATTCTGTGCGATTTTGGGGCATTCTCCCATTTTGCTGTCTTGCCATGAGCCAGATGTTAGCCTGGGCACTGGGGCTGCACCGATAAGTAAAAAATGGTTCCTGCCCTCAAGGAGCTCCAGGACCAGTCAACATATGTTGTCTTGTGTTCTAGACAGCTGGGATCTGATTAGGTTGCCTGAAACTGGTAGTTATTTAAGAGAAGATACTACCAAGAGGCTCACTGCTTGTTTACTTGGCGGCACTGAGTGGGGGTGTCCTGGGACAGAAAAAGCAGTGCAACAAAGACCACAGATGAGCCAACACCTGGCCCTCAACTGGCTGATCTTAAAGCAGATTTTCGCAGCCAGTCACGAGGGTTGGGGCAGGTGGAGGCTTGGTGTTTGGTCTGAGGTAGTCACAGAACAGGATGGAGAGGGACCTGAGCCTGACCACAAAACTGATGGGCTGGCTTCTAGTCCACAGGCTTCCCTGGTGGCTCAGAGGGTAAAGAATCTGCCTGAAATGCAGGAGACCTGTGTTTGATCCCTGGGTTGAGAAGATCCCCTGGAGAAGGGAATGGCAACCCACTCCAGTGTTCTTGCCTAGAAAATCCCATGGACAGAAGAGCCTGGCGGTCTACAGTCCATGGGGTCGCAGGGTCAGACACAACTGAGCAGCTGTCACTCACTCACTCACTCACTCACCAGTCCAGGCCCTGCTCTGCACGCACGTGGGCTGAGGTCAGTCACTGGCTCTGTCTGCGTGTGGGCTCTTCAGCTGCGCATGAGAGAGCGAGCAGAGTAAGGCCCCCATGGCTCCGAAGCATCAGGATTAATTGGGATGGTGGGGTCCGTTCTTGACTTTTTCTCGATGGTCTCAGCCGAGATATTCTCAAGTAAGAAGGAAAAAAAAGCAGTAAATCTGGTGGCTCTCAAAGCTGAGACATTTCTTCTTCACCCTCCACACAACTCTGCTGAAAACTGTTCTGGTCAAGTAACTTTGATCCTTTTAGAAAATCTGTTGTCCGTGTGGACAAAAGCAATTCTTCATTTGAATAGGACATCAATTCTTTCTCCTGCTTTTTCCCTGTGGCCCCAGTGTCCTCCCATTTCTGAGAAGTCGTCAGCATGGAGACTATATTCCCTAGTTGCCTGAGTCCTCTTCAAAGTCCAGTCCTGACGGTTTTTCGTCTTGCCGGCTGGGGAAATTCTTAAAAAGACACGGTCAATAATCTTTTGCTGGAGTATACTTTCGACACGTTTATTTTGGCTCGTGTTGTTTGTCAAGCCCTCGTGGAGCCCTGTGAACGAGAACGCTCCGTTTACCATTTGACTTTCTCCCCATCTAGTTGGCAAACATTGTGTTTCCTCAGTAAGCTGTCTGAAAAACAAACAGTAGAGTTTACACTGGTCTTTGTGTCGCCCATCTGCCTACTCAGTGATCTATACAACAATGTGGGTGCTAGAAACCTGTATGTGTGTGTGTGTGTGTGTAGGGAGAAACGTTCATTCATTTACTCATACAGTTGATGTTTAGGGAGCACCAGCTATGTGTCTGACTCGGTGCTGGGCATTGACTGAAAGCCCAATGGAGGACTTCCCTGGTGGTCCAGTGGTTCAGAATCCTCCTTGCGATGCAGAGGATACGGGTCTGATCTGTGGTCAGGGAACTAAGATCTCACATGCCTTTGGGCAACTGAGCCTACAGGCCACAATTGCTGAGCCCACTTGTAGTTCATGTGCTGCTGTGATAGATCCCACGCTATGAAACAAAGGTCCCACATGCAGCAACTAAGACCCAGAACAGCCAAATAAATAAATATTAAAAAAAGAAGAAGAAGAAAGGCCAGTGGTGAACAAAGGTAGATGTGGTCTTGCCCATAGGAAGGTTATAGTCTATTGCTGGGAAAAGATGTTAATCAAATAACAGCAACAAGGAAAAATAATAGCAAAGTGCAAACACTGCTGTGAAAGAGGAGGCATGGGACAGGAAAGCTTTTAAAAGGAAACTGGCCGAGTTGGGGTATACAAGGAGTACAGTGGGGAGAGGAAAGTCATGTCCTCCTGTGGACTATGATCCCTGACAATTACAAGTATTTATGCCTTTGAATTTCTGAACCTAGCATAGCCTCAATTATATTTCTAAGTTATTAATTTTTTGAGTTATTTAGTGTTCTAGGCCAGGGTCTCAGGGCACAGAGACAAATGGTATAGCCTATGTGGAATCTAAAACCCAAAGCAAAACAAGCTGAAAAGACTCATAGATATAGAAAGCCGGAGGGGCGTGTTGGGGAAAATAGGTGAAGGATATTAAGAGGGACAAACCTCCAGTTATATCAATAAATAAGCCACAGGGATGTAATATACAGCATAAGGAATATGGTCAATAATATTGTAATAACTTTGTATGGAGACAGATGGTTACCAGACTTATTGTGATCATTTCATAAGGTATGCAAATGTCAAATCACCTGAAACGGACATAATATGGCACATCAACCAGGTTGCAATAAAGGAAAAAGTAATTAAAAAACCCCAAGACACTGCCTAGGACCACCCCTGAAAGAAATTGTAAAACAAAGTGCTGAGTGTTGCAATAGCAAGGATTGTGCACAAGATTGCAGGAAAGCCCAGAGGAGACAGAGACTGATTCTGCTTGAGACTGGCCTGCCAGGGAGGGAAGAGAAGCGGCACGGAGACAAAGAAAGACATGGAGGTGGGACACTGCAGGGTCTGTAGATGGACTGGTGTGAAGTCCCGTGGGGTCAACGTGGAGAGGGTAGATGAGACTGGTAATATTTGAAAAGTCATTTCTGGGGCAAAAACTGAGGGGCCCAAATAGCTGCTCAAGAAGACCCACAGGTTAAAGTTGTATTTTCCACACTTCCAGTAATTCTAGAACTATGTTAAAATTGTTTAGCATAGATATGTTCTGCCAGCTGTGACACGTTCAGTATTTTTCTGTACATCCACTTATTTAGAAAATATTGTAAAACTTTAAAATACACTCCATAATAATTTGTATAATATCAAAGTTTGGCTGTACTAGCTCGATGTTCTATAACACAATATACAATAAATACATGATTAAAAGAATAAATACTTCTCTAATGGCACCCCACTCCAGTACTCTTGCCTGGAAAATCCCATGGACGGAGGAGCCTGGTAGGCTGCAGTCCATGGGGTCGCTAAGAGTCGGACACGACTAAGTGACTTCACTTTCATTTTTCACTTTCATGCATTGGAGGAGGAAATGGCAACCCACTCCAGTGTTCTTGCCTGGAGAATCCCAGGGACGGTGGAGCCTGGTGGGCTGCCGTCTATGGGGTCGCACAGAGTCAGACACGACTGAAGCGACTTAGCAGCAGCAGCACGCCATATAAAATCATCTTGAATCCCATCAGTGGTACTTGTATTCCATTTTGATGAAAACCATTGTACCACAACTCTACAGCAATTTCTTTCTTTCTTTTTTTTCTTAGTATTTTAAAAATAATTATTTTATTGAAGTTTAGTTGATTTATAATGTTGTGTTAATTTCTGCTATACAACAAAGTGATTCAGTTATACATATACCTACATTCTCTTCCATATTCTTTCCTTATGGTTTGTCGCAGGATATTGAGTATAGTTCCCTGTGCTAGACAGTAGGCCCTTGACGTTTATCAGAGCACTTTAGATGTTAAAAACCAAAAGATTATTTTTTTCTTCTGTCACTTGTGTCTCGCATTTAATGGTTGAGCAGAATCTCTTCTGTCTAACCTGTTGATTTCTATGACTAGCAAGTAAGGGCCACTGCCTCCTTTGGAAGAAGCCCATGGGCTTGGCTTCTCTTTTGTATCTCATTTTTTCCCCATTTCTGTGTTTCTGAAGTGGTGTTGGAGAAGACTCTTGAGAGTCCCTTGAACTGCAAGGAGATCCAACCAGTCCATCCTAAAGGAGCTCAGTCCTGAGTGTTCATTGGAAGGACTGATGTTGAAGCTGAAACTCCAATACTTTGGCCACCTGATGTGAAGAATTGACTCATTTGAAAAGACCCTGATGCTGGGAAAGATTGAGGGCAGGAGGAGAAGGGGACGACAGAGGATGAGATGGTTGGATGGCATCACTGACTCAATGGACATGAGTGTGAGTAAACTCCAGGAGTTGGTGATGGACAGGGAGGCCTGGTGTGCTGCAGTCCATGGGGTCTCAAAGAGTCAGACACGACTGAGCAACTGAACTGAACTGAAGTGCATGCATTATCCAGCTAATGACAACTGCCCACATAATCTCCTCTTGTGTTCCCAGCAGTGCAACTTCCAGTGGTCAGTTTCCTGTTTAAAACATACAATGTTGTTTTTCTTGCCCAGGAGCACCTGTACATAAAAGGGAATTAGCAATATTAAGCCGCTCATCCCAATCAATGCTCAAAACAACCCTGAAACAGAAGTAGTTAAAGCCTCATTTTACAAATGAGAAAACAGGCTCAGATGGATCCAAGTAACTGTCTGTCTCAAGGCTTTGTGGTCAGCCAGAGCTGGGCTTTGAAACCAGGAGAGTCTAGAGATACTGAGTCCAGAGCTTTCTCTTTGGCTTCAGAAATTCACTTGGGAGAACTTTGTTCCTCGTCCACTTAACAGGTATTTGGTGAATGCCAGTTATATACAGAGTGCTCTGATATGAAGGAGAATTCAGAGGAGATGAATGACATGGGCTGTGCTCTGGGGGAGTCAGAATTATAAATGATTATGTTTTTAACAATTAATTTTAAGTTAAAAATTGTTTTTTTATTAACTACTATCAATAACCTCAGATATGCAGATGACACCACCCTTATGGCAGAAAGTGAAGAGGAACTAAAAAGCCTCTTGATGAAAGTGAAAGAGGAGAGTGAAAAAGTTGGCTTAAAGCTCAACATTCAGAAAACGAAGATCATGGCATCTGGTCCCATCACTTCATGGGAAATAGATGAGGAAACATGGAAACAGTGGCTGACTTTATTTTTGGGGGCTCCAAAATCACTGCAGATGATGATTGTAGCCATGAAATTAAAAGACACTTGCTCCTTGGAAGGAAAGTTATGACCAACCTAGATAGCATATTGAAAAGCAGACATTACTTTGCCAACAAAGGTTCGTCTAGTCAAGGCTATGGTTTTTCCTGTGGTCATGTATGGATGTGAGAGTTGGACTGTGAAGAAGGCTGAACGCCGAAGAATTGATGCCTTTGAACTGTGGTGTTGGAGAAGACTCTTGAGAGTCCCTTGGACTGTAAGGAGGGCCAACCAGTCCATCCTAAAGGAAATCAGTCCTGAGTGTTCATTGGAAGGACTGATGCTAAAGCTGAAACTCCAGTACTTAGGCCACCTCATGCGAAGAGCTGACTCATCGGAAAAGACCCTGACTCTGAGAGGGATTGGGGGCAGGAGGAAAAGGGGACGACAGAGGATGAGATGGCTGGATGGCATCATGAACTTGATGGACGTGAGTTTGAGTGAACTCCGGGAGTTGGTGATGGACAGGGAGGCCTGGAGTGCTGTGATTCATGGGGTCAGAAAGAGTCAGACACGACTGAGCTACTGAACTGTCTGACTGACTGCACCTGGTAAAAAGGGCCCAACCTAAAACTGAAAGCAAAACCTTTTCTAAGTACTAGAGCTATTTTCTAGATGAAACCATCACAAATAGCTCTTTATTATTTTCACTTGGCTACTCTGCGGAGACTTTGAAGTGACGGATGGTGGACGATAGATTTTCTTTTCCTTTATACGTTAATAATGTGGAAATTGAAAACAGGTCCACAAAAAAAAAAAAAAAAAAAGGAAGTTGGCATGAGATACAGTTGCTATGAACAAACATTGGAGCTGCTTCTTAGCTTCCTGGCAGCCAGGAGAAAAAGGGAACATAGCTCTCACTATCATAGAGGAAGAAGCCCATTGTTATTTCTGGTCCTGAAGCCTCAAGTTCACTTCTTACCTGGAAGCCCACCTGTGGACATTGATAGACACAATAATTAATGTTTTTGGCAACAGCTTTCCCACAAATGCCAGTCCTTGTCTGCCTTTTCTCGTGAAGGCCTTTAATTAAGGTTGAGAGCTTCACATCCAGGACAACATCAGTGAGGGCTTGATTCATGTGGTTCAACAACCACTATAACACGAAGCAGCACAGAACAGAGGGTCGTTAGGGCTCCAAGTGAAGTCCTGCAGGACTTCAGGGGACCGTGGGAACGTCTACAAGTTGGACGGTGGGGAAAACCTTCACGAAGGAGGTCGTCTTTGCATGGGACTTGGGGAGCAGGAGTCGATGAGCAGAGGAGAGGGTGAAAGGGAAGAACATTCCAGGCTCAGGGAGCAAGTGCAGCTGGCACAAAGAAGTGAAAATGCTTGGCCTGTTTGGAGAATGTCAATCGGTCGGGGTGGACCGACAGAGATCCTAAGAAGGCTTCTGTGAAAGAGGTTATATTTGCCACTTGGACATTTTCTAGTTCTTCTGAGACAATTTTTGTTGTTGAGTTAGGCAAAAACGAATGAGAATCAGATGGCCACATTTCTCTCGAATCCACACGGGCTTAAAAAACGAAGGGGAAAAAGAACTTGACAGAATGTGTCTTGGCTTCTGCCAAACCTAAAGTATTTGAAACATCACACAAGACAGATCTCGAACCCAAACACATGCCTGGATTCGCCCACTTCTAATGGCAGCTGCGGCCGTTTCATAAAATGAATTGTCTTCAAGAGAAAGGGGTCTGATGGAAGAGCGTCATTAAAGAGAATGGCTGATGCGGGGGTGGTTGGCCAGTTGGCCCTTGAGAATGTACACATTTCCTGCCCTTGTGAAGAGAGAGGGGCCAGCGCGGTGTCGCCAACCAAGCTATTGATCTGGCTCCCTTGTAGGATGACTAAAACATGTATTATTTGACTTTATTGTGTTGCGTGTAGAAAGAATTCAGCATCTCTTGTTTCTCTCCCTCTCTGTCCCAGTTTTATATTTCAGAGGGTAAAAATGAAAAGAAATATGTTTTGCATCAGTCTCTGTTCACACGAGTGGAGACTGAATGAGGAATGGTGGAAGCAGAGAAATGAGATCACTAAACATACTGTTTATTATGATTTTAAATTCCTGGCTTGAGGATCACGGACATTTGCAAAGTGGAAGGAATCAGGAAGAGGGGTGAACTGACTTGTGCATCATCCACAGTTGGTCAGTTGTAAAGTTCAAACTCCAGCCTGGGCCTCTGATTCCTGGTCTTTCATAGCCAACACATTTTTGCCAGGCTCGGAACTGAGAATAAAAGTGAATTCTCTTGTATAGTCTTTCCTTCCTCATTCCTTTGTTTCCTTTCTTTCTCTCTTTCTTCCCTTCCTCCTTCTCCCCTCCATCCTTGTCTTCTTTCCTTTCTTGCTTTCTTCAAAAGAGACATTTAAAAAAATTATTTTATTAATCTATAGTTGACTTACAATGTCATGTTAATTTCTGCTGTACAGCAAAGTGATTCAGTTATACTTACGTATACATTCTTTTTTTGTATTTTTTTCCGTCATGGTTTATCACAGGATACTAAATATAGTTCCCTGTGATATACATTAGGACCTTTTTTATCCATCCTATACATAATACACTTTGCATCTGCTAATCCCAAACCCCCAATCCTTCTCTCCCCATTCCTCTTTCCTTGGCAACCACAAGTCAAAACAGACTTTTTAAAAAAAGTTTTTATTTTATGTTGGACTGTATGTTAATCAGCATTAACAATCAGTTATGTTAATCAGCATTAACAATGTTGTGTTAGTTTTAAGTATACAGCAACGTGATTCAGTTACACATATACATGTATCTATTCTTTTTCAAATTCTTTTCCCATTTAGGTTATTATAGAATATTCAGAAGAGTTCCCTCTGCTCTATTGTAGGTCCTTGTTAGTTATCTATTTTAAATCTAGCAGTGTGTACATGTCAGTCCCAAACTCTCTCTCTATTCTTCTCCCCAACCATCCCCCCTGGTAACCATAAATTCATTCTCTAAGTCTGTGAGTTTGTTTCAAAACAGACTTTTTCCTTTTTTCTTTTGAGAGCTCAGTGATGGTAACAACATCCAAACAGAGTTAAGGTGTGTTCAACGTCAGTCTGGAGATACAGCCTTGGAATTGTACTGATAGAATTTAGGAAAAAAAAAAAAAAAACTAGCAATGGAAATGAACTGCAACTGGGACGGAAATAGGAGACTAGTGGAGGAGGCCTTCAGAGAAGAGCAAGCATTGGAAGGGCCCGAAAGCCAAAGAGAGAATTTGCTGGCTGGATCTTGAGTAAGTGGGAAAAGGCAGGGGAAGCATGGTGGGTGTGGACGGATGATTGAGCGGTTGGGATCCGGGACACTGAGGCTTAGTGAGGCCAGAGCTTAATTTAGGGAGGGAATGGTGGTGGTGTTGGCAAGTGAGGGAGGGGAAGTGGGCAGGGGTCAGATGCCGGAGAGTCTTGCATTCCATGTGAAGTAGGGTGTTTGGGCTTAATGGTGTTTGCATGCCCATTGACTGCTCAGAGTCCTTCCCTCTGGAAGGAAAATTCTTAGGAAACTGGCTTCTATTTTCATATATGTCTCTGTGTGTGTGCACTTGTGAGTATTTTTAAGGTCTTTAATACAATCCAAATGACATACTTGTTGAGATGTATACTTTTTTTTAGCTTTAAAAAATTATTTATTTTTAGTTGGAGGACAATTGCTTTACAGTATTGTGTGTGTTTCTGCCATGTATCTGCGTGAATCAGACATATGTCCCCTCTCTCTTGAACTTCCCTCCCACCCCATCCCCCTGATTCATGCACTGTTCTGTATGTAGGCTACACCTCAATAATCAAGGGGGAAAAAAGACATGCTGGGCAGAATCCTTAGCCAACTTTTTAAAATACAAAATATCAGCTCGAGGATGATGGTGAAGTGACTGGAATCCATAGACTTCTCTTTCTCGTGCTGAGGCTCAGAGAGTGTGAGTCAAAGCAAACCTTGTGAAAACCTGTGGGAAAGCCTGAGGAAAACCTGCTCACCAAAGCCCTCCTCTTGGACCTTCTAGATTCCTCCACCTTAACCCTCTCTCATGTCTTCCCCTCAGACCCACCTGTTCTTCGGCTCTGGTCTTGGGGACACTATCATCTTTGGGTCTTCAGTCCAGGAACCTGGGAATTCCCTTAGCTACTCCTTCTCTGTGAACCCGGTCTTACTTTATGTACCCTCTAAGTGTTTCTTTTCTTTGTTCTTCTTTTTTAAAATTGAAGTATATCTCATAGTGGTTTTGATTTGCATTTCTCTAATAATGAGTGATGTTGAGCATCTTTTCATGTGTTTGTTAGCCATCTGTATGTCTTCTTTGGAAAAATGTCTATTTAGATCTTTGGCCCATTTTTTGATTGGGTC
>NW_011494755.1:4131409-4132556 GCF_000754665.1 Bison bison bison
TTCTGTTTTGTTCCATTGATCTATATTTCTGTCTTTGTGCCAGTACCATACTGTCTTGATAACTGTGGCTTTGTAGTAGAGCCTGAAGTCAGGTAGGTTGATTCCTCCAGTTCCATTTTTCTTTCTCAAAATCGCTTTGGCTATTCGAGGTTTTTTGTATTTCCATACAAATTGTGAAATTATTTGTTCTAGCTCTGTGAAGAATACTGTTGGTAGCTTGATAGGGATTGCATTGAATCTATAGATTGCTTTGGGTAGTATACTCATTTTCACTATATTGATTCTTCCAATCCATGAACATGGTATATTTATCCATCTATTAGTGTCCTCTTTGATTTCTTTCACCAGTGTTTTATAGTTTTCTATATATAGGTCTTTAGTTTCTTTAGGTAGATATATTCCTAAGTATTTTATTCTTTTCGTTGCAATGGTGAATGGAATTGTTTCCTTTTTCTCTTTCTGTTTTCTCATTATTAGTGTTTAGGAATGCAAGGGATTTCTGTGTGTTGATTTTATATCCTGCAACTTTACTATAATCATTGATTAGTTCTAGTAATTTTCTGGTGGAGTCTTTAGGGTTTTCTATGTAGAGGATCATGTCATCTGCAAATAGTGAGAGTTTTACTTCTTCTTTTCCAATTTGGATTCCTTTTATTTCTTTTTCTGCTCTGATTGCTGTGGCCAAAACTTCCAAAACTATGTTGAATAGTAATGGTGAAAGTGGGATATCATTTCACACCAGTCAGAATGGCTGCGATCCAAAAGTCTACAAATAATAAATGCTGGAGAGGGTGTGGAGAAAAGGGAACCCTCTTACACTGTTGGTGGGAATGCAAACTAGTACAGCCACTATGGAGAACAGTGTGGAGATTCCTTAAAAAACTGGACATAGAACTGCCTTATGATCCAGCAATCCCACTGCTGGGCATACACACTGAGGAAACCAGAAGGGAAAGAGACACGTGTACCCCAATGTTCATCGCAGCACTGTTTATAATAGCCAGGACATGGAAGCAACCTAGATGTCCATCAGCAGATGAATGGATAAGAAAGCAGTGGTACATATACACAATGGAGTATTACTCAGCCATTAAAAAGAATACATTTGAATCAGTTCTAATGAGGTGGATGAAACTGGAGCCTATTA
>NW_011494755.1:4132656-4132971 GCF_000754665.1 Bison bison bison
CGATGCTGGATGCTTGGGACTGGTGCACTGGGACGACCCAGAGGGATGGTATGGGGAGGGAGGAGGGAGGAGGGTTCAGGATGGATTTTCTTTTAAAAATTTAGAAAAAATAAATAAATAAATAAATAAATTCATGAAGACTTAAAATAAAATAAAATTGAAGTATAGTTGACTTATAATATTATGTTCAGTTCAGTTCAGTCGCTTAGTCATGTCCGACTCTTTGAGACCCCATGAATCGCAGCCTGCCAGGCCTCCCTGTCCATCACCAACTCCCGGAGTTCACTCAGACTCACGTCCATCGAGTCAGTGATG
>NW_011494755.1:4133071-4133665 GCF_000754665.1 Bison bison bison
TGATCCAGCAATCCCACTGCTGGGCATACACACTGAGGAAACCAGAAGGGAAAGAGACACGTGTACCCCAATGTTCATCGCAGCACTGTTTATAATAGCCAGGACATGGAAGCAACCTAGATGTCCATCAGCAGATGAATGGATAAGAAAGCAGTGGTACATATACACAATGGAGTATTACTCAGCCATTAAAAAGAATACATTTGAATCAGTTCTAATGAGGTGGATGAAACTGGAGCCTATTATACAGAGTGAAGTAAGCCAGAAGGACAAACACCAATACAGTATACTAACGCATATATATGGAATTTAGAAAGATGGTTACGATAACCCTGTATACGAGACAGCAAAAGAGACACTGATGTATACAACAGGCTTATGGACTCTGTGGGAGAGGGAGAGGGTGGCAAGATTTGGGAGAATGGCATTGAAACATGTGAAATGTCATGTATGAAACGAGATGCCAGTCCAGGTTCAATGCACGATGCTGGATGCTTGGGACTGGTGCACTGGGACGACCCAGAGGGATGGTATGGGGAGGGAGGAGGGAGGAGGGTTCAGGATGGATTTTCTTTTAAAAATTAAAATAAAAAA
>NW_011494755.1:4134121-4171087 GCF_000754665.1 Bison bison bison
ATGCCATGATCTTCGTTTTCTGAATGTTGAGCTTTAAGCCAAGTTTTTCACTCTCCTCTTTCACCTTCATCAAGAGGCTTTTTAGTTCCTCTTCACTTTCTGCCATAAGGGTGGTGTCATCTGTGTATCTGGGGTTACTGATTTCTCCCGGCAATCTTCATTCCAGCTTGTGCTTCCTCCAGCCCAGCGTTTCTCATGATGTACTCTGCATATAAGTTAAATAAGCAGGGTGACAATATACAGCCTTGTCGTACTCCTTTCCTATTTGGAACCAGTCTGTTGTTCCATGTCCAGTTCTAACTGTTGCTTCCTGACCTGCATATAGGTTTCTCAAGAGGCAGGTCAGGTGGTCTGGTATTCCCATCTCTTTCAGTCCACACAGTCAAAGGCTTTGGCATAGCCAATAAAGCAGAAATAGATGTTTTTCTGGAACTCTCTTGCTTTTTCCATGATCCAGTGGATGTTGGCAATTTGATCTCTGGTTCCTCTGCCTTTTCTAAAACCAGCTTGAACATCTGGAAGTTCACGGTTCACGTATTGCTGAAGCCTGGCTTGGAGAATTTTGAGCATTACTTTACTCCTATATTTTGTTACAATGTTTATTATATAACATACAACATTATAATAGTATATTAGGTGTGTGTGGTGGTGATGGTTTAGTCCTAATTCGTGACCTACTCTTTTGTAACTGTAGCCCACCAGGCTCCTCTGTCCATGGGATTTCCCGGGCAAGAATATTGGAGTGGGTTGCCATTTCCTCCTCCAGGGGATATTCCCCACCCAGGGATGGAACCCACATCTCCTGCCATTGCTGGTGGATTCTCTACAGTTGAGCCACCAGGAATAACCCATATTAGGTGTGCAACATAATAATTGGATATTTTGATAGATCACACTCCATACCAAGTTATCATAAAGGATTGACTATATTTTGGTCATATGTCACTTTCTCTTTAACCCTAGGTTTGCTGATCAAGTTTTGGCCCTATTTCTTTCTCTCACTCTTCAACTTAAAAAAATAAACCAAACTTAATCTTTTCAGTTTATCCTCCCAATTTCTATTCTGCCCCTTCATTTACCTGGATTGTTGCAATGGCTTTGTAAGTGGCCTCCTTGCCTCCAGCCTTAGCCCTTGGAGGCCAGGCCCCACCCTGCTGTGCAGTGACTATTTCAGTGTGAAAGTGACCTGTTGCCGCTCATCCCTGACGCTCCCACACAACAGTGTTCAGCCCTCGCAGACTGGCCATTATTTACGCTTCCAAGAGCCCTATCTCCTGCAGCTTCTCAAACTTTATACTGATCACAATGACAGATTGTGGCTTCAGAACAAGATAAGGCGCTTTTTATTTGCTTGCTTGCTTGATTTGCTCTCTTTTGCATTTGTCCCTGTGTCTTTGCTCATACTGTTCACTCCACAAGAGATGCCCTTCCCACCCATCACTTGTTACCTCAAGAAGGACTTTCCAAAGAAGGGTTTTTTCTGAATTAGCTTTTCATCCTCAGCATCTGACATGAAAACTGCACACTATGGACATTCAATAAATATTTACTGGATGAGAGAACATTCTTGACTCACAAGCACAGTGCATGGTACCCAATCACTCATTCATTCATTCACTCACTCATTCATTCATTTGCTGATTTCATCTGCGCAGAAAGTTCACCGATAGGGTGCTCTTCATATGACACACACAGATACAGTCCAGTTGCTTGTTGCAATATTTCATCAATATTGTAAATAAACAGCAGCTGTCCTTCGTGTCCCCCACCACACTGTCCCCTGGTCCTTCCTGTGATCCAGCAACTAAAGGATTAACTCCAGGTGCCGTGGGGGCCCCCTGGAACCCTCTGCAGTCCTCCGGCCACATGGGTTGTTAAATGCCTGGTGAACTCTGCCCAGACGGGAGGCTTCACAGGCCGCATTTTACACTCGAAACCCAGCCCCCAGCAGGCATGGGATGGCTCTGCCTATGCCTCCGGGTCTCTTCCCAGGACACAGTCAAACCTCCTCCTCCTGGCTCTCTGTTCTCTGTGACGTCAACCATGTGGACTGACTGCACCCACCTGAGTTTTGACAATCTCCTCTGTGCACAGAGTGAGACTCGGGGTAGCCAAATGTCAGAGGCTTGAGAACAGCCTTCCAAGTTTGTGTAAGCTTAGAATATGATGCCAAGCAATGGGGGTCTTTCTGTTCTTCCCTCATGTAATTTCTGTATATGCCTGTGCATTGCACATTCAAAATCAGCAGAAAAAATTCAGTTCAACTTGTTCAAACACAATGACATTCACATGGAGACACAGTGGGGCATTTCTGGCCAGAACATGTTATTACTTTCCTTAAGTTATAACCTTCTGTTGCCTTGTCTCTCACTATCCAAAAATAAAAAGTCTTTTCCAGCTTGTATATATCACTGAGAGTGGGGCAGCAGGAGATAGAAAGAGCCTAAGATTTATTGTTGTTTCTGGATACGGGGTCCAAACTTTATACATAGATAAAAATGTATTTCTAACAGCTAAGGTTTTGTGCTCCAAAGTTCATAGTCTCAGCCTGACCCTGTTGAAATTCTGGGGGTTTGAAGGACTCCTCTCTGCCCAGCAACACGCCATTCCTGGTCCAATCGTCCACTGGGAAACCAGGAACTATTCAGAGGTTCCGCTGCCTCCAGCTCCTCCTCAAATGACCTCTGGTATGCCTTGGTGCAAACCTGTCCTTCCAGAAGCCTTGGACACTTGAGAGGTCCAGGGCTGTATAGAAATGACCACTGTCGCTGTAGATTGGCCTGAATCATGTCACAAAGCTATAGCAAGCCTACACACATTGACTGAACATCGGCTGGGTGCCAGACACTAGTCTAGGAGAAAGGGATAATCTGTATTTCCTCACGTTTTTTGTTGTCTTTCAGTCGCTAAGTCATGTCTGACTCTTTGCGACTGCATGGACTGCAGCACGCCAGGCCTCCCTTGTCCTTTATTATCTGCCAGAGTTTGCTCAGACTCATGTCTACTGAGTCTGTGATGCCAGTCAACCATCTCGTCCTGTGTCGCCCCCTTCTCCTGCCCTCAGTCTTTCCCAGCATCGGGGTCTTTTCCAATGAGGTGGCTCTTTGCTTCTCGTGGCCAAAGTCTTGGAGCTTCAGCTTCAGCATCAGTCCTCCAATGAATATTCAGGGTTGCTTTCCTTTAGGATTGACTAGTTTGATACCCTTGCTGACCAAGGGACTCTCAAGAGTCTTCTCCAGCACCACAGTTTGAAGGCATCGATTCTTCAGTGCTCAGTCTTCTTTATGGTCCAACTCTCACATCTGTAGCATGTGTTTTTTCCTTTCATTAACATCTTTAAAACTGGGGTAGGTGTTACAATCAATGGCTCTTACAGTTGCTGTTGGACAGGTACTAGTCACAATGCAAGTGGTAATACCTTAACCAATTGATTTCATGTACAAATACATATGATATGCACAGAAGTGATAAATGATATCTACACTATTTGTAAGTAAGTTCAGAAGAATTCTTTCATGATGCATAAAATACAAATCCCAAGAAGCCAAGGTGTCAGGATGTAAGTGGTGCATATTTTTCTTTCTTAATGGTACACAAAAATAATGGTGAATCTAAAAATTTGTTGGCAGGCAAAACTTAATGAAACAAGAGAAGATGATCCTTCTTTGTCAACAGGGAGCTCGAGTTTTAGTTTAGATTAAAAAAATAATACTAACAACCCAGGTAGTTAGACCAGTGCAGCAGTAAGAGCTGTGATAGAGGAAAGCATTGGGTGCTGTAAGCAGTCAGGAGAATCAACCAGGCAGGAAGAACAAAAAGAGCCTGGGGGCCTGCATGCTGTGTCTCTTCAGTTGTGTCTGACTCTTTGTGATGCTGTGGACTGCAGCCCAGCAGGCTTCCCTGTCCATGGGATTTTTCTAGGCAAGAATACTGGAATGGGTTGCTACTTTCTACTCCAGGGGATCCTCCTGACCCAGAGATTGAACCCACGTCTCTTACATCTCCTGCTTTGGCAGGTGGGTTCTTTACCACAAGCGTCACCTGAGAAGCCCCAGAAAGAGCCTGGGAAGGCTTTAAAGGAGAGGTGGCATTGCAGCTAGAACTTGAAGGACCTCTAGCTGCTCATCAGGCAGAGAACAGGAAGGGCATTCTAACCAGAGGGAGATGTTTAGGGAGTCTGAAGCATCCTGCATGTCTACCATGCACCGACAGGCATGAGGATGAAAGCTGGGAGGCTGGAGAGACCCTGCTGAGAGTGCTCCAACAAAAGAGAGGTGAGTGTCAGGGAAGGGAGGGTGAGAGGGGAAGCCAGGAGCCTTGCTGGCTCTCAGAGGTTTTTATCTTGTTCAGTTCCTACAGCCACCCTTGGAGGTTGAAAGTATCATGCCCATTCTACAACTGAGTAAACTGAGGCTCAGTGGTTTGGTTCACAAGTTGAGTGGCGAGATCAGGACAGTGCCAAGAGAAGGGCAGCTGACTGGCTGTCGAGCGGCCTCACCAAGTGGCACAGTCGTGGAGAGGACACTGTGACCCTGGGACCTAGTTCAGGAGTCTGGTTGGTTTAGAGACTGGATTAGTCCACCCACCAGGGCGGCTTCAACTCTGGGGGCTGGAGTCACGTTATACAAGCTCTGAGATACGGTTGTGTATTATATCATAAAACCCACTCCAGTATTCTTGCCTGGGAAACCCCATGGACAGAGGAGTCTGGTGGGCTATAGTCCATGCAGCTGCAAAGAGTTGGACATGATTGAGCGACAAAACAGCAGCAGCTGCAGCATTGTATCATATTGGTTTACACCATACCATACTGTACCATACTGTATCATACCATCCGTACCACACCATGTTATATGTCGGTTTACAATGAAGAGTAGAGGTGTCACAGTGAGGACAACACCCTGGCTGCCAGCAGGCTCTCGCTCTAGAGGACCTGTTTGTGGGAAGCCAGGGTATGACCAGAAAGTTACCTTGTGGGCAAGGAATTCAAGCAGGTTCATGACCCCATGCATCCATCCTGCCATTATAGGACTTCCCTGGTGTCTCAAATGGTAAAGCGTCTGTCTACAATGCAGGAGACCTGGATTCAATCCCTGGGTCGGGAAGATCTTCTGGAGAAGGAAATGGCACCCCACTCCAGTACTCTTGCCTGGAAAATCCCATGGACGGAGGAGCCTGGTAGGCTACAGTCCATGGGGTTGCACAGTCGGACATGACTGAGCGACTTCACTCACTTGCTCACTTACAGATTAAAGGACTATAGTAATAATAAAAAAAAGCATCCTGCCATTGTGAGAGGAAGGCTAAAAATGCACTGGTGAGGCCCCCCTCCCCACTGAACAGTGCTGGGATCAACCGTTATGTCTCACTAAGTCTTTGCCATCCTCTACCAGGCCTGAGACAACCCAGCTCCCTGTTTCCTTCTTGACCTCATCTCCTGCTCCCCACTTGAAAAAAACTCCCTTCCAACCCTGGCTTCCTAGGAGCTCCTCCAACAGTCCTGGCATCCTCCCTGCTCGGGTCTTCTGTATCTGCACTATCCTGTCTCCAGAATGCTCTTCCAGGCACCCAAATAGCAGTTTCTCAATTTAAGTCATTGCTCAGGTACCAACTTCTCAGCATAACTGGCCTTTAAAATACTCCGATCTTCCCTTCCCGCACCTGGAAGTCTCTATTCCCCTTGCCGAGCTCGTGGCCTTGTCACCGTCTGACATATCCTTTCTTTGTCTTGGTTATCTTTCTTATGGTCTCCCTAGAATGTCACAGCTGTCAGCTACACAAGAGCAGGACTCCAGGCTGCTTCCTTCACTCTGTCTGTGTTCTCGTATCTATACCCGTACCTCTCAGCATTTGGCGCCTGATAAGGGCTTAGAAGTTATTTGTTGAATGAATGAATGAATGAATGAATGACTCTACTTTTCCTGCACCTGCAGGCTGACACTTCCTTGGTGGCTCAGATGGTAAAAAATCTGCCTGCAATGCAGGAGACCAGGGTTTGATCCCTGAGTTGGAAAGATCCCCTGGAGAAGTGAACGGCAGCACACTCCAGAATTCTTGCCCGGAAATCCCATGGATAGAGGAGCCTGACGGGCTAGAGACCTTGGGGTCCCAAAGAGTCAGAGATGACTGGGCGATTAACAGTTTGACTTTGAGGCTGACATGCCTTCCTTTCCTGCCTCCAGCCTCTTCTGAGGGGCAGTTTCCTTCCTTTATCCTAAATCCAGTTCAACTTTGGTCTGGAAGAGCCATCCTGTCTCTGTTCAGCTTTGCACGTCTTTGTCCCAATGCTTTAGGACATCTCACTGTCAGCTCTAACTCCAGTCCTGGGATTGGCTCGAGTGAGTGGATAGCTGCCCTCTGGCACCCACACAGCCCTTCCCACCTAGGGCTCTGGAAGTGGGTATTGAGAGGTCAGGATGGCTATGAGTTCTTCAAAGAAGGTGGGGGAGATGGGGTAGAAAGAGGAGAGCTGAATAATATGGAGCTGGGCTGGGTGAAAAATTCAGGAGCAGAAGGGGGTGTCATTTGGGGAGTGTCGAGTCCACAACATCCATTTCTGTGAAGGCCAAGCCCACTTAGCAGAATGAATTCCCATAGAGCACTGAAGCTGGTGTGGTTTGACGGCAGGACTGCTTGGGCCCTGTGCCCCAACTTGAAGGCACTTCTCCAGGAAGGGTTAGGGGACCCACTGAGATGGCTACACCCAGGCTCCAGGCCTCCCCATATAGAAGGGACTCACTGCCTCCAGAGAACTTTCTATACTCTGAGCAGCAGAAGGGCTAGTCTAAGATATCTGAGGCTGCCCGCATCATCGAGATCTCTTAACACATGGCTTATCTCTTTGTGTCTCAGCCAGACAAGGAGACCTCTGGGGACAGGAAACTTCCATTTGTATTCTGCCCCCTATTTTTGTAAAGACTTTTTTTCAGAGCAATTTTGTTGTTGTTTTCTAGATGCTAAGTTATGTCCAACTCTTTGCAACCCCATGGACTGTAGCCCACAATTCCTCTGTCCATGGAATATCCCAGGCAAGAATGCTGGAGTGGGTTGCCATTTCCTCCTCCAGGGGATCTTCAAGACCCAGGGATCAAACCTTGCATTTCCCGGATTGGCGGGCAGATTCTTTACCGCTGAGCCACCAGGGAAGCCACAGCAAAACTGAGGGTAAGGTACAGAGATTTCCTGTATACTTCCTATATGCATAGCCTGCTTCATTGTCAACATCTAGGGGTACATTTGTTACAATGGATGAACCAGTATTCACCCATCATAATCACCCGAAGTCCCTAGTTGACATTAGAGTTCACCCTTGGAATTGCACGTTCTGTGAGTTTGAATATATGTAGAATGACATACATAATGACATGTGTCCATCGTTATGATATCATACAGAGTGTTTTCCCTGCCCTGAAAATCCTCTGTGCTCCACCTGTTCATCCCTCCACCCCTCCCCAACTCCTGGTGACCCCTGCTGCCTTTTCTGTATCTCCACAGTTTTGCCTTTTCCAGAATGTCATATAGTTGGAGTCATGTATGTAGATTTCGGATTGGCTTCTTTCTCGTAGTAATATGCATTTAGGTTTTCTCCATGCTTTTCCATGGCTTGATAGCTTATTAATTTTCAGCACTGAATATTAATTTTAATAATAGTAATAATAATTTCCAGCACTCCATTGTTTGGATGTGCCACAGTTGTTTAACCCATTGTTAATCTGCTCACATATTTTTAAAATTGTAGTAAAATATGTATATAATGGACTTCCCTGGTGGCTCAGATAGTAACCCTGTGGCTCAGAGATAAAGCTTCTGCCTGCAACGTGGGAGACCTGGGCTTGATCCCTGGATCAGGAGGATCCCATGGAGAAGGAAATGGCAACCCACTCCAGTACTTTTACCTGGAAAATTCCGTGGGCTACAATCCATGGGGTTGCAAAGAGTTAGACACGACTGAGCAACTTCACTTTCACTTTTCCCTGGTGGCTCAGATGGTAAAGGATCTGCCTGCAATGCAGGAGACCTGGGTTTGATCCCTGGGTTGGGAAGATCCCCTGGAGGAAGCCATGGCAACCCACTCCAGTATTCTGCCTGGAGAATCCCCATGGACAGAGGAGTCTGGTGGGCTACAGTCCATGGGATTGCAGAGTTGGACATGACCGAGCAACTAAGCACAGCACAGCATATATATATAACATAGAGCTTCCATTTTAACCACTTTTTAAAGGATGTTGTGGGTGTTCATTTATTGATGTCAAACTATGTTAACCATTTCTAAGTGAGCAGTTCAAGAGCATTAAGTGCATCCACCTTGTTGTGAAACCATCACCTTCCATCTCCAGGTCTTTCTCATCTTCTCAGACTGAAACTTTGTACGCATTAAACACTAACTACCCATCCTCCCTTCTTCTCAGCCCTTGGTAACTTCTTTCTACCTCTCTGAATTTGACTACTCTAGGTGCCACACGTAAGTGAAATCATATAGTATTTGTCCTCTTGCATTAGGGTTATTCCATGGAGCCTGCTATCTTCATAAAGGTCGATCTGTATTACAGCATGTGTCAGAATTTCATTCTTTTTTTTTAAGGCTAGCAGTCCATTGTATGCATATAGCATATTTTGTTTATCCGTCATCTGTCTATGGACACTGCTCTGGGTTTCCCATTTGCCTCTGAGTTAGCTCATGTCAAAAATATTGGATAGGTGTTCATGAGCAGTTAATGATGAATGGAACTCGAATGGTAACTTGAGAAGCTCTGGGGTGGAAGAGAGTTGAAGAAAGCCACTCCTGCCTTGAAGAAGTGGGTGCTGCCCAAGAAAGGCTGCTGTCACATTGGAGCAGGAGATGCTGACAGGGGAATGTACATGGGTGCTGAGGCCTTTGGTGCCTCCCATGTCGGTGTCTGTTGTCTCCTGCTTCTAGTGATTAGCAGTCACATTGTCAACATTCCAAGGGCCTGTGGATCTGTTTTAAGGGACAACAAGAAACTGAGGAATGGGGTGAGTCTATCCAATTTTTAGCCTTCTCCAAGAAGATGACGAGCTTCAAGGTCAAGGGCAAGAAGTTAGCATTGACTGAGCACTTTTGGGAGCCAGGCATTGTGCACGCCCTCATTAGTTTTTTCCCACAGATTCCTCCCAAGAAGCCTAGAAGTCAGGCTGATCCCCGCTGCCAGATGCTCCAGGAAATCCAACCAGGGTCAGAACTGGCCCAAGGTCACACAGCTCTCAGTGCTGGACTTGGGCTGTTGCTGTATTTTGTCCTCTTATCTCCAAACCTTGCTGTCTCCAGGTCTGAGCCACAGCTATGGTTGGCATTAGGAAAACCCCTGGAGCTGGTATAACATCAGTCAGGATGGTTTCTTGGACACTGTGGCCCTAGAGTGAGCCAGATGGCTTCTGTGGCCCTTTGACCAGAGTCTCTGAGCTCAGCCTTGGTAGCTTCTGGAAGGTCCAGAGAGGCCAGTGGGTCTGGGTTCCTGATTCTCATTAACTGAGTACGCCTTGCCTATCTCAGGAAGTCCCTAGATGGTAGGAAAATCCAAGGGTCAATTAGAAGTTGACTTGTCCTGGAAAAAGAACCTATATCCTACTCCTTCATCCTGTGTCCTCTTCCCAGTGCTCCTCCCTGGGTCCTCCCCTCAGGCATCAAGAAATGAGGAGTCATTCCGGCTGGTATTCTCATCCTGGAACCTGCCAATTCCTAGCCATATGTTCATGGACAAGCTATCTATCCTTTACGTGTCTTAATTTCCCCTTCTCTAAAATCGGGATAATTACGGTACCCACCTTATAGTGTCCTGTGGGATTTAAAGGAATTAATAAGTAAAGTGTTTATAATGGAGTCTGCATGCTGTAGCTCAATAAATGTTAGTTTTCATTACCAGCAGCCCCTTCTCCATCTGGAGTGCCCTTCCTGTCATTTCTACTGCAGACCCAACTCTTATGCAAACTCCTCCAAGAAGTCTTTCCTGATTCTGGTCAGAGGGATAAAGTGCTCCAAAGACCCCAAAGTGCTTTTCACCCTTCTACTTGTTGCTCATTCGCTAAGCTGTGTCCAACTGTTTACCACCCCAAGATCTGCAGAATGCCAGGCTTCCCTGTCCTTCACCATCTCCCGGAGCTTGCTTAAACTCATGTCCATTGAGCCGGTGATGCCATTCAACCATCTCATCCTCTGTCTTCCCCTTTTCCTTCTGCCTTCAATCTTTACCAGCATCAGGGTCTTTTCCAATGAGTCAGTTCTTTACATCAGATGGCCAAAGTATTGGAGCTTCAGCATCAGTCCATCCAATGAATATTCATAACTGATTTCCTTTAGGATTGTTGGGTTTGATCTTCTTGCGTTCAAGGGACTCTCAAGAGTCTTCTACAATACCACAGTTCAAAAGCATCAATTCTTCAGTGCTCAGCCTTCTTTATGGTCCAATTCTAACAACCATACATGACTATTGGAAAAAACATAGCCTTGACAACACAGACCTTTGTCAGCAAAGTGACCTCTCTGCCTTTTAATATGCTGTCTAGGTTGGTCATAGCTTTTCTTCCAAAGAGTAAGCATCTTTTAATTTCATGGCTGCAGTCACCATCTGCAGTGACTTTGAAGCCCAAGAAAACAATACCTTTCACCGTTTCCACTTTTTCTCCATCTATTTGCCATAAAGTGATGGGACTAGATGGCATGATCTTCGTTTTTTGACTCTTATTTGTTGGCATGAATTTTCTCCCTTGATGATTTGCAAGCTTCTTTGGGCCAGGACGATATACAGTCTGTGTAGCACTGAGCATGTTTCCCCTTCTATCTTGAGGCCACATGAAGGGTACATGGAGGTTACTGTACAGAGTGAGGAGACCAAGCCTCAGCGGAGAGCTCCCTGTGTAATCGGCTCAGACACATCCTGTTGTGGGCTCCAGGTTTTCCATCTGTACGATGAAGACTCTGGACAGATTCCTTCCGAAGTCCTTCTAGGCATGACCATTTTGTAAATAAATAGAAGGCACTAAATCCTTCAGAAAGTAATTTCTCCCATCTGCCAAGCTGGACTTCCCAGCTTCCAAAATTCCAGCTCAATATCCATGTGTTCTTCATTGAGTTTAGAGCTTGAGTCCTGGGGTTAGAGAGACCTGGGTTGAATCTTGGTTCTTAGTTATGGCAAACTGCATGCAAGTTACCTCCTCACTTCGAGGAAGCTCCCTTTCCTCTTCTTGACCTTGGGGATGATAATGACAACCTTGGATATATTACAGAGTATTATATGAAATAATTGTTAAAGGTCTGCCTATGACGGAATCAATCAACTAGAGCTATTATCTCATTCTCTGAAAAATATGAGAAGGAAAGACAAACACCAGTGGCTCCACTTCTGACCAAAACTTTACCTAAACTAATTAGCAGTTATGTTTAAAAGTGGGGTGAGGGTGGCGGAATACACTATTAGTGTTAGTCCCTCAGCCGTGTCCAACTCTTTGAGACCCCATGGACTGTAGCCCACGAGGCTCCTCTGTCCATGGAATTCTCCAGGCAAGAATATTGGAGTGGGTTGCCATTTCCTTCTCCAGGGGATCTTCTCAACCCAGGGATCAAACCCAGACCTCTTGCATTGCAGGTGGATTCTTTTTTTTAAAAATATAAATTTATTTATTTTAATTGGAGGCTAATTACTTTACAATATTGTATTGGTTTTGCCATACATCAACATGAATCTGCCACTGGTGCACACGTGTTCCCCATCCTGAACCCCCCTCCCACCTCCCTCCCCATACCATCCCTCTGGGTCATCCCAGGGCACCAGCCCCGAGCCTCCTGTATCATGCATTGAACCTGGACTGGCCATCCGTTTCATGTATGATAATATGCATGTTTCAGTGCCATTCTCCCTGCAGGTGGATTCTTTACCGTCAGAGCCAGGGAAGCCCCAAGACATGGCAACATTAATTAGTACGCTAGTCCTTCGTTTGTAAGCTTTATTGCATAAGTATGCCTTAAAGAATAGAGGCTCCCTAAAGAAAACATCTTCTAGACCAGTGCCTTCAACCATTTGACCTGAAAACCTTCCCATCGGCTTGAAATTCCACGTACTCCTCTAACTGCTCTGCTCAGGCTCAGACCCAGCCCAAGGGAGGACTAATGTCTTGTTCTACTAGACAGTCACGAATTTCTTTAAAAGTTAACTGATAACAATGTTGACTCTGTGAGTTTATTCTGTGCCAGTCACCAACCTAAGAGCTGCGTATGATTTAGTTCCTTAAAACCCTCCTCCATGTGCTCTGCAGTAGGTGTTACTATGATCCCCACTTCTCAGGGGTAAACTGAATACCAGAAATATAAAGACACTTGCTTGAGATCACAAGGTTGGTGTAAGTGGGGATCACAAGGTTGGTGTAAGTGGCGAAGTCAGGATTTAAATACAGTAATCTGATTCCAGATTCTCCAGGATTAGCTACTGGGATTAATTATTCCCTCCCCTGACAGTTGCTGAAGCTTCCAGATGTGGAAAGACAGCTAGATGAAGTGAATATCGGGGACCAGAGGGAGGGAACGAGGGCAGTCAGTCCTCACGCCTCACCTCGCCCCGTGCTTGCTGTAATTCCAGCACTCTCCTGTTCCCCACTGTTTGCTGCAACTGAACCTCCTACTGGTCCACATCTCCACTCTGGTGGCTTGGGGTCAATCTGCCAGCTGGAAGGCCAGGGAGATCTTTCTGATAGTGAACCTTACTATTCAACTGTATTACCCAAAAAACAGACAAATGACCAGGTCAAGTATACATCTTTCAATAAATGGTGCTGGAACTACTGGCTGCCATTCTGGAAGGAAAAAAAAAAGTACATACACACATGACTGGAGCCTTAACTTATACAAAATGAACTCCAAGTGATTCAAATATTTAAAGATAACAAATGTAAGCATATTAGAAAAATGTATAACCATTTTTATAATTTTGAAATGGAAAGAGATTTCCTAAATACTTTGCAAAAATACAAAGGTTATAACAGATAGATTTTTCTTTTTTTTTTTAACTATATAAATATTTAAAATTCATTTGTATAAGAACAAACGCTATAAATAAAATTAAAGGAGGAAACACCAAATATTGGGGAAAATATCCACAGTATATGTACAGTATGTAATAAGTGAGAAGTTCATATCCTTGCTACATAGAGCCCTCTTTCAGAATTATAAGACAAAATTACTGACAACATGGACAAAATATGTGAACTTCTAGTTACAAAAGAAGAAATTAAAATGACCCATAAACAGCTTTTAAAAGTTCAGCTTTTTTAGTGATCAAAGAGCTAAATGAAACAAAATACTGTTTTTCACCTAGCACGTTGATAAATGGGGCATGTGTCTGCCTCTTATGGGAGTGAAAGTTGATCCAACCTTTCAGGAGGGTAATTTTGCAACTTGAACCTGTAGGGAAATAAAAATGAGCATAACTTTGAATTCTAGGAATTCATTTTGGGGACATATTTAAGAGGCATCAGAAAGCTTTGGGTCTTTGGATGAGATAAGAATTACATGTTTTTTGTAGTATGTGCCTTTTTGTTTCAGGAGCTCTTGAGGGAGGCCACCCTGGTCCAAAGTGCATCTTACTTCTAACGTCTGCGTGGGCTCTAGCAAAGGATCTAGCGGAAAATACGGTTCAGGGAGTGTGTGAAGCCTGGGCCAACGCAGAGAACGAAGAGAAGACGTGGAGGTTTGTACACGCTTTCCAACCACCACCCGCTCACTCCAGCCCACTCTCCTGGGACCTGGGGAGAGGGAAAAATTGGGGCAGATCCTGATAAAAGTTCAGTGAACAGACCAGTATTTGCTCCTTAACCTCAGCGGTGTAGGAGAGCTTGGTTACTGCACATTCTCGCCAACACCGGGTATCACGTGACTTTCAATTTTAGCAGTTTTCCTGAGTCCAGGGATGTCGCTTGAGGGTTTTAATTTGCATTTACGTGATGCACCTTTTCATATGTCTATTAGCCATTTGGCCATAGTGTGTGTATGTGTTTAAGTGCCCATTCAAGTTTTTCCTTTTCCTCTTTCCCCTTCTGCACACTTTTTTATTGGTTCTCTTTTATGATTGACATGTAGGAGTTCAGTATACATTCTGTTTACAAGTCCTTTGTTGGGTCTATGTTTGCAAACATCTTTTCTTAATCAGTGCTGTGTTTTCAATTCCTAATGGTATCTTTTGAGGAATCATTCTTATTTTTGAAGTAGTTCAGTGTATCAAAATTTTTCCTTTATGGTGAGAGTTTTTTATGTCCTATTTATAAGAATTTTTTACCTACTTCAAGTATTCCAGTCATATTCATATTCTAGTGAATTTTATACATTTTTTTTTTTACAAAACCTTATTGTTTTCCTTTTAACGTTTAGATCTATAATCCATCTGGAATTGATTTTTACGTGTGGCTAAGCTTTTTTTTCATGTGTTTATCCAATTGGTCTGGCACCATTTATTGAAAACATCACTATGTCTTTTCTACATGGCTATGTTACCTGTATCATAAATCAAGTAATATTTATGCTTGCATCTGTATCTGAATTCTCTCTTCCAAGCCACTGGCCTATTTGTGCCTAAACCACCCTGTCTTAATTCCTGTAGTTTTATAATATGTCGTAGTGTAAGACCTCCAGCTTTGTCCAAGATTGTCTTGAATATTTTTGGCCTTTTGTATTTCCATGTAAATTTTAGAAACAGCTTTTCAGTTTCCACAACCACCTCAAAACCCTTAAAAACTGGCAGCATCCACCAAAGCCGAACAATAGGACTCCTGGGTAAATGGTTAACAGAAAGAAATACCCAAGAATGTTCATAGTAATTCTATTCAGAAGAGCTCCAAATTAGAAAAAAGCGAAGTGTCCATCCGCAGTAGAATGGATAAATATATAACTGCACAGCCACAGTGGAATGCTGGCCAGCAAATGGGAATAAATTAACCAGCACGCTACAAAACAGTGAGGTTAAATCTCACAAGCATGATGTTTAGTATAAAAAGCCCAAACCGAGGGAGCTCACACTGTGATTCTATTTATACAAAGTTCCAAACAACAACAACAACAAGCAAGCAAAGTTACCTCCGGAAAGTCTTATCTTTGCTGGAGGAAGGGCCATGGTGCAGACCTTCTGGGGTGGGTGGGGGAGGTGGTGGGGGATGGGGTTGGGGGGGTTGGGAGCGCCTGATATATGTTCTTTCTCTTTGTGAACATTGAAACACTTACGATCGTGGGCATCTTATATTTCAATAAAAAGTTTCCTCAGAAATTGATTCGATTCAAGGACAATGTATTCTGAAGTCTTGCTATGTGCGGGAAACCTGATCCTGCCAGCGCCGGGGGTAAATATCAGGACAAATATAAATACAGTGTGGTTACTGCCCTGAGGGGAGTTCAGGGTTTGGGGGTGGTGATGGTGATTAGGAGCTGGAGGTGCACGCCTCTATTTTACAGAACATTATGGAAGCGAAAGGACCACTCTTTGAGCTTTGCCTGGGGGTGCAGGAAGTTTTGTTGGTTATTGAGTGCTAAGTAGGATTTCAACTACTGTAGTCAGGGCCAGTAGTGTTTTTGAGGCCAGGAAATACAAACATATGAAACTAATGTGGCAAATTGTATTTTTAATTTGAATCAAGGTTAAAGTTTAATTTTAAGGCCTGACTAATTTCCTTGGAACTCTGGAATAGTAGGTATGTTGTAATCGGGATGGCTAATACTAAAAAAAAAACAACAACCAAAAAAATGACTCTTAAAAATCTCTAATATGAAGAAAATTGATACATGGATCCTTTTATCCTCTATTCTTGAGTAGACTGAACAAGTTACCAACCAATCTCATTGGTTAGATGTGGCTTCACCAATGAAGTAGTGAAATGTAATTGTATTTGTTAAGGAAGCAAAAGCACTCCCCACCCCTACCCCCTCCCCACCCCACCCCCACCCAAAAAAACAGTCAAATTTCTCTGGTTAGTAAGGAGCTGCCAAAGAAGGCAATCACTTGTAGGTTAAGGTAGGGGAACTGCTGGATACTATGAAGCAACCAAGGAGAAGGAGATGGAATTTTCTGTCCAATCGTTGGCAATTTGAGGAAGTCCCAAAGGACCAAATGTTCTGAAAGAAATTTCGTGTAGTAAGAATATCCCCAAATTAAACCTCTTGGCTAATTCAGGCCTTCTGGAACCCCCTGGCTTCGTGAAGGGTAGTTTGCTTGCCTCCTCAGCAGTGTAAACCAACTGGATTCCACCAAATGAGGGTGACAGCTAGGTAGGAGAGGACTCCACAGGGCTGATTCCAAGCGGTCTCCAATATACTTTGTTGCGAAGTACCCCAGCCCCTTGGAAAAGTGCCTAATGGAAAGGGGTCTAAGGGTAGACAGATAAGGGCTCCAGCCCTGCTCCGCAATTTGCATGACCTTGAGGACATCACATTACAACTTCCCTGTGCCTCAGTTTCTCTTTCTGAAACACGAGGGTCATAGCAGACACCTCAAATCCCATAGACCTTGTGAGAATGAACTTGAATGTTTTTAAGTCCCTTAGCACAGAGTCTGGCACCCAACAGGCCTTCAGTCAATAATCATAATATTATTATTTTCGCAATGCTTTCTGGCTGATGTCATGCTGGACAATAAACACAGCATTGAGCATCTCCTTTCTAGGTCACTGTGTCCACAGTTAGGGTTCATACTGTGATTCCATTTATATGAAGTTCGAAAAACAAACCCAGCTAACGTGCACTGTGAGAAGTCACAAAAGTCCTGTCATTTGCGGAGGATGGGTCATGGTGCAGGCCTTTTAAGAGCGCACCCTCATTCACTTTGGAGATTAGGTATATCTATTCATGAGCCAAATCACAGGTTCACTTGGAGCTGGGCTCGGTCTGCAGGCAAACAATGGGAAATTGGCAATTAGGCCAGGAGTAGAATTGAACCTACTGGTCCTAGCCTTGAAAACTCAAATAGTATGTTTTGAACTTTAAAAAAACAAAACAAAACAAAACAGTAACCCACAGTGTGAAACTCATTTTGTTTTGATCTCAGGGTAAGCATGTCGATAGATGAAATAAAAGTTCTACAAGATAATACTTACCTATTAATTGCAATGCATTCAGATATTTTATATTCTAAACTCTTCTATTTCCCTTTCAAAAAAAACATGTTGGTTGTAACCCACTCTACTGAATTTATTGCTTATCATTGGATTAAAACTTGTAGTTTGAAAAACACCACTGGTCCCTCTAATTACAAATGAGGAAACTGAGGTACAGAGAGGGGAAGGGTAGTTGCTTAAGAAAAGTGGTGGGTGAAACAGAACTGAAGTCAGATGTATAGACCCCAAAGCTCTTTCCAAAAATCTTTGCAACAGGTGTGTGCTCGCAAGACGATGGGCTGGGAGGGACTTTTTCTCTCTTTCTTTGTCTCTTTTTTTGTTTAATTTTAAAAAAAGATCCACAAAGGCCCCTAGGTACAACCTTTCGGAAGCAGGCCTGTTGCTAAAGGAGATGCCGGGATATTTTTCTCCTGGAGCACAGAGCCCTGCCTTCACCTGCCAGGGCTAAGCAGCAGCCCCTAGAACCGCCCAGGCTGTGGTCAGAAGAACTGGCCGTTCTTTCCGAGGAACTGCGTGGTTCAAGATCTTGTCCTGCTTTGTGCCAATAGCGGGAAGCGGTTTGTCAATCTGCCCCCCAGGCCTGCCACTGTTTGCAGAGCTGGAGAAGGATGTCAGAACTTGTGGGACAGTCTGCAATGACAGCAAGGACGACCGAGATTCTCAAGGGCTGTTTTTGTTGTGGGTTTGCCTACTGATGGCACTCGCACCTCTACAAGAATGGGGAGCCTGGACTTAGCTTTAAATGGAGCTTCTGAATCCTTTGTCGGGGTTCCAGGAGAAGTAAGGGCTGTTTTAGTACTCTCTCCTTATTCTGCTTTGTTAGTTATTCCCATTCTAGGCCTATCACCCTATGAGACATACACTCTGAATCTTGTTCTTCCTGCTACAGAACTTGGCCCAGTAAATGTGGGTTGAATCAAAGTAAGCTTGTGCTATTTCCCAAGAATTTGTTTCCCTTGAGCCAGATTTTGTCTTTTGTTGTTTTTTTTTTTTTTAATTCAAGGAAGGACATGGACTTTTGGCCTCGTATCCACGCCTGCACCAAAGCCCAGACACCAGGTCTATGTGGCTGTGTCTAACCAGCAGATTTCTGTCCAAAGTTACACAAAGCTGATGTTGCTGAAACTTACAGGTTTCTATGACCGGAGCCTCTTGTGCCAATTGCTACCTATACCTTGGCTTTGGCTCCCATCTGCTCTTTGGCTAAAATGCCTGGATTTGTGCCCAGGTATGTGTGCATGTCAGTCAGGTGGGAGGTGGGGCATTGCTTATCTGTCCCCTACTCATCCCCTCATACTGAGTGAGTGCCTTGCCAGTGTTCCATTGCTGGAGATACAGTGGCCAAGTGAGACAGAAAAGGTCCTTGATCTGATGGTGTTTATATTCTAGAGAAAGAAAGTTACATAATAAACATGTAAACAAATGAGATAATTCTAGATAGTGTATAAGTGTTATGAATAAAAGAAAAAGGGATAATGAGATAGAATGATCCGGGCTGGGCTCTGGAGGGAGATAATGTTGATCAGAGACCTGAACTGCAAACAGACTAAGATCTGCCCTGGATTAAAGGAGGCTTCGGGAGAGTCAGCTGATGATTAGCTTGTGATGCTGGTGGAGGTGCTCATGGGGGAGAAAGGAGACAGCCCAGTCCTTGAGTACCTTCTGTGTTCAAGAAGGTGCTCTTAGACCCCTATGGATGCTTTCCCAAATGCACTGGGACTCGACTACTTTAACACTTTCTAACTTTTCTCCCTGCAAGTTGTAGATTTCTGTCTCCACCTACTTAAGACTTATGGTCTTGAAGGCATCTTCAGAGCCAACTGCCACAACATTTCAGGGTAAGGTTTGTTTTTTCTTTTTAAATTAAAAAAAAAAATATATATATAGGGTCTTCCCTGGTAGCTCAGTGGTAAAGAATCCACCTGCTGATGCAGGAGACAAGGGTTCGATCCTTGATCCAGGAAGATCTCACATGCTAAGGAACAACTAAGCCCGTACTCTGCAACTATGGAGCCTGTGCTCTTGACCCTGGGAGCCACAACTCCTGAAGCCTGTGTGCCCTAGAGCCTGTGCTCCGCAACAAGAGAAACCATCACAACGAGAAGCCTGTGCACCACCACCCAAGAGTAGCCTCCACTCACTGCAATCAGGGAAAAGCCCATGCAGCAACGAAGACCCGGCACAGCCAAAAATAAATAAATACAATTATTAAATATATATATGTATATATATGGACTTCCCAGGTAGCGCAGTGGTAAAGAATCCACCTGCCAATTCAGGAGACACAGGAGACACGAGTTTGATCCCTAGGTCAAGAAGATCCCCTGGGGGAGGAAATGGCAACCCACTCCAGTATTCTTGCCTAAAAAGTCCCAAGGACAGAGAAGCCTGGCGGGCTACAGCCCATGGAGTCACAAAGAGTAGGACATAACTGAGCGACTGAGCACAGCGTATATACATATATGTGTATGTATGTCAAAACTGTATTCTTTTGTAAACAACATTATGACAAGAACTGAAGAAAGGAAAAAAAAAATCACTCCACATCTCTCCATCATTACAAGCAAGACTATTTCTTTAGGGGGTAAGGGTTAGTTGCTCAGTCATGTCTGACTCTTTGCGACCCCATGGACTGTAACCCGCCAGGCTCCTTGATCCATGGGATTCTCCAGGCAAGAATACTGGAGTGGGTTACCATTTCCTTTTCCAGGGGATCTTCCTGACCCGGGGATCGAACCTGGGTCTCCCACATTGCAGGCAGATTCCTTACCATCTGCTCTACCAGGGAAGACCAGTATGATTGCTTAATTCTTGCCAATATGTATACTGTTTATATATTTCATTAGGTGAGAGTGAGCCACAGTATGGAACAAGATATAAATAATTTACCAGTTAATAGTCTGTCTTCCTTTCTCCAACCCACCTACTGACTGAAACTATCTATTACAGGGAACCAGACATTGTGTGAATTGTTTAAAGCGCATAATCTTGAATAATCACCACGACAATCCTGTGAGGTAAGTACTATTATTATTCTCATTTTACAGAGGAGAAACCCAAAGCTCAGAAAGATTAAATAAATTGCCTAAGATTATGCAAATTGTCACCACTAGTGACAGATAGGATTCAAGCCTAAAATCTCAAAGCCACTGTTTTCTTGACCCTTATCCATGTTCCTTCCCTGCAGCTCCATCCATTATAGGGAGATTTACTCCAAATCAGGTTTTTTGAAAAGAACTTCTGCTTCTGCCTAGTGGAGTTTCCTTCATATTCATGCCACGCACTTACTGTAAATATGCTGATCGTTAACATGCAGACAGCTCTGTAGATAGTTAAATGTTTACCAGCATTTTTTCAAATATATGATCTCACTTAATGCTCTGACATGTGGCAAGGGCTCTCTCAGTATATCCAGTTGACAGATGAGATGAGGCGGAGGGCTTAAGTAACCACCCCTAGGTCATCCACACTTCAGGAGACTTGCGCTGCCAGGCCAGGAGGTTGAGGGTGGGCCTGGATGGTCCTCGGCTCAAAGTAGATAGTGAAGTTTTTTTCTTGCTTGTTTGTGAATCTCCCTGGGGAAGGGAGGTAGGAATATGTGTTCTCAATTTGCTTCTGTATAAAGGGTTACTGCTATTGAGTGCCCCAAGACTTGCCCCAGATTCCTGCCTTTTCAAAGTTATTTGTCATTTCCTATATCACTGTACCCCAAGGAATTCTGTGACATAATGCAGGCATCTTGTGTCTAAAGTGACCCAGTTGGGTGAAGGCAAAGGTGTTTGATTCTCAGTCTGAGTTTATAGCTCATGAGAGCCTTTCGCATCTATTAGCCCAACAATCCCCAGTGAGACAGGCAGTCTTGTTGTTATTTGTGCCCATTGTAAAGATGAGTAAACTGAGTCCCACAGACTGCACAGTGCCAGGCAGTGGTACTGTCATGACTAGAGTCCAGTTTGTCCAAGATGAATCCAAGTTTAATTCACCCTTTATCCAGCATACTTTTCTTATTTTCTAGAAAAATAAATATGAAACATTCAACAGCCCTAAAATTGTTGATTAACTGCACCCTTCTGTCCTGTTAAATGCATCTAATAGATCTGTTTCTCAGGCAGCATCTGAGCATCTGGCAAATGGTAAGAGCTCTCCCCATAGCAGCTGGAAACCAGTGAGTGAAACATTTACCAGGTTATTGACATAATGACTCTGGATGTTTGTGTAGGTATCAGTCAGTCATAGATTGCTTTTTAACACTCTGTTTTAAAATGAAAATAAATGTGACAATAAGCCCTAAATGGCCCTAATAGAATGTCAAGAGTAATCAATACTCAAGTGTGATAAAGTTTATAGTTATGGGAGGGAACCCAGAGGGTGACCCATTTTTTTCTGCTTGAACTGAGGCTGGGGCCTTGTATTAATAGGATGGGAAAAGAGCTGAGGAGGCTTTTGAGAAGAACTGGAGGAGGGAGATGGAGCAGGGATCAAGGGACAGTTTGAGAGTCAGTAGGTGAAAACATCACTAACCGCAGGTGGATGACCTCATACCAGTCACAGATCCCTTGCTGGTGATACCCAGAACACCAGCATGCCAGTGTTATGGGCACTTGTAAATGAAGTCACATTCTAACAGGAGAACATAAACTAGCAAAGTAGGAATGGGACCAGAGATATGCAAATCAAAAAAGAGATAAAGCTGCTGACCAGGGCAAGGCTTTCTGGAATTTTAACATATCTAAAGGAGGATTGTGTCATTCCTGGAATCTTGGAAAGTGGGAACTGCAGAGACTCCCAGGATCTCAACATCAGAGTTGGCAGCTTGCTCTATTAGGGGTATGTGAAGATGGATGCCATGAAATTAAAAGACGCTTACTCCTTGGAAGGAAAGTTATGACCAACCTAGATAGCATATTGAAAAGCAGAGACATTACTTTGCCAACAAGTGTCTGTCTAGTCAAGGCTATGGTTTTTCCTGTGGTCATGTATGGATGTGAGAGTTGGACTGTGAAGAAGGCTGAGCGCCGAAGAATTGATGCTTTTGAACTGTGGTGTTGGAGAAGACTCTTGAGAGTCCCTTGGACTGCAAGGAGATCCAACCAGTCCATTCTGAAGGAGATCAGCCCTGGGATTTCTTTGGAAGGAATGATGCTGAGGCTGAAACTCCAGTACTTTGGTCACCTCATGCGAAGAGTCGACTCATTGGAAAAGACTCTGATGCTGGGAGGGATTGGGGGCAAGAGGATAAGGGGACAATAGAGGATGAGATGGCTGGATGGCATCACTGACTCGATGGACAGGAGTCTGAGTGAACTCCGGGAGTTGGTGATGGACAGACAGGGAGGCCTGGTGTGCTGCGATTCATGGGGTCGCAAAGAGTCAGACACGACTGAGCAACTAAACTGAACTGAACTAAACTGAAGATGGATGCTCTAAGACACGGTGACTCAACTCTGCTAAACTTTCTGGTCACATGACTGTGTCTGGGACTCTCCAAGATTCTACTATGCCTTCCCAGGGGCAGGTGTGTCTATAGGCAGAACATCTGCTGGTCTTGCTCAAGGAGCCGCTGAGGCCAGGCATCTGTGGGAGCAATTAGGAATTTGAGGATGAAGTGTTAGGGAATACGATGGAAGGAGTAGTGGCTGTGAGTGGGGAGGAGGTTGGTACTTAGACTGACCACTAGCTTTGGCCAACAGAAGATGACGGTGACATTCGTAAGAACTGTTTCGGTAGCAGAATGGGTCTGACGCCAGCTTGTGGGTTGTGGGAGAGTTGAACGAACTGCAGCAGGAGCTGAGGAACTAGCTGGAGGGGAATTGGGATGAAGGGATATTTACTTTTGTCGCGTGAGAGGTGTGAGCTTGGTTGACTATTGATGGGAAGAGCTGGTGGAAAGGAATCCATTCCAGACACTTCAGGGAGAGGATAAAACTCACCGAGGGGATGATTGGGGTGGTGGCAGGCTCAGGTGGAAGAAGAGAGACAGGACTGGAAGGGTAGCTGAGGAACCCTGAGAATCCAGGACCGGATGTCTTCTTTGCTGAGGATGAGGGAGCCTTTTGGGATGGATGCAGCTGTGAGTTTGAGGATGGGGTAGAGATTTAGAACCAGCTGCTAAGAGAAATAGGGGTGGGAGCTTCCTCAACCAGGGATGGGGAAGAGACTGTCCTGAATGATGTTTCAGAGCCGTCACCACCCTCCCCCGTCCAACACACGTGTGAGGGCCACTCAGTGTAGGGAACATGGTCACTGCCCTCAGTGACGCAACCATGAGTAAGAGCCACCGGATTCTGTCCCTGATGTAAAAATGAAATTGTTCTTAGAGACGGAGCCATGATGAAATGTAGACACGTCTTTCTTTCCCTATGTATCATCCACTACAGGCTTTGCCAGCCGTATGTTTTTATTTTTCCCAAAGGGGTACCACACCAAGGCCCCTCCTCAACTCCAAGGCCAGGACCTCAGATCTGCACGGACGTTTGGGGAGCAAAAGGAAGCAGGGTGAGGAAATGAAGCTCTGATTCCAGGCAGTGGGGACCTGAGGAAGATCACATGTCCTAGTACCCCAAGCATGGAAGTGGGAGCTGGTGGGCCTTTTTTGAAGCAAACCCGTTAGGTATAAATGAACTATTCTGGGCCAGCGATTCTACTTATAGCAGGAATCTTCCATTAGTTTAATCAATACCAGCAGACCTCCTTTAAATACCAAGCTTCCTCGTGCATTTGAGTTAGGATTTTAATGTCTGCATGCCAGTTCCAGGGATACTTCTTGGGCATGACAAGCAAGCAGGGACCCCTCTGACAGTTCACTTCCCTCGGGTGGCAGATTAGAGTGAGGTCTTAGGCTCAGATGTGTGCAGGAAGGTGGTTTTCTTTCCTTTTTGGCCATGCCACACACAAAAAAACCCGGGATTATGGGGCCAGGGATTGAATCCGTACCCTCGTCAGTGAATGCTCGGAATCCTAACCCCTGGACTGCCAGGGAATTCCTGGGAGGGTTTTTTTTTTTTTTCTGAACTGGAATCTCCCTTCTCTAGCAGGAGATCTGTATCCTTCACTCCCCAGGACTTGCTTCGGGCTTGGGTAGAAGGAGAGAGCAGTTGTCCAGACAGTCCTGCTTTATGAAAAGAGATGAGCTCAGCCCAGGAACAGAGTCTATTGGTGACATCAAGTTAGAAACAGCAGACAGAGGGCGAGGCTGTTCTCGTAAGAGTGAGCTGTATATGTTACCTAGACGGGACTAGAGATGTCCATGGCAACGTGTGAGAAACAGCGCATAGCACAGACTTGCGAACGTCCCTGGAGGGCCAGTGGTGTGTGGGGGCAGGGGTGGGGGCCAGGAAAGGCCAGGAGGCCAGGATCCCAGTCCTACGTCTTCTCACTGTGTGACCTGGGGCCACCGTCATTCTCTGAGCCTCCGTTTCCTCACCTGAAAACATTCTTGGTGATACCCAGATCCTAAGGCCGTGCTGAGCATCGGGGCAGGTGGTGTCATGTGAAGTCATGTGCACATTAAGATACCCATTGCCAACATGAATTCTCATCAGTGAGGACTACTGCTATGTATAGACACACATTTAAGAACTGAGCTGTGGACCCCGGTTGTTTAATCTGCCCACTGTGCGCAAGGCCCCAGGCTAGGGAGGCAAAAACAGTAAGGTGTAAACCTCAGAACCTGAAACATACCCAGCTAGCGGGAGAGGTGAGAAGTAGTGATTTCACTTGAATGTGGTCAGCGCTGTGGGCGCAAGAGGAGGAAGATGGACTCTGGTTTGGTGACTGAGCTGACTTCTGAGAGAGTGAATTACAGGCTGAGGAGGGAAGAAAGGCTTTCAAGGCAGAGAGAGCGGCATCGGGGCTTGGACCAGCAGGCTCCCTGGGGAACTTGCCAGAAAATCTAGAGGAATGGCCTAATTCATCAGCTGGCCCCCCTGAAGTGTGAGGGAAGCTGAGCCCTGGACTGCCCCTTTTCACTCTTTTCAAGGCCTCCCTGGGGTGGTGATTAAGAGGAGAAGGGGAGATGAGGAATTTAAGGTGTTGAAAGAGAGACTCAGGAGCTTGGGAAGGATGGGAGGGCTTTACATGTGTGCAGCAGATCTTAAACTCAACTGCTTAAGGCCAGAAATCTGAAGGTGGGGTGGGTGTGCTCTGCTGTGTGAGCTGCAAGTAAAAGCTTGGTGGTATTTTTTTTTTTTCAATTAATTAATTAATTTGGCGGGTGCCAGGTCTTGGTTGCAGCATGTGGGGTCTGGTTCCCCAACTAGGGATCGAACCCTGGACCCCTTGCGGTGGAGATGTGGAGTCCTAATAGCTGGATTGCCAAGGAGGTCCCAAAGTTTGGTGGTTTTAGTTAACAAAAACAGCTAACAGGTTAATATCGTATAAAAATAGTCCTTCCGCTTGAATCCAAACACAGTTGCTTTTTCAATGTAGGCCCTTCCTTCCTTACATCTGCATATCCTCAGCTCAGCCCAGGTCAGTGTAAGAGGCCCAGCTCCTTTTGGCTCATCTCTGTTCCAAAATATTCCTGACCTCTGCATACCTAAAGCCTCCACTTCTGCCCAAAATGTGTCTATGATTGTACATTTGGGTTGCATATATATTTCTCATGGTTTACAAGCCATCTGGGCTTCCCTGGTAGCTCAGGTGGTAAAGAATCTGCCTGCAATGCAGGAGACCTGGGTTTGATTCCTGGGTTGAGAAGATCCCCTGGAGGAGGGCATGGCAACTCACTCCAGTTTTCTTGCCTGGAGAATCCCCATGGACAGAAGAGCCTGGTGGGCTACAGTCCATGTTTCTCAAAACGTCGAACATAACTGAGTGACTAAGCACAGCACACATGCCATCTTGTGAGTCCTTATGGCACCAGGCTGAGAGCATGAAGAAGCTGTGAGAAAGCATTAGCACCTGCGCTCTGGAACCAGGTTGGCTTGGGACTGTCCAGGCACCATCATGATCATTCCATCTCCATGGACTGGGTTCCTCGCCTGGAAGGCAGAAATGATGGAACCAACCCTATAGGTTTTCAGAGTTAAATGACATTTTGTTGTTCAGTTGCTAAGCTGTGTCCGTGACTCCGTTGACTGCAGCACACCAGGATCCCCTGTACTTCACTATCTCCCAGAGTTTGCTCAAATTCAAGTCCACTGAACTGATGATGCTGTCTAACCATCTCATCCTCTGCTGCCCCCTTCTTTTGCCCTCAATCTTTCCCAGAATCAGGGTTTTTTCCAATGAGTCAGCTCTTCGCATCAGGTGGCCAAAGTATTGGAGTTTCAGCTTCAGCATCAGTCTTTTCAATGAATATTCAAGGTTGATTGACTGGTTTGATTGGGGCAGGGTTTGATCAGGGTTGATTTACTGGTTTGATCTTCTTTCTGTCCAAGGGATTATCAAGACTGTTCTCCAGCACCACAGTTCGAAAGCGTCAATTCTTCAGTGCTCAGCTTTCTTTATGGTCCAACTCTCACATCTTTACATGACCACTAGAGAAAACATAGCTACATAGCTTTGACTATATGGACCTTTGTCAGCAACGTGATGTCTCTGCTTTTTCATACACTGTCTAGGTGTGTCATAGCTTTTATTCCAAGGAGCAATCGTCCTTTAATTTCATGGCTGCAGTCACTGTCCACGGTGATTTTGGAGACCAAAAAAAATAAAATCTGCCACTGTTTCCACTTTCCCCCCGATTTATTTGCCATGAAATGATGAGACCAGATTCCATGATGTTAGTTTTTTAAACACTGTGTTTTAAGGCAGCTTTTTCACTCTCCTCTTTCACCCTCATCAAGAGGCTCTTTAGTTCCTCTTCACGTTCTGCCATTAGAATGGTATCATCTGCATATCTGAGGTTGTTGTTATTTCTCCTGGCAATCTTGATTCCAGCCTGTGTTTCATCTGGCCCAGCATCTTGCATGATGTACTCTGCATGGAAGTTAAATAAGCAGATTGATGATATACAGCCTTAATGTACTCTTTTCCCAATTTTAAACCAGTCCATTGTTCCATGTCCCATTCTAACTGTTGCTTCTTGACGTGCATCAGGTTTTGCAGGCAGCAGGTAAGGTCGTCTGGTATTCCCATCTCTTTAAGTATTTTCCATAGTTTGTTGTGAGTCACACAGCTAAAGCCTTTAGCATAGTCAATGAAGCAGAAGTAGATGTTCGTGCTTTTTCTATGATCCAACGGATGTTGGCAATTTCATCTCTCGTTCCTCTGCCTTTTCTGAATTAGCTTGTACATCTGGAAGTTCTTGGTTCACATACTGTTGAAGTCTAGCTTGAAGGATTTTGGGCATTACCTTGCTAGCATGTGAGATGAGCATAATTGTATGGGAATTTAAACATTCTTTGGCATTGCATTTCTTTGAGATTGGAATGAAAACTGATTTCTTAAAACATAATGCATTTAATTGGAGGCTAATTACTTTACAATATTGTGGTGGTTTTTTCCATACATTGACATGAATCAGCCACAGGTATACATGTGTCCCTCATCCCGAGCCCCTCTCCCACCTTCTTCCCCATCCCGTCCCTCTGGGTTGTCCCAGTGCACCAGCTTTGAGTACCCTAATGAAAACTGATCTTTTCCAGTCCTGTGGCCATTGCTGAGTTTTCCAAATTTGCTGGCATATTGAGTGCTGCACTTTAAAACATCATCTTTTAAAATCTGAAATAGCTCAGTTGGAATTCCATCACCTTCACTAGCTTTGTTTGTAGTGATGCTTCTTAAGGCCCACTTGACTTCACACTCCAGGATGTCTGACTCTAGGTGAGTGACCACATCATCGTGGCTATCTGGGTCATTAAGACTTTTTTTTTGGTATAGTTCTTTTGTATATTATTGACATCTCTTTTCAGCTCTTCTGCTTCTGTTATTTTCTTATCATTTCTATCCTTTATTTTGCCCATCCTTGCGTGAAATATTCCCTTGGTATCTCCAATTTTTTGAAGAGCTCTATCGTTTTTCCATTCTATTGTTTTTCTCTATTTCTTTGCATCGTTCACTTAAAAAAATTTCTTATCTCTCCTTGCTATTCTCTGGAACTCTGCATTCATATGGATATATCTATCCTTTTCTCCATTGCCTTTCACTTCTCTTCTTTTCTTGGCTATTTGTAAGGCCTCCTCAGACAGCCATTTTACCTCTTTGCATTTCTTTTTCTTTGGCATGGTTTCGGTCACCACGTCCTCTACAATATTACAAACATCCATCCATAGTTCTTCAGGCACTCTGTCTACCAAATCTAATCCCTTGAATCTATTTTTCACCTCTACTGTACAATTGTAAGAGATTTGATTTAGGTCATACCATAGTCTAGTGGTTTTCCTTACTTTCTTCAATTTTAGCCTGAATTTTGCAATAAGAAGTTCATGGTCTGAGCCACAGTCAGCTCCCGGTCTTGTTTTGCTGACTGTATAGAGCTTGTCCATATTCAGCTGCAGAGACTAATCAATCTGATTTTGGTATTGACCATCTGGTGATGTCCATGTATAGAGCTGTCTCTCATGTTGTTGGAAGAGGGTGTTTGCTGTGACCAGTGTGTTCTCTTGGCAAAACTCTGTTAGCCTCTGCCCTGCTTCATTTGTACTCCAAGGCCAAACTTGCCTGTTACTCCAGGTATCTCTTGACTTCCTACTTTTGCATTCCAGTCCCTTTGATGAAAAGGACATCTTTTTTTGGTTTTAGTTCTAGAATGTCTTGTAGGTCATCATAGAACTGTTCAACTGCAGCGTCTTTGGCATTAGTGGTTGGGGCATAGCCTTGGATTACTGTGATGTTGAATGGCTTGCCTTGGAAATTAACCGAGATCATTCTTTTGTGTTTGAGATTGCACCCAAGTATTGCGTTTTGGACTCTTGCTGACTGTGAGGGCCACTCCATTTCTTCTAAGGGATTCGTGCCCACAGTAATAGATATAATGGTCCATTTTAGTTCACTGAGTTAAATTCACTGATTCCTAAAATGTTGATGTTCACTCTTGGCCATCTCTTGTTTGGCCACTTCCAATTTTCCTTGATTCATGGACCTAACATTCCAGGTTCCTATGTAATATTGCTCTTCACAGCTTTGGACTTTACTTTTATCACCAAACACACACACAACTGAACATCATTTCTGCTTTGGTGAAGCCTCTTTATTCTTTTTGGAATTATTTCTCCACTCTTTCCCAGTAGCATATTGGACACCTACTGAGCTGGGGCAGGGGAGCTCATCTTTGGTGTATCTTTTTCCCTTTTCATACTGCTCATGAGGCTCTAGAGGCAAGAATACTGAAGTGATTTACTATTCCCTTCTTCAAATAATGGATGTGAAAAATCACTTGGTACACTTGAAGGGAGGAGGAACTTATGACTGAATGAAGACTTCCGAGCTTTATGCAACATAGATATTCGTATATATAGTGATATCATATACATATATATCATATCATACGTATATATATCATATATGTACATATATATCCTCCCCTCTATTACTCCCTCTCCTGTTTTGTGGATGCAGATGCAAGAAACTGTCTAAAAAAATCAGCAAGGTGAAAAAAAGCCGCATTTAGTTTTGTTTACAATCTCGTGTCCTGACGCATGACCAAGTTACAGAGGTGGTAAAAAATATTCAAAAATATTTGAAGTACAGCATGGTGATAAAGAATGTGGACTGTGGCATCAGACAGACCAGAATCCAAACACCAACATTGCCTAGCTGTGCTTAGCTACTCTAAGCCTTGGCTTCTGAATCATGAAAGGGGTATAATGATACAGGCTTTGCGGAGTACTAATATGCTATTTTTTTTAAAGAAGTCTTTATTGGATTTATTACAGTATTGCTTATGTTTTACATTTTTTTTTGTTTTTGTTTTTTTTTGTTTTTTTTTTTTCCATGAGGCATGTGGGATCTCAGCTTCCTGACCAAGGATCAAACCTGCGCGCTGGAAGGTGAAGTCTGAACCACCAGACCGCCAGGGAAGTCCCAATTATGCTGGATTTTTGTTAACTTTTTTTTTTGGCCGCCCTTCATAGCATGTGGGAAGGTCCCTGATCAGGATCGAACCCCCTGCAGTAGAAGCATGGAGTCTTAACCACTGGACCACCAGGGAAGCTCTAATATGCTGCTTTGTTCAGTGCTTTGTATAGAACTGGTGCTGGGAAGCCTACAATATACACCAACAACTAATGATCATAATCATCATCTTTTTGAAAGATTTTTATTGTTTCAATTTTCTGTCAACTGAGCTTTCTTTGATGACCTTGAAGGCTGTTGTCCTTGCCTTCATTTATTCACCAAATATTTACTGAGTTCTGACAGTATGTCAGGTACTGTGTAAAGTCTATAAATTTTTGAATGAGAAAGTATTTTTTGAAGATAATTATCTCTAATGTGAGTAAAGCCATTAATCTGCTTTCAATAGCCTTTTGTTAAGTTTCAGGCACTCAAAATTAGCAATTAGTTTTGAATCCTCTATTTAATTCAGAAAGCAGATGCGGTTACATTTAAGTCTGGGTACTGGTATCCTCCTTTATCCATTACTCAATTATTATGCTCTGCTTTATTACTTTTTTTCTAAAAGAGATTTGAGGTGGCATAAACTAGAGCTGTCAAAATAAGGAAGGCAGATCAAAAGTAATGAAATGTAGTGGGGAAGGAAGTTGGTCCAGATCCATAGTGTAAAAGTATCTGTTGTGTTATTACATACAAGTTAGAACCAAGATCCCTAGCAATCAAGGGGAAATGCAAAAGGATGAATTATAGGTCACATTGGACAATAAATAAGAGTGAACCAGCTCATTTTCTTTTCCTTCAATGTAAACTCTGAGAAGTTATAAGATAAAACTTTAAGGAGCATTGAAATAAAAAGTACCCCCCTGGAAAAAACTGTTACCAAAGAAATAGGAGTGTTCTTTTGTGGCTTTCTCCAGCACCGAGAAATGACAGACTCTGATGGACTTAAACAATGAATTTTAAAAAATCCATGTTTATTTAGGGACCTTTAGTTGCAGCATTCGGACCCTTAGTTGCAGAGTGTGGGATCTAGTTCCCTGACTAGGGATCGATTCTGGGCCACCTGAATTGTGAGCACAGAGTCTTAGTCACTGGCCCACCAGGAAAGTCCCTACATGATGAATTAAAGCGTCAGAGTTAAGCTGTGCGGCTTTCTGGTATTCTGTTTGATGTAGGAATAGCTTCAAGAGACCCCAGGGAAAAGAAGTGTTTGCATTGTCTTAGATTGTTTCAAGTATTAATTGTCTCAGCTGGGTTTTTGGCAAGGGCTGACAAGCAGAAAATCATACATTCAGTTACCTATCAGATATAATAATGTTGCGGAAACAGGCAAAACTTGGTAGAATAGAATACTCAAAAACAAAGAAACAGCCTACCAATCACTTTGTTGATGGAAGAAACCCTTCATCTTCCTTGCTGTATGACTTTAATGGGATTTGATAACAACCGGAAGATTTAAAGACTTTCACACAGCCTATTTTTGTTATAATTATTTTTATGGTTCATTGTGTGGAATGTATCATTTCAGTGGCTCTTAGACTTCTGTGGTTCCACATCTGCAGATTCAACCAACTATGGGTGTCATGGTCCTCTAGTATGTGTTTACTGAAAAAACTATATATAAGTGGATCTGCGCAGTTCAAACTGGTGGTGTTCAGGGGTCAGCTGTGTTTGTCAGTAACTACTTGTCTCCCGTGCCCCTGAGAGCCACTCCTCGAAGAACACAGAGTGACTGATGGTCTGTGAGTGAACAGAGGTCCTGGCTTTGAACCTCCCCCAACTGGTGGTGATATCTCAGACCAGCTTATCTTGGCCCTGTGGAGTTTCCCAAGCCTTGGCAAAATGCTGCTGACACCCAGAGTACCTGTCCTTACCTGGGCTGATATCGGAATTGTGTTGTGTTAGACGCTCAGTTGTGTCTGATTCTTTGCAGTCCCATGGACTGTAGCCTGCTGGGCTCCTCTGTCCATGGAATTCTCCAGGCAAGAATATTAGAGTCGGTTGCCATTCCCTTCTCCAAGCCATCTTTCTGACTCAGGGATCAAACCTGGGTCTCCTGCATTGCAGGCAGATTCTTTACCATTTGAGCCACCAGGGAGGCCCAATTGGAATTAGCTGGAGCCTGGACCTATTCCATCCCCCAGATTCCTGTGTAAATTGTTCTTGGGTCTGATCAGAGCATCAGGGTTTTAAAAAACACTCCAGGTTAAAACAACAACAACAACTCTCCAGGTAACCCTATCATACAGTCAAAGGGGAGAGCCTACTCAGAAGGCTCCTGTAGAGATCAAAACAAAAACCATGGGAAAGGACTTGATCAAGGTGGAAGTAACCTTGGAAAGAAACCTTCTCACTGGCTTTCCATGCTAAGTCTGAATTCTCACTCCCTTTAACTTTAAAAGGAAAGTCATTCTTATACTTAAAAAAAAAAACAAAAAAGATTCCTCTTTCAGCACGCAGGCCGTCATAGAAAGCAGACTCTTGCTGATGCTTCATCTTTGGCTCCAAAGGAAATCCAGCCCCACCCTAGTAATCCTGGGCCAAGTGCATTGGATGGGTCTCCAGGGAGCTCTCTCCAGCCCACGGCAAGGTCTAGAGGCACGAATTTGACAAGCTACTGATTACCCTTTACCGGGGGAAGGAAAAGGAGATGACTTAAAGGTTGGGGGAGGGGAGTAATGTGAATTGCGGGTTTCCAAGGAGCTGCGGAATGTGGGACTCAGCTGTCAGAAGCCTCTGGGATTCAGGCAAGCCCATGGTAGAGGGAGCCTGTTGAGGGATTGAGGAGGAGGCAGGCTGGCTTAGGACCTGATGCTGTGGGCACAAATTTCATCTTGAAACTCTGACACTAGGCGAGGAATTGCCACCTTGGGGTTTTTGCTTTTTTAAAAAATTTTTATGCAATTTTTTTTTACAGTTTTTTTTTTCAATTTTTTTTCAGTGTTTTTTTTACAACGTTTTTTACAATTTTTTTTTTTTTTTTTTTTACAATGTTGTGTTAATTTCAGGTGTATAGTAAAGTGCTGATCCACCTTGGTTTAACATCCCCTCATACATGCTCCCTGTACTTCCATCTCTTTGTTCATTGTTGTCTTGTCGCAGGAGTCATAGAAATGTCTTTGTCAGCTCCTGGAAGTCTCAAAGTCAGATTTCTATTCCTTGACCTAACCTTGCTGTGCTTCCATTAAGTAAAGTCCCGTCAGTCAGTCATTCTTTGAAGACGGGCATCATCCTTAGGGATTCACCTGGAACAGCAGATTTGAATTTCCTAAGGCCTTTGCACAAATGGTTCCTTGCCCATGAGAACATTTTATGTTGGCTAGCAAGGTTCCAAATGTGCTTTTAATACCAAGGTCTACAGTCCCAGTCTTCCCAGTTCAACTTCTGCCTTTTCTCATTGCCTTAAGATGACTGAACTTGATCAGGTTCAAGCAAGTTATTTCATTCACCCAGCTATCCATCCATGAAGCCATTCATTTAATTCACCATCCATCTGCTCACCCATCCTCAGCTCACCTATCCATCCATCTACACACTCATCCATCCGAACGTGCGGCCACTTACTTTTCAACCACTTTCAAGATTCTAGTTCCACAAAGTTTGTATGATATTTCTATTATTATGCCATGGAGACAGAATATACTCACAATATGCTAGCTATTTTATTTTTATTAATCAATCAAATCATTAACTCCCCCCGTCAAAAAAAAAAAAACATTGGAGACTTTCTCGGTACCTGGTATGTACTGGTTACTCCTGAGGATATGGTAACTGCCTGAATTGAGTCATGAAGTTTGAGTGAGCATTTTCCAGGTGAGGAAAGTGGAATGATGATAGGGGAAAGCTTGTTAGGCAGAGAGAACATCTAGTGCAAAGTCTTGTGGGTAAGAGAGGAAGTGCAATTATGGGGAACTGTGTGGGGCTCCTAGTGTCACGGTAGCAAGAATCCCAGAGCCTCCAGCAGCCAAGACTGGAGAGATAAGCAAGAACTAGGTGGCACAGTGGTAAAGAATCTGCCTGCCAATGCAAGAAATGCAGGTTCGATCTCTGAGTCGGGAAGATCCCCTGGAAAAGGGAATGGCAACTCCAATATTCTTGCATGGAAGATTCCATGGACAGAGGAGCCTGACGGTCTACAGTCCATGGGGTCGCAAAGAGTTGGACATGACTCAGCGACTGAGCACAACAGCACAGGTCATGGGTATCATACTAAGACATTTGGAGCTGTTGAAGGGATTTCAACCTTGCAGTTGCCATCTGAAATTGATTTGACTATTTTGTCTAAAACCAGGAGCCGTTGTTGCCCCCTGCAAACTCCCTGAGAGTCCAGCAGTGGACAATGTCAGGGCCACACCTCATAGACTTGCCTGGAGGCCAGGTCTTCTGACCCCAGGGCCACTGCTGTCTGTCCACCGCTCCACATGGCCACCCCTTCTGCTCTGACTCATCCTCCTTCTCCCTGTATCTAATCTTTTTTATCTGTCAGTTTCCAATACAAGTCTGGAAACTCAGTCAATAAATGTTTGTTGAATGAATCACTAATTCTTGGTGAATGTGTACGTGTATATAAGGTCTCCTGAATTTCTTCCTCCATCCCAGGCCTGCTTTAAATTGCCTTGGTAGAAAATGGACTGACTTAGCAATTAAAAAATCAAGCCGAGGCTCTGGCTCTCTCCTGACTAGCTGAGTCTCTTGGTCAAGTCTCCACATACTCCTGGGCCTCGTTCCTGCCTCTGTGAGGTGGAGTTGGTTGCTCAAACTTGTCTGTTGCTTACCGGGTGGTTGTGAACCACGAAATCCATGACTGGGAAAGGACTTTGCTAACTCTAGAATACTGAGCATTCATACAGTAACAACCTTGCTTCTCCCCTGGCTTAGGCTCTCATCACAAGGCCTCTAGATAATGGGCCTCCTCCAGGTCTGCTGTATCTCGCATGGTCCTCGCAGGACATAATGAATTTGGGAGTATTACTTTTTATACACACATACATATTTTTAATATTTATTTATTTACAACTGTGCTGGGTCTTCATTTCTGTCCTTTATCGAGCTCATCTTTGCATGAAATGTTCCTTTGGTATCTCTGATTTTCTTGAAGAGATCCCTAGTCTTTCCCATTCTGTTGTTTTCCTCTATTTCTTTGCATTGATCGCTGAAGAAGGCTTTCTTATCTCTTCTTGCTATTCTTTGGAACTCTGCATTCAGATGTTTATATCTTTCCTTTTCTCCTTTGCTTTTCGCTTCTCTTCTTTTCACAGCTATTTGTAAGGCCTCCCCAGACAGCCATTTTGCTTTTTTGCATTTCTTTTCTATGGGAATGGTCTTGATCCCTGACTGCAAGGAGATCCAACCAGTCCATTCTGAAGGAGATCAGCCCTGGGATTTCTTTGGAAGGAATGATGCTGAGGCTGAAACTCAAGTACTTTGGCCACCTCATGCGAAGAGTTGACTCATTGGAAAAGACTCTGATGCTGGGAGGGATTGAGGGCAGGAGGAGAAGGGGACGACAGAGGATGAGATGGCTGGATGGCATCGCTGACTCGATGGACGTGAGTCCGAGTGAACTCCGGGAGTTGGTGATGGACAGGGAGGCCTGGCGTGCTGCAATTCATGGGGTCGCAAAGAGTTGGACACGACTGAGCGACTGATCTGATCTGGGTCTTCATTGCTGCAAGTAGGTTTTCTCTAGTTGTGACAAGCAGAGGCTGCTCTTCAGTGCAGTGCGTGGGCTCTAGGCATGCGGGATTCAGTAGCTGTAGCACACAGGCTAAGAAGTTGCGACTCAAGGGCTTAGTTGCTCCTGGGCAGGTTGGCTCTTCCCTGACTAGGGATCGAACCTGTGTCTGCTGCGTTGGAAGACGGATTCTTAATCACTGGACCACCAGGGAAGTCCAGGGAGGGTATTTTTAAAAAATGACTTTTACAAAGAGTTGGATGGGGTTTGGGGAAACCCAGCAGCTATTAGGGCAGTACTTTATGTCTAATAGCAGGGGGCGTCTTGCCTACTCCCCCAGACCTGAAGGGTCAAGAGGAGGAAGGCAGTTTACTAGGCTCTCTCCCCATCCTCTCCAGCCTCCTGCCAGTGTCTTCTATAGGCTGAACCCAAACAGCAGTCAGAGTCAATGTTATTATTGGTGTAGTCTGTAAAGGTCAGCCTCGTGGGCACAGAGTAAGGTGAAGAAGTATGCAGAGTGGGGCTGGTGGTACCACAGCCCTACGCAGCTTGGTGGTCTCTCTCCTCCAAAGAGACCCCCATTGCTCTCAATGCCCTGCCCCCACCCTTTGTTGTCTGTTGCTCAGTTGTGTCCAACTGTTTACGATCCCAAGGATTGCAGCAGGCCAGGCTTCCCTGTCCTTCACCATCTCCCTGAGCTTGCTCAAACTTGTGTCCATTGAATCGGTGATGCCAACTTATCATCTAGTCTTTTATTCAGCAAGACCTCAAGGTTGCAAAGGATATATCTGTGAGACTGCACCATGAATTGGAAAATGTGGAAGAAAAGCAAACAACAATGGAAGATGAAAATGAGAAACTGAGGCAACAGCTCATAGAAGTTGAGATAGCAAAGCAAGCATTGCAGAATGAACTGGAAAAAACGAAGGAGGTTAGTAATTGATTATCTTGTGGCATGCTGTGTATATGTAGCTCTTCATAGAGAATACCAATGGAGACGGCAATGGCACCCCACTCCAGTACTCTTGCCTGGAAAATCCCATGGACGGAGGAGCCTGGTAGGCTGCAGTCCTTGGGGTCGCTACGAGTCGGACACGACTGAGCGACTTCACTTTCACTTCACTTTCATGCATTGGAGAAGGAAATGGCAACCCACTCCAGTGTTCTTGCCTGGAGAATCCCAGGGATGGGGGCTG
>NW_011494755.1:4171187-4197053 GCF_000754665.1 Bison bison bison
GGGGGAGCCTGGTGGGCTGCCGTCTATGGGGTCCCACAGAGTTGGACACGACTGAAGCGACTTAGCAGCAGCAGCAGCAGCCTTTATTCAGACCTCGACTTTCCCAATAAGCCTTCCTGGAGCTCCTTTCTGTCCTTAGACTGGAGGTATTGTGGGGATTGTTTGCTCTCTGGTGATGGGGGCTCTGTCTTCTTCCTTTCTCTATCACTCCCCAGCCGTCCACGCCCAGCTCCCTGCCTCGAACCCTGACCAGTGCCCCGTGAAGGACCGTAGGTGCTGACTGCCCTGAGCTGAGCTTTGTGAACTTGAAATACAGTGCTCAAGGGATTTCTCCTTCCCACAAAGCCTTCAGTTGCTCTCCGTTTTTTGTGAATCAGAGAAATTGCCAACCTCTTTCTCTGCTATCTGAAATGTTCCACTGTCTATCCAGTAGCTGAGCTCACACTCAGCTAACCTGTTTGATCCCTGGCACCCGTGCCAGCCAGCCTGCTACTCAGGGGATTCATGTCTTCTCTTACCATGTCTTGGATTGGTATGTGATTCACTCCCATTCAGTTTGCTTTCGGAAGCTAGTTTTTCTCGGTGATGCCTGTGAAATAGGTTGCTTGGGTGAGTGTCAGCCTCTGCACAGTTCTGCATAACCTGGGAAATTTACGTATACTTTCTCGTCTCCCCGCTCAAACGTGATGCTGTGTTACTGGCTCTGGGCTGACAAGGTGCAGGGATGCTGGAAAGGGCAGGAGAAGTCTGCAAAATCATTGGTTCCTTCTTTCACTAGCTGTGACCTTGAATGAGATCCTTCATTTCCCACCTTTTCAAGAAGAGGGTCACACTCCCCTCCTTCTGGGCAATCCTGGAGACCGTGTGACAATTTGCGTGTAAGCACTTTAAATGAAAAAGCATTAAGGTGATATCAGAGGGAGAATTTTGGGCTGGAACTCAAGGCAGCCCCTTTTGTATTCCTATTAGCCTCCTGGAAGGTAGTTGATTTCATTCTGTTTGGCCTCTGCGGATGTGTGGTAGTTGTGTACAAGTGTGTATATGTGCTATATCTGGATATAAGAGGTATTTTTAATTTCAAATGATAATTATTGCAGATTTCTCCAAATCATTTATGGTGTCACTACTTAGAAATTAGATTCATATTACAGCTTATATTTAATGCAATAATAAAGAAGTCTGTATTATTACATCACAAATTTGCGCTTTAATATTTTGATAATTGAGGTATTGCACAATTGCTTTCCATTGTAATCAAAGGTAATTTACCACATGCGTTTTAGGTCACTTCAGGCGTGTCTGACTCTCTGCAACCCCATGAACTTAAGTCCCCTAGGTTCCTCTGCCCATGGGATTCTCTAGGCAAGAATACTGGAGTGGGTTGCCATTTCCTTCTCCAGGGGATGATCTTTCTGACTCAGGGATCGAATCCACACCACATCTCTTATGTCTCCTTCAATGGCAGGACATTATTTTGAGAAGATATCCAGAGACCACAGTGCACCCATTCACACACCTGCACACACACATACACACACCCAGCACAACTTCTAAAGAATCTAGTCGTGCCACACAGTTGGCAAGATCTTAGTTTGCTGACCAGGGATTGAACCAGGGCCCTTACACTGAAAGCAAAGCACCAAGTCCTAATCCAGGGACAGCCAGGGAATTCCTAAGAATCCAGCTTTAGACTCCAGGAAATACCCTCCAGGGAAACTGCCAAACCTCAAGGCCACTGATTGCTGTTATCTACAGATCCAGGAAAACAGAGGAAGGAGCTCGGAAATACAAAGCAGGGGCGTAAAAGATGAAAAAGTAAATTCAGAGAGGCAGGGGGAGGAGCAGGGAGAGCTCCTGGGCTTAAATCTCACCCCTACAAATGGACTCGCTCTGTGATCTTGGACAACTTCCCTCACCTTTCTGAGCCTCAGTGTCCCCATCTGTGAAATAGTTTCTACCTGGTGGGTTCAGTTGCAAAGTCATGTCTGACTCTTCACGATACCATGGACTGCAGCATACCAGGCTTCCCTGTCCTTCACCATTTCCTGGGGTTTGCTCAAATTCATGTCCACTGAGTCCATGATGTGATCTAACCATCTCATCTTGTGCTGCCCTCTTCTCCTTTTGCCTTCAATCTTTTTTAGCATCAGGGTTTTTCCCAATGAGTTGGCTCTTTGCAACAGGTGGCCAAAGTATGGCGCTTCATCTGCAGCAGCATAGCGGGTTCATAGTGATGGTATTAAAGAAATATACGTGTGATGTGCCTTCCATGGAGCTTGACACAGAGTCCTCACACAGCCCGTGAGAAACAAAGAAGGAGATCATGGGGCAAGCTTTACGTGCTCTGGGGAGTCGAAGGGAAAGTGAGCAGCCTGGAAAGTTAGCCTTCACCTGCCCCATGTGCGGCTACCCTGGGGACATTCCCACCTCAAGGCTGGGCTTCAGGTCTGAAGAACCGAGGAATCTTACTTGAGGTGCCAAGCCCCAGCTTCTTCAAAGGACCCTGGTGCCCCGAGGTGGTCAGACTTCATGGGGCATGAGGCTGGCATCAGCCTGCCTCTTCCTCACTTCAGGGAAAACAGACTGTCAATGGGGCTGCAGTGGTCGGGCCTGGAATTCCAAAGCTGTGAGAACACCTTGTCCTCGGCTTCCCTGGGTCTGCCTGTGGCCAGTGGCCGAGCTCCCCATGCGGCTGGGTTCTCCTGAGGGCTGGGTACAGGCAAGGGTACACGTTGGACCTGGGCCTGCTTTTCTGGGTGGTCAGGGCAGGACTGGCACTTGGGTGCAGCCAGAGAGGCACAGGGCATAGTTTTAAGGTTCACAGGCTCTCCCTCTCAGGCTCAGACCCTGCACTTCCCTGACCTTGAATGTGAGGGCCTCCTTGATCCATACACTCTTACTTCACCCTATTCCTGACCTGGGTCAAGGGGTGTGAGCTGAACTTCACAAGCCTCACGGGCCTGCTGTTTCCAGATGGGACTTTCTACTGAAACCACCAGAAAAGTTTGTTAAAATACAGCGCACAAGTGCCCCGTTATGTCTGACTCTCTGTGCCCTCATGGACTGTAGCCCTCCAGGCTCCTCTGTCCATGGGGATTCTCCAGGCAAGAATACTGGAGCAGATTGTCACTTCCTACTCCAGGAGATCTTCCCGACCCAGGGACTGAACCCGTGTCTCTTGTGTCTCCTGCATTGGCAGGCAGATTCTTTACCAACGACATACCTGGGAAGCCTGCTAAAAGGCAGAATTCCTCCCAAATCAGAATCTCTGTGGGTGGGGCCTTGGAATCTGTTTGTATTAATATCCCTTTGGGTCATGCTGATGGGGCTGTAGCTCCAGGCAGAGCCCTTGGGAAGTGCTGGGTTTAGAACAAAGCTTATTTGATTTTCACAATGTCCCTGTGAGATAGGGCACTTTCCAAAGGGAAAAGTCACGTCAGCGCTTCTGTGGTGGAACCAGAGGTAGCACCATTCATTCATTCATTCATTCACTCATTCATCCATTTTCATTTTGGGAACATGGATTAGACATCTACTGAGATGATGTCGTTCAGTCGCTAAGTCGTGTCCAACTCTTTGAGACCCCATGGACTGCAGCACGCCAGGCTTCCCTGTCCATCACTATCTCGTGGAGTTTGCTCAAACTTCTGTTCATCAAGTCGATGATGCCATCCAGCCATCTCATCCTCTGTTGCCCCCTTCTCTTACCTTCAGTCTTTCCCAGCATCAGGGTCTTTACTGAGGAAATTGCCACACACATGTATGCACACAGATTACTGAGCTTATGAGGGCTTTGGACTTCCCTGGTGGCTAAGATGGTAACAAATCTGCCTGCAATGTGGGAGACCTGGGTTCAATCCCTGGGTTGGGAAGATTTCCTGGATGAGGGCATGGCAACCCACTCCAGTATTCTTGTCTGGAGAATCCCATGGACAGGAGCCTGGAGGGCTTTAGTCCATGGAGTTGCAAATAGTCGGATACAACTGAGTGACTAAGCACATGCTTGAGGGCCTCAGAGATTAGAGGAAGGATGAGTAGGGAGTGTCTTGGGAGGAGGGTCCCAGAAGGCTTCCTGGAAGAGGTTTTGAGCTGGGCTTTGAAGACTGAGGGTGATTTCACCATTTATGAAAAGGGCATTCTTGCAGCGAACACTACACATACAGAGTTGTGCTGTGTTGGGCTTGAGAAAGCCTTATGTACTCAGAGAGTATTGAATATGGGGAATTAATTAATTGAGAAGAGGCTGAGTAGGTAGGCTGGGATGAAATTGTTGAGCTTGGATGGTTTCCTTCAGGCCACAAGGAGCCACTAAAAGTGTCTGGGCAGAAGAAATGACATCAGTCCTGTGGTTTAGCCCAGTGGTTCTCAAATGTACTGTGTCTGTGAATCACCTAGGTTTCTTGTTAAAATGCAGATTCCCACTCCATAGGTCTGAGGCGGGGCCTGTCATTCTGTATTTCTAACAAGTTCCAAGGATATGCTGATGCTACTGGTCCATGGAACACCCTTAAAGTAGAAAGATGTTAAGTAGCTCTTCTTCAAGTCACTGTAGGCCAATGCAGAGAGAGACTGAAAGTGAAAGTCGCTTAGTTGTGTCTGACTCTGCGAATTCGGAGTGGGTAGCCTTTCCCTTCTTCAGGGGATCTTCCAGCCCAGGGATCGAACCCAGGTCTCCCTAATTGCGGGTGGATTCTTTACCAGCTGAGCCACAAGGGAAGCCCAAGAATACTGGAGTGGGTAGCCTATCCCTTCTCCAGGGTATCTTCCCAACCCAGGAATCGAACTGGGGTCTCCTGCATTGCAGGCAGATTCTTTACCAACTGAGCTATCAGGGAAGCCCAGAGACAGACTGGAGGCGGGCAAATGTTCAAGCAGACACTGGGAAACCGGGAGTTGGTTTTTAAGAAGGCTGTTGCTTCTCCAGTCAACTTTGGGATTCAGACCCTATCAGCTTTGGGTTAAGTCATCTTCCGTATTTCTCCCACTCAGAACAGGGCGGAGAAAAGGTCAGAACCCAGCTTTGCCCAAGTCTTTCAGATGGTGAGGCCTGGCCACTGACATCACAGTGCTCTTGAATGATCATCATAACATATTGATATTCGCACCAGCACAAGATTTGGGACAGTTTTGCTAGCAGAAAATATGACTCTCTTCCCTACTAGAGCAAAATGGTCCAACCACAAGGGCAGGATCCATAGAATGTGACCAGCTGTTTTGGTGGTTTTCTGTTACTATTTGTGAAGTCTTCATTCTTGTCATCTGCCAGCAGAAGAGTGGTGGCAGTTGCCAGAGGTTGGAGGAAAAGATCATGGGAGAATTTACATTCGAGAAAATTCCATTCATTGACTTCATTATTTCTGGGAATTCAGAAAAGACCACCATGATCCTTTAACTGTGAAAATGCTGGGGCTGGCCTTGGAAACTGCTAGGATTCGTCGGCAGGCACAGCTTGCTTTTGAGAAGTCCTGCCCTGTGCCATCTTGTAGCCTGAATATTTTGCCTGTGTGCTAAGTTTTTGAAATATTAAGTAGTGGTATAGCAACATAGGGTGAAATTAACACAGAAAATGAGAATAATTAAAACTGGAGGAGCAGTAATAAATCTTGAAGTCATCACCCTGCCACGTTGATCCTTACATGTCAATTTTCCTGTTTTGTTTTGTCCTTCCAGTTCTCATCATTATGCAGAGTTATTTTTTTTTATTTTTTAATGCAGTAGCAATTACATAAATTCTGTTTTCTGCTTTTCCTGCTTGACGCTGCAACATAACTATTTTTCCATGTTGTTATGCAGGCCTCATAATCAAGTTCATGGGCTGTATAATTCACTGGTGAGATGTATGATCATTTATTTAAACCTTGCTATTGGCCATTTCAGTCACATGATGCTGTTATAAACGGAATGAGCAACAGCGTCAGTGGGAGTGTGAAGTGGTACAGTCCTTTTGGGAAAGCAATTTGGCAATGTGTATCACAGGCCTGAAAAATGTTCATTGCCTTAGAGCTAGTCATTTCTCTTCTGGGAATTTCTCATAAGGAAATAATCTAAAGTGCAGACCCGGATTTATGCATCAAGATGGAAACTTTATGTATCATAGAGGAAAGCTTGAAACAACTAAATATTCAAACATAGGGGAAGCATTATGTAAATGATTACATAGCAGCTCCATGGAATATTATGCAGTCATTAAAACTGTTTATGAAGAGCTCATAAATGGAAAATGCTGATGTTATGATTGAAATAAGTGGGATATAAGATTATATTGATACTATGATCCCAGCTGTGTAAAATTAGTTTCCCAAGTAGGCATAGAAAAAGATTAGAGAGAAATACATCAAAATATTAACAGTGGGTGGGAAGATTAGGGATTTTATTTTTCTTGCAACTTCCCATGTCTTAAAAATTTTTTACTTTCTTCGGGTATAAATTTAACACACATTTATTGAATAAAATTGCAAGCATTAAAGCAATAGGTGATGGAGAAAGTCCTGTGAAAGTGTTAGTCACTCAGTTGTATCCGGCTCTTTGTGACCCCATGGACTATACCCCACCAGGCTCCTCTGTCCATGGAATTCTCCAGGAAGAATACTGGAGTGGGTTGCCATTCCCTTCTCCAGGAGATCTTCCTGACCCAGGGATTGAATCCAGGTCTTCTGCACTGCAGGCAGGTTCTTTACCATCTGAGCCACCAGAGAAGCCCACGTGTATTCTAAGACAACTTGATTTCTACATAATGCAATTTTAGGGTAGTCTGCATTAAAGTATCTGGTTTTTTGTTTTTTTTTTTTTTTTTAATTAAAAAGGGGGATGAGGACTTCCCTGGTGGTCCAGAGATTAAGAATCCACTTTCCAATGCAGGGGACTGGGTTCAATCCCTGGTCAGGGAACTAAGATCCCACATGGCATGGAGCAACTAAGCCCCTGCGTGCTCTAGAGTCTGTGTATCCCAATGACGACCTGACACTGCCAAATAAATAAATACTTTCAAAAAAAGAAAAGAAAGGAGGATGAAGTCAGCTACTAGGAAAGCTTAGCACTGCTGTGCACATTATCAGATAGGCATTACTGTCAAGGTCTGAATTTCTTGGATGCCTTAGATGTGAAGTAAAATCAGTTTATTGATTAGGTCCTTGTTATTTCTAGATAATTTATATTGACTGAAAATTATTTTTTATAAGAAAGTTAATAGCAGCGGTTACGACTCTGAGCTCCCTAATGCAGAGGACACAAATTTGATCCCTGATTGGGGAAATAAGATTCTACATGCTGCACGGTGTGGCCAAAAAAAAAAAAAAGCCACAGGTGCATAATGAATTCTTCAAGAAAGGATGAGTTAAATAGATGATGGTATATACATTCAATGGAATGCTGCATAGTTGTTAAAGATAAGAATTCTGTTTTTACTGACACTGAAAACATATTCAACATGTTAATCAAGTGATAAAAATTAATCTCTGAAATAGGCACACACTAAGATCTTAATTTGTAAATATCATTCTGTATCTCTCTCTTTCTCTCCCTCTCACACAAATAGACACATAATATTTTAGGAAGAGGTTTATCTCTAACAGTGGGTATCTTCATGGAGGAGGAACATGGATGATCATAATTTTATTTTTGTTTGTTTGAATTGTCTAAATATGCTAATTGAACATTCAATATTTATATAATTTAGAAAATAAATTTTAAAAATTCCTCCCACTTCAATAAAAGAAAGAGGGAAGAAGTAAGACTGGCTTTGGCATGGCAGATAAGGAATTGAATTGAGCTGAATTTCTTGCAATAGAAAGAAATTAACCCAATGTATTTTCACTGTGTGGTTTTCCACTCATGGCTCTGATACACATTCCTATGAAAATCAAGCGACTCACTTTTTCTCTTATCTGCCCTCTTTCTCATCTCAGCTGTACTTCTCTTATTAAAGGCTTATATGAAGCATTCCTTCCTCCAGGAAGTCTTCTCAGATTTCCCCAGCCCCACCACCATGCAAGTAATATCTTCTGTGGAATGTTTACGGCCCTAGACCTGATTCCTTGACTATCTTATCATGCTGTTTGTGTCGTCAGGGTTATATTAGATATTAAGACATTATTATTTAAGATATGAAGGTAATTATCATGGACACTAGAGAGAGTTCCTTCAGAACCAGATTGCATGAACTTTACATTTTTGCTTCTTTATATCATACAGGGCTTGGTAAGCAGTAGATACACAGTAGAACTTTGCTAAAGGACTGAAAGTTTGACACAGAGTCCTTCCTTCCCAGGGAGAAAGGGTTGCTAAGAGATGATATTCACAAATAAACGTGAACTCACAAAATGATCCTCACTTACAGAATAAACCAGTATGTGCTAGGGATTGCAATATATATTTAACTTTCCTCAATCCATTCAATAACCCCTGGAATAGGTATTACAGTAAAGTGAAAGTGTTAGTTGCTCAATTGTGTCTGACTCCTTGTGATCCCCTGGACTGTAGCCCTCAGGCTTCTCTTGGCCGTGGAATTGTCCAGGCAAGAATACTGGGGTGGGTTGCCATTCCTTTCTCCTGGGGATCTTAAGTCCTCTGCATGTGAACAGATTTGAATATGCGTTCCACCAGCGTCAGGAATGAGTGGAACTGTAGCTTGCCCTTTGTCTCTTATTGCTGATGATCCTTTAGTTCTACCATCTCCCACCCCCCTCCCTCTTCCAGTCAGTAACTCTTCTTGCCTGTTAACGCCATACCAGCCGTTGTATGCCAGCCATTGTGCCATACTATTACTGTTTTCAGGGTACTGTACTGTAAGATTAAGAATGTTTTTATTTTCTGTGTTTGTTTTTAATGTATTATTTGTGTGAAAAATATTATAAACCTATTACAGTACAGTACTATAGAGCCGATTGTATTAGTTGAGTACCTGGCCTAACTTTGTTGGACTTACGAATAAATTGGACTGAACAAATGAGCTCTCAGAATGGAATTTGTTCCTATGTGGGGGACTTACTGTATTAGCTACAGTTTACAGATGAGGAGATGTGGTGTTGGAGAATACTCTTGAGAGTCCCTTGAACTGCAACAAGATCCAACCAGTCCATCCTAAAGATCAGTCCTGAGTGTTCACTGGAAGGACTGATGTAGAAGCTGAAATTCCAATACTTTGGCCACCTGATGCGAAGAGCTGACTCATTTGAAAAGACCCTGATGCTGGGAAAGATTGAGGGCAGGAGGAGAAGGGGACAACAGAGGATGAGATGGTTGTATGGCATCACCGACTCAATGGACATGAGTTTGGGTAGACTCTGGGAGTTGGTGATAGACAGGGAGGCCTGGCGTGCTGCAGTCCATGGGGTCACAAAGAGTTGGACACAACTGAGTGACTGAAAACTGAACTGAACTGAACTGAACAGATGAAGATCCTGAGGCTAAAGTTTGCACAGCCAGGGAGTGGGGCAGACAAGATTCTAACCTGTGTCTGTCTGACTCCATAACCCCTGACCTCTCCATTGGGCAGGAGAGATGCCAGATGAGTGACTCAGGAAGTAGGATCAAAGGTTCCCCTCTTTCAAGGCAAGTGTCCTTTCATACCAAGTAGCTAGTAAATGAGCTAGGCCGTCTCATTTATTATTGTCTGGATATCTTGTGTTGGATTCCATGTGCCAGTAGAATGTAAAGACGCAGCATTTTATTTCGTTTTAATAACCGGACATTTAGAGCCGATTTGCCCAATAAGGGTCTAATTTCCATTCTTCAGTCCACATGACTGATGCCTATGTCTGACCAACATAAGCCCTCCTCAAACAATATGAAACAAATCAGGGTAATTTCCTACTCACAACAGTGAGAAATGATCAGCTATTCCTTCTCTTTCTGAGCACATCTGCTGAACTTCACTGAGTTATAAGCTGGTGATTGTCAGTTCAAAAGAGATGAGACCAGAGAGGTCGATACACAGAAAAATGCAGAATTCAGAAATCACTTACTTAAAGACATGTATAGCTGATTAAAACATTTTTTTAAATTATTGAGTATAATTGACATATATAGCCTTGTATTAGTTTTAGGTGTATAACATGAAGATTTGATATATGTACATATTGTGAAATGATTACCACAATAAGTTTAGCTAACATTCATCACCACACAGTTATAATTTTTTTTTCTTATGATAAGAACTTTTAAGATCTACTCTTGGGAATTTCCTGGTGGTCTAGTAATTATTACTCTGTGCTCTCATTGCCAAGGGCCTGGATTCGATCCCTGGTTGGGAACTAAGATCTCACAAGCCACGAAGCACAGCCAAAATAAATAGATAAAAAATGTTAAAAAAGATTTATTTTGTTTGCAGTTTTCAAATATGCAATATACTATTGTTAACTGTAATTGTCTTGTGGTATATAACATCATATAACTGGAAGTTTGTACCTTTGACCACCTTCATTTGTTTTTCCCATTCCCTTCCTCTGCCTCTGGTAACCACCAATCTGTTCTCTGTTTCAATGAATTTGGTCTTTTTAAGATTTAGCATATAAGTGAGATCATATGGTATTTATTTATCTTTCTCTATCTGACTTATTTCACTTAGCACAATGCCCTCAAAGTCCATTCATGTTGTAGGACATGGAAGGACTTCCTTCTTTTATACGGCTGAATAATATTCCGTTACATATATATCTCACATCTTTTTAATCCATTAATCTATTGATGGACATGTTGTTTTCATATCTTGGCTCTTGTAAATAATGCTGCAATGAACATAGGGATGAAAATATATTCTTGAGATAGTGATTTTATTTCCTTTTCACAAATGCCCAGAAGTAGAATTGCTGGATCCAGTTGATTTTCATTATTTGCTCTGTTAATGGTCTATAAAGTCACCATGAAAACTGAATTAGTGATTGTTGTACATTCAGAAAACGAAGATCATGGCATCTGGTCCCATCGCTTCATGGGAAATAGATGGGGAAACAGTGGAAACAATGTCAGACTTTATTTTTTTGGCCTCCAAAATCACTGCAGATGGTGATTGCAGTCATGAAATTAGAAGACACTTACTCCTTGGAAGGAAAGTTATGACTAATCTAGATAGCATATTCAAAAGCAGAGATATTACTTTGCCAACAAAGGTCTGTCTAGTCAAGGCTATGGTTTTTCCAGTGGTCATGTATGGATGTGAGAGTTGGACTGTGATGAAGGCTGAGCGCCAATGAATTGATGCTTTTGAACTGTGGTGTTGGAGAAGACTCTTGAGAGTCCCTTGGACTGCAAGGAGATCCAACCAGTCCATCCTAAAGGAGATCAGTCCTGGGTTTTCATTGGAAGGATTGATGCTGAGGCTGAAACTCCAATATTTGGCCACCTCATGCGAAGAGTTGACTCATTGGAAAAGACTCTAATGCTGGGAGGGATTAGGGGCAGGAGGAGAAGGGGATGGCAGAGGATGAGATGGCTGGATGGCATCACCGACTCAATGCACATGAGTTTTAGTGAACTCTGGGAGTTGGTGATGGACAGGGAGGCCTGGCGTGCTGCGATTTATGGGGTTGCAAAGAGTCAGACATGACTGAGCAACTGAACTGAACTGTGCTGTTGCTCCTATGAGAAATACAGGGTTAGGTTCTTTCAAGCCTCTGGTCACAACATTTTCATCAATCGATCAATATACAACCTTGTTGTAATGTGTTTCTGTTCAGAAACATCTTACTTAATATATAGTGCTGATTCATTAACATCGAACTCACAGCCAAAAGCACCATAAATCACGCCTGGATGAAGCTTATCTAACTTGTATTTTCTCTGTAAGGCACATCATCACAGCTTTCTGTGGTTTGGAACATCAGATAGCACTTTAGCACTGCTCTTCGGGCTCATTTTAAACAGTGAAATCATAAGCACAAAATCATAACCGAAAGCACAAAAAAAATGTGTAAAAAACGTGGCTAAACAGACCATGAAAAGGACACTTGTTTATAGTCTAAGAGCTGACACACGACCCCAGCTGGGAATGTTTGTGTAACAGTTTGCTAGGGCCGCCATAACAACAACAAGTAAAAACTAGGCGGCTAAACAACAGAGTTTCATTTTCTCACGGTCCTGGAGCTGGAAGTCTGGGATCAAGGTGTTGGCAGGCTTGGTTTCTCCTAAGGCCACTGTCCTTGGTTTGTAGATGGTCACCTTCTTGCTGCAACCTCACATGATCTCTGTGTCTGTCTGTGTGTCCCAAATCCGTTCATATGAGGACACCAGTCAGATTGAATTAGGATCCACCCTAACAACCTCATTTTAACTTAACTACCTCTTTACAGGCCTAATCTGCAAATAACAGTCACAAAATGAGTCACATTCTCAGATTAGGGCTTCGATTTATGAATCTGGGGGGACCCAGGATAACCCACAACCATATATATCAGGGAACTCAAATTTCTTGCTGCTCTGCAATTATCTGTGAATGAGCTCTATAGCCGTGTGAGCCTTGATTTGGGGGTTCTAGATCAATTTTAGTAGCTAGGTGAATTCATAAATAAGGAGGAATAATTTGAGAATCATGAAGGTTGACGGCAATTGTACCAACCACAACTATAGAATTAGACTGTTGAATTTTTAAAAATATTTATTTATTTTGCTGCACTGGTCTTAGTTGTATCATGTGGGATCTTTCACTGTGGCACACAGACTGGTTGTAGTCCACAGGTTCAGGAGTTGTCACACTAGCAGTTAATTGCTCCTCGGCATATGGCATCTTAGTTCCCTAACCAGGGATTGAATCCACGACCCCTACATTCCAAGGCGGGTTCTTGGCCATTGGACCACCAGAGAAGTTCCTAGACTGTTGGATTTCCTGATACTCGCGAGGCTAAAGCCTGCTACTTGAAGAAGACAAGTTTCTTTCCCATTTCCTAGGCATAGACCAAAATACGCTGTCTGGGTCATCAAATGGAAGGGAGCCAGAGATTTTCCCACCTTGGTAGTCTCCTCCTCCTTCTTGAATTCTTCTCTTTGAGAGAAAGCAAATTTAGTTTTAAAACAAAGAAAAATAGTGCATGTAAAGCTCCTGGCCTCACCCAAAACATTGTAAACCGAGCCATAAATCCTAGGAACACGATGTCTGCACACTTTGTAGCTTTCTAGAAAATCTAAGCCAGACAACAACTGGAGGCATGGAGGGGAATGTCTTACACGCCTCCAATGCTGAGAGGCTCTGCAGTAGGCTCCCATTCGTTTTCTCATTCAGCTCCCATAAAGCTCATGGAATGGGCAAAGCAGCAATTATTGGAGTTCAGAAGGAGACTGAGTTGCTCATGAGACCATCTGGCTGCTTAGGGGGTCAGCCCAGAACCAGGGCCTTTAAACTCCCAAGCTTGTCCTCCTTCTTTGACTTTGAGTTGGAACAAGCTGAATTGGTCCCAGATGTTGATAGCAATGCATCGATGTTTAAGAAGATCAACAGTTGTTTCTAAGCCTTGAGATGTTTTGAATTCTTTCACTTTTCTACACTCATTTCTTAAGGATCAGAGGGGAATCATGCCACAGAGGGGATGGTTGTCGAGATCCAAAGGTGAGTGAGCCCTGGCCTTCACCACAGTGGAATTCTGAATGTCTAGAGAGTGCTGCCGGAGAAGGCAATGACACCCCACTCTAGCACTCTTGCCTGGAAAATCCCGTGGACAGAGGAGCCTAGTAGGCTGCAGTCCATGGGGTCTCGAAGAGTAGGACATGACTGAGCGACTTAACTTTCACTTTTCACTTTCATGCATTGGAGAAGGAAATGGCAACCCACTCCAGTGTTCTTGCCTGGAGAATCCCAGGGACGGCGGAGCCTGGTGGGCTGCCGTCTATGGGGTCACATAGAGTTGGACACGACTGAAGTGACTTAGCAGCAGCAGCAGAGAGTACTGCCCAATAGAGCTAGAAAAGCGAGCCAGGACTTCCTTGGTGGTCCAGTGGTTAAGAATCTGCCTGCCAATGCAGGGGACATGAGTTGTATCCCTGCTCCAGGAAGATCCCACATGCTGCAGGGCAAGTAAGACCATGTGCCTCAACTACTGAGACCGCACATCCTAGAGTCTATATTCCGTAACAAGAGAAGCCATTGCAGTGAGAAGCCTATGCTCCACAACTAGAAAGTAGCTGCCTCTCTCTGCAACTAGAGAAAAGCCCGCAGGCAGCAATGTAGATACAAGACCCAGAGCAGCCAAAAAAAAAAAAAAAAGTGAGCCATATAGGATAACGTCATCTGAAAGCTGAAACAGGTGAAATTAATTTGAGAATACATTTATTTAACCCAATATATCCCAAAATTATCATTTCAACATGTAGTCACTATAAAAATTGTTGATGAGATAATTTACGCTCTTTTATTCCTACTACAATTTTCTTTTTTCAAATCAGGTGTGGATTTTACACCCATAGCACATCTTGATTTGTGCTAATCCCATTGGCAGTGCTCAGTACCCACATGTGTGGCTTCCATGTTGGACGGTGCATGTCTAAAGGGACATGCTTCTAAATTAATTTATGTGCCTCCATGGGATGCTGCCCATAATGAAGGGTCTACTCTAACACATCAAGAGATCATTTCTAGGAATTGCTTTCAAAGTCTTTCCAGAGGAGACTTTTAAAAATAAAAATATTTTAATTTTTTGACTCTGCTGGGTCTTCGTTGCTGTACTTGGGCTTTCTCTAGTTGCAGTGAGCAGGGGCTACTCTTCGTTGTGGTGCGTGGGTTTCTCATTGCAGTGGCGTGTCTTGTTTCTAGGGTGCTAGGACTCAGTAGTTGTGGGATATGGGCTTAGCTTCCCTGAGGCATGTGGAGTCTTCCTGGAACAGAGATTGAACCTGGATCCCCTTCATTGGCAGGCAGATTCTTAACCACTAGATCATTGGGAAACCCAGAAGGAGACTTCCCTGGTGGCCCAGACGGTAAAGCATCTGCCTACGATGTGGGAGACCTGGGTTCAATCCCTGGGTCAGGAAGATCCCCTGGAGAAGGAAATGGCAACCCATTCCAGTATTCTTGCCTGGAAAATCCCATGGATGGAGGATCCTGGTAGGCTATAGTCCATGGGGCTGCAAAGAATTGGGCATGACTGAGTGACTTGACTTTCTTTCTTTCTTTTGATTGCACCTAGAAGGGAAGGGCATCCTTGGCAAAGGTAGGAGCATCTTTCTGGGGGCTGGTGAAGGGAGGAGGCCCTGTTCCCTGAGTGGGTATGGTTCTGACATTCTTCAGGTTGGCTTGAATTTTGCTTGGAATGTGAGTTCTGGGAAGGACAACCAATTTTTAGAGCTGATACGCTTGCTCAGCACTGTGTGCTTAGAACTCAATAAGCCAGCCTTTGCACTCTAGGAGCTCATCTCTAGATCAGTGTTTTCTCAAAGTCAAGTGGGCACCAGAGTCACGGTGGGGGTGGGGGTGGGGGTGGGGAGAGGTCTTGTGAAAAATATAAATTCCTTGGCCCCCACTCTAGAGTTCCTGATTTAGTAGGCTTAGGATGTGGCCTGAGAATTTGTGTTTCTAGCAAGATCCAGGCCACCACTGCTTAGAAAATCAGACTTTGAGAACCATTGGTCTAGCAGATGAGTAAAGCCATTAGATATTCATTCAACAAACACTCCCAATTTAGCACTTTTTTCAGTGCTACAGATAGAGTAGTGAGCAAGACAAGTGAAGTCCCTTTCTTCAGTGGAGGTTTGGGCAGGGATAACAGATGGTGGTGACATCAGGGATCTGGAGTTGACTGGATAATGACACTCTATTATCTAGTAGGGCTTCCCTGGTGGCTCAGATGGCAAAGGATCTGCTTGCAATGCAGGAGGCCCGGGTTCCATCCCTGGGTCAGGAAGATCCCCTGGAGAAGGGAATGGCAACCCACTCCAGTATTCTTGCCTGGAGAATTCCACGGACAGAGGGGCCTGGTGGGCTACATCTCATGGGGTCACAAGACACAACCGAGCGACTCACACACACACATCATTTCGTAACTGAGATTCATAAAGCTTGGTAGAACAACTTGGCCCTATTCCCACAGCGAGTTTACATTTTGTCTCTGGTCTGTCTGTTGTTTCGTGGTGGTTCCTTTGGTCTGATCCTCTTAGTAACACCCCCTCCTCCAATTGTTCTAGTTAACTTTTCTTGCTCAACTTTAAGATCCCCGATCAACCACCAGATCTTCAGAACAGTCTTTCTCGACTTCCCTATGAGTTTCACTGGAGTATTTATTCAGGATTTAAATCACAGGGTCTGTCACATTGTGGCTGCTTAAGAAAATTTGCTGGTTGAATGAAGGAGTTAATGCACTTAATGGAATCCATGATTGGCTTCTTGACTTATTGGGCTGAAAAGAAGTCATTCCAGGAAACTGGAGAAAGGAGAGAAGCTACCTGGCAATTAAAACCAGAGACAGCCTTGAACTTGGAAGGGTGGAGGCCCAAGGTGGGGACCAGCCATCCTGCACAGACCTGGGATTTGGGTAGATGGGCAGGGGTCATCTTGGGGAGAGACTGTAGAGGTAGATATGGAATCCTGACAAATAAGTTCAGGAAACAGGGAGCCCCTGAATATTTGGGGGCAGCCAAGCCACATGTGGGCTTTCCCGGTGGCTCAGTGGTAAGGATTCCCCCTGCCAATGCAGGAGACACCAGAGATGTAGGTTTGATCCCTGTGTTGGGAAGATCCCCTGGAGAAGGAAATGCAAACTCACTCCAGTATTCTTTTGGGAAATCCCATGGACAGAGGAGCCTGCTGGGCTATAGTCCATGGTGTCGCAGTCAGACACAACTGGCCACACATACACCTTTTTATTTTTATTTTTCTGTTTTGGAGGAAAAACCTCAGCTCTCCAGGCACCTGTGATGGGTGCTTGGGGAGGGGTCAGTAGAAGGAATCATAGCTCAGATTTAAGCCCAAACACATAATGTCAGGGTCAAGTGCTACTTCCTGCTCTTAATAGCACATGACTACGGGCAAGATGGATGGCATCATCGACACATCGGACATGAGTTTGAGCAAGCTACGGGAGACAGTGAAGGACAGGGAAGCCTGGTGTGCTGCAGTCTGTGGGGTCACAAAAGTTAGACACGACTGAGTGACTGAACGACATGGGCAAGACGCATAAACATTGTGAAGTTCAGTTTTGTTCTCTGAAAAACAGGCAAAACCAACCAAACAAAACCAGCTACCGAATCCATTGTGTTGCTTTGAGGATTAAATGATATACTGTAGAGTAAATTGTCTGGGATAAAGTCTGGCACGCAGAAGGCACTGGCTGTTATTACGGAGATAAGTCTCTTCTTGTCTCCTTTCTCCTTTCCTTCTCCAACTCGTCCTCCTCTCTCCATACATTGCCCACGAGAAGATTTTTAAGGCCTCTTGGCATCTGGGTAGGCGGGATGTCACCAAGGGGCTAAAAGACAGCATCTGGGCATGTCAGGGCAAGGCTTGAGGCCAAGCTGGTCACAGCCTGTGGCATCTGGTTCCATACCTGGTTCCCCGTGGGTGACAAAAGGCAGACCACTCACCTCTTGGTGTCTGGGTTTTGAGGGCTGTATCAGGGGGACCACAGTCCCAGCTGAGCTTCTCCGCTGCTCTCATCCCCTTACTGCTCCAAGTTCTGAATCTCCTCCCAGGAAATAATGTAGCAATTGTGGAGGCCAGCTAGGGGCTGGGGCCAAATCAGAGGAATGCCAGGGAACACACTAATCTCCAGGGAAGTCCCTGCCTGCAGTGAGGCTGCATGGCACTCACTGCCACACGAAGCAGAGCAACAAATGACGCTTCAAGAATGAAAAACAAACTTTCCGAGTTCACTTGGCTGCAGAGCCTTTGGGAGACCGAATTATAGTAAAACTAAAAATAAGACTTGGGAGGACCAGTATGCTTTTTTCCTTTAAATGCACAAAAGGTTTCTCTTTTCTACCTGAGAACAATATAATTCCACGGGCACATTTTGCCTTATTTTGTTGCATGGGACTCAGAAAAGCTCAGGGGAGAAAGAGTTCCTGAGATTGTAGCTTGTTGCTGGAAGATCAAACCCAGGGAAAGTTATTTTTATACCTCGTGGGTTTTGTTTTGTTTTTTCTTTCTCCTTTCAGCTGCCTGGTATTTACCCTCACAATTAGGGGGTCTGTCTTGTTAAATAAAGTATTTATTCTTTCTTTCCTTGATTATAAAAGACATACATGTTCATTGTAGAAAATTAGAAACTACCAAAAACAAAAAGAGAGAAAGAGACATCTGCCATTTAAAGATAAGCATGGTTGTATAACTTTGATACACAAAGTACCATATAATGGTACTGTATATGCTCCAACTACCATTCCTTGGCTAGCGTTGTAAATATTTTCTCCCAGTTTTTGCTTTTTCACATTTCTATATTGTATTTTGAGGGACAGAAGTTGTTGAACATATCAATTTGATGAAGGCTAATGCTTTTTTAGTGTCTCCGATCTAAGAATTCCCTCTCTACCCTGAAACCATCAATAATACATTCTATATTTTTTTGGTAAAACATTGTAAAGTTTTGCTTTTCATTTTAGTCACTAAAATACCCAAAACTGGTTTTTTGGTAAGGGTGACTTAGATATCAAGACTTTTGTTACACCTTCTGTGTGCACAACTGATCGTCCCATGACCGTTTATCGAATAGTCCATGTCTACCTGCTGACCTGCCATGAAAATCTTTGCTATTTTCAGTTCAGTTCAGTTCAGTTCAGTCGCTCAGTCGTGTCCGATTCTTTTCGACCCCATGAATCACAGCACGCCAGGCCTCCCTGTCCATCACCAACTCCCGGCGTTCACCCAGACTCACGTCCATCGAGTCAGTGATGCCATCCAGCCATCTCATCCTCTGTCGTCCCCTTCTCGTCTTGCCCCAAATCCCTCCCAGCATCAGGGTCTTTTTCAATGAGTCAACTCTTCTCATGAGGTGGCCAAAGTACTGGAATTTCAGCTTTAGCATCATTCCTTCCAAAGAAATCCCAGGGCTGATCTCCTTTAGAATGGACTGGTTGGATCTCCTTGCAGTCCAAGGGACTCTCAAGAGTCTTCTCCAACACCACAGTTCAAAAGCATCAATTCTTCAGCGCTCAGCCTTCTTCACAGTCCAACTCTCACATCCATACATGACCACAGGAAAAACCATAGCCTTGACTAGACGGACCTTTGTTGGCAAAGTGATGTCTCTGCTTTTGAATATGCTATCTAGGTTGGTCATAACTTTCCTTCCAAGGAGTAAGTGTCTTTTAATTTCATGGCTGCAGTCACCATCTGCAGTGATTTTGGAGCCCCCAAAAATAAAGTCTGACACTGTTTCCACTGTTTCCCCATCTATTTCCCATAAAGGGATGGGACCGGATGCCATGATCTTCGTTTTCTGAATGTTGAGCTTTAAGCCAACTTTTTCACTCTACATAGGTGTGTTTCTAGGCTCTGTTATCTCCCAGTTGGCATATATGTCTCTCCACATGTGGATAGTGTCCTATCTTAACTTTCATAATTTTATTTATTTATTTTAATTGGAGGATAATTACTTTACAATATTGTGGTAGTTTTTGCCATACATCAGTATGAATTGGCCATAGGTATAGATGTGTCCCCTCCATACTTTCATAATTTTATAATAAGCTCTGGTATTTGGAAAGGCAAGTTTTATTATTTGTTATTCTTCAGAATTGTCTCAATTACTATTGGCCTTTTGCTTGTGGTCATACATTTCGAATGAGATGTTCAAGGTCCCTTGAGAACTCTGCTGGTATTTTGATTTCAATTGTATTGAATCTGTAGATAAGTTTGGGGATGTTTGACATCAATCTATGGAAACTTTCTATCTGTGAACATAGTCTCTTATCTATGAACTCTCTCTTTCCATTTAAATATTTTAAAATGTCATCTAATAAGTTTTATAGCTTTATTCATAAAGATTTGCACAATTTTTGTTACAATCATTTTTGCTATCATGGTAAATTGTATTTTTTAAATTGTATTTTCAACTGACGAGTGTTGGGTTATTAAAGTATAATTATTTTAAATGAAATTTTTTGAGTTTTGTTTGATAACAATTTTTCTGAATTTCTTGTTATTTCTAATAATTCATAGTTTTCATTGATTTTTTTGGTAGATATTCATATAATTTGGGAATAAAGATAATTTTTATACTGTAAAAAAATTTGTATTGTCTAATTGCATGAAGTAGGACCTCTAAAAGAAATCAAATTTAAACCAAAATAGCTACCTCTTTGCTGACTGTAAAGGAAATTCTTCTAATAACTCACCATCAAGTATGATATTTATTTTGGATTTTTGTAAATATCCTTTTTTCAAGTTAAGGAAATTTCTTTCTATTTCTGGTTTGCTAGTTTTTTTTTTTTTCCCCAAACACTTACTAGTGTTGAAGTTTTAGAGAGTTTTCTATGTCTCCTCATATGATATTGTGATTTCTCTCACTTAATGCATTATGACGATGAGTAGCATAATAAATCAACAGCACCCCACTCCAGTACTCTTGCCCGGAAAATCCCATGGATGGAGGAGCCTGGTAGGCTGCAGTCCATGGGGTCGCTAGAGTAGGACATGACCGAGCAACTTCACTTTCACTTTTCACTTTCATGCATTGGAGAAGGAAATGGCAACCCACTCCAGTGTTCTTGCCTGGAGAATCCCAGGGACAGCAGAGCCTGGTGGGCTGCCGTCTATGGGGTCTCACAGAGTCGGACACGATTGACGCGACTTAGCAGCAGTAGCAGCAGCATAATAAATATCTACTTTAAGCCAACATAGCATTTCTTAGATAAACCACATTTGGTCATGTATATGATCTTTCTTTATAATTTCTGGAGTTTACTTGCTAATATATTGTTCAGGGGTCTTAGTTCCCTGACCAGGGATGGAATTCTTGCCCCTGCAGTGGAAGCACAGACTCCTAACCACTGGACCACCAGAGAATTTCCTGTAATTACCTGTTCTCAGTATTAAGTTAGAGCTTGTTTTTGCAACCAGTGGGCCTGTCAGTTCTTTATGGGTTGGTTTTCAATTATAGATTTAATATCTTCAATGGTTAAAGGAAAAGCCAGGTTTTCTAATTTTTCAGACAATTTTGGTTGATTACACTTTTTTTTTTGGCTACACCGTGCAGCATGAGGGATCTTAGTTCTTCAACCAGGATGGAACCCATGCAGAGTCCTAACCCCTGGACTGCTTTGGAATTCCCTGATTATGCTTTTCTAGCTTGTCTATTTTTACATTTATTGGCAGAAAGTTTTTCAGAGTATTTCTCGTCTTCTTCCATTCAGTTCAGTCCCTCAGTCGTTTCCCACTCTTTGCAAACTCATGGACTGCAGTACGCTAGGATTCCCTGTCCATCACCAACTCCCGGAGCTTACTCAAACTCATGTTCATCAAGTTGGTGATGCCATCCAACCACCTCACCCTCTGTCATCTCTCTGCCTTCAATCTTTCCAAGGGTCTTTGCCAATGAGTTAGTTCTTCACATCAGGTGGCCAAAGTATTGGAGTTTCAGCTTCAGCATCAGTCCTTCCAATGAATATTCAGGACTGATTTCCTTTAGGATGGACTGGTTGGATCTCCTTGCAGTCCAATGGACTCTCAAGAGTCTTCTCCAACACCACAGTTCAAAAGCATCAATTCTTCGGCGCTCAGCTTTCTTTATAGTCCAACTCTCACATCCACATGACTCATCTTTTTAATTTCTACCTATCCACGATTTCCCCCTTTTATTATTCTTAATCTTATTTATTTAAGCCTTGTCATTTTTTTTCTTGACCATTCTCACTAAAAGTTTATCAGTTTTATTAGACTTCATAAAAAACCAATTTCTGTTGGGGCTATCTTATTTTTATCTTTTACTTCATTAATTTCTGCTCTTATTTTCATTTCTTTCCTACGTCTGCTCTCCTTGGGTTTATCCTGTGGTTGTTTTTTTAATCCTTAAATTAAGTATTTAGCTCATGGCATTTCAACCTTTCTTCTTTGCTCAACTAATCATTTAAGGTTACGTATCCTCACTGAGTGTTGATTTAGCTGTGTTCAATCCATTTTGATACATAACGTTTTCATTGACAACCAGTTCTATCTATGTTCTGATTTCTACTTTAATTCTTTCTTTGATCTTTGACTTCTGTAGAAGTATGCTCATAAATTTCCAAAACCATAAGATTCTTTGTTATCTTTTCATTATTTATTTTCAACTGAATTGCTCTGTGGTCAGAGAATGAAGCATATGTGCTGGGCTTGTGAATTTTGCTGGACTTGGTTCATGGTTTGGAAGACAAGTTTTCATGTTTTAAGTGAAAAACATATGGCTGGCCCTTTATATACATAATCTTGAATCTTCCCAATTCTGATTCCAAATAAAAAAGAATATTTATTGAACAGACAAGAAAATTGAGGCTCAGGGAAGTAAGCAGAAAAGGCAAGAGTTAATTCAGGTTAGTTTAACTCAAAACTGTTTTTCTATTCATGTAATAGCTTACTCTGTAATTTGGAAAATAAGGTAAAATAATAATAATAATCAGATTATTATTGTTATTATATAACTACAATAATATTCATACGAAGAAAATATGAACTTAAGGGCTCTCTAGGTATTTCCCCTTTTCATCCTAGTGTTCACTCTTCTTTAATTTCTTCATTCATTCACTATATTGAGGCTGGGGCCAGATAATTGGGCCAGGCTCTGGATCTAAACCTTGTTCTGAGAAATCCATGTCCTAGTCGGATGGTGAAGTGAACTTGTCTTACTTTCCCCTAACATGAATCATAGCATTGGTGGGATCATTTGTTATTTTAGTGAAATAAGCAAAACTCTCTTAGAAAACACTTGGAAGAAAGAAAATGTTGATTAAATAGAACTGCTACTTCTGGGCTGGTGGTCGTGGTAACAATTCCAAAATCATTGCTGTGTCTTAGGTCCCTGCCCTTTCCAAGTCTCTCCTGCCTCCTGGCCCCAGGTGTGCCTGCGGCATCCGTCTTTAGCATTCTCCTAGGAAGTTGCACCCAGTCCCATCACTGTGGCTTCCTCGTGGATGCTGGCTCCCCCAGACTGGTGTCCCCAACCCCAATCTTGCCTCTACTTCTGGTCTTAACTGCCCCCTGCCTCTCTGCCAAGGATGCCATTTGCCCTTGACCTTTGAGAGTGAACTGAAGACGGTGAAGGTCGTTGAGCCCAGGGATGAAGGCAGAGGCTGCTTCTCCTGTTTTCCTCTGGCCACTTCCACATCCCTCCGTGCAGCCCCCCTCTCCTCTCATGCCTCTGCTCTTGTTTCCAAGAGGCTGAGCCCTTTTCTCTTACAGCAGGTATCTCAATCATCTTTCCAAAGCATCTTGCAAAAGAATCATTCTTATCTCTGCTTTGTAGATGAAGAAACTTGAAGCTGAAAGTTTGTCCATGGTCTTCTTGGGGATGCAAACTCAGGTCTACCTTCAGGTGGGTGTTCTTTCTCTCCATTCTGCTGTTTGGGATGACTGAAAATACTATTCCTACAGCTGCTAAGCAGTGAGCACGGGCAAGGCACTGGCTTTCTGTGGACCATAGTCCCTTCATTTTCAGGTAGAGGTGGTCATATCTACCTTCTCTTTTCATAGAATTGTTGGATATTGCAAAGCAACTGGAAAGCTCTCTTTAGAAGACAACAAACGTAGAAAGGCTGGTTTCAAGGTCCAACTCCGCTTCGCACATACTCTCTGCCCAAATCTGGGTAAGTCTCTGAGGATGGATCCTCTTTATGGGATGGAGCCTTTTACTTTCTCTAGGTTTGTTATGTGTGCGTGTCTGGGTCCTGGGAGGTAGAGAAAGCAGCCAAGGCAGAGAGCTGAGGTGGAGAGAGAAAGGAGAATTTTGGAAATTGCAAAGACTTCTTGAAGGACAAGGAGGCCTGGCGTGCTGCAATTCAAGGGGTCACAAAGAGTCAGACACGACTTAGCGACTGAACAACAAGGATTTCTGTGGCTGGACTAGAAAGAGTGGGGAAGGAGTGAGAACTGAGGCTGGGAGGCCAGCAGGTCCAGGTGCTGAGCTAAAGAGCTTGACTTTTAATCCAAAGACAATGGGAAAACAGTGAAGGCATTTTAAGCAGTGATGTTGATGACAATAATAATCGTGCTGCTGCTGATAGCTAATATTTATTAAGTACTCAGCATCCCTTCACTAACTTATAACACAAACAACAACTGTAAAGAAATAGATACTATTGCTATTTTCTTCTTAGAAGAGGAAGCTAAGGTTCAGAGATGTCAAGTAACTTACCCGAGGCCTCACAGATGGTCTGTTAAGGCCGAGACTTCAAGCCCAGGGATCTTTGTCTGTTTTTTGGCAGTAGAGCTTGCGGGATCTTACTTCCTTGTCTAGGGATTGAACCTGGGCCCCAGCAGTGAAAGCTCTGAGCCCTAAGCACTGGATATGGTTCATGCACGCTCAGTCGTGTCCGATTCTTTGTGACCCCATGGACTGTAGCTCACCAAACTCCTCTGTCCATGGAATTTTCCAGGCAAGAATACTGGCGTGGGTCACCATATCCTTCTCCAGAGGATCTTCCCTACCCAGAGATCAAACCCACGTCTCTTGTGTCAGGCGGATTCTTTACCACTGGACCTCCTGCAAAACCCTAACCACCTAAGCACTAGAGAATCACCCAGAGATAGATCCCTGTCTTAACCATGACTTTCTCCTTGGTGATCAGAACTGAAGTGTATTACCTTGCTGGATTTTTTTTGGTTTGCTTTTTAGGAGGTAATTCTGTGTGGAGGCTGAGAGGACTGGTCTAGGCAAAGGAGGATGGTGGCCTTCATCAGAGGGCCAGCTGTGGAACTGAACACATCTGACATGCCTTCAGACACCAGAATGAACAGTACATTGACCCATGCATTCAGCAGCTAAAATGTGCCAGGTCCGGAAGTGGCCAGGCCTTGGCAGGGGGTGGTCTGGCAGGGTTGGGGGTCGGTGAATGAGAAGGAAGTGACTTCACCAGATAAGGAGTGTTCTTCCTGAAAATGAAAGTGCAGCCCACCCCCCGTGCCTGGAACCTTCCAGTCATCTCCCCTCCAGCCCTACTGCTGGTGGGAGGTATGGGCCAAGTAGAACAGGGGCCTCCGGCAGCTCCCACCCCGCTGTGACCGGCTCCCTTTTGGCAGGGGATGAGGTTTGCCTTGGCTTGGAGTCTTCATTAATTACCCTCCAAGGTTAATTCTGTAAGTGCCAGTAATGACCACGAGTTAATTTCTCTCTCTCTCTCCTGTCGGCCTTACTTCTTCCAACTTTTTGTTTCTTTAATGGGCCATCCAAGCTTGTTGGAATGTTTACCAAAGCAGGATAGTTAGAGATGTAAATAAATGAATTTACCTTGTCAAAAGGATCTGGAGATAGAATTAAGGCGAGAGGGGGTAATTTACAGATGAATAATTACTTGGAAACCTCAGCAGGGAGACTGCTGGGGTTCTCTAATTATTTATCTTCTCTCAATTTTCTCTTCTTTGAACTGCTACCACGGGGGTGGATGGGGGTGGCTTGGGGAGCAGGAGATATTATTTGGGATTTCCCCTCTCAATTGTGAAATACCTTTGGGGGCTGGTGGGATGCAGGGGTGTGTGTGTGTTGGTGGTGGTTGGGCTGCGGGGGGTCTCTGCCAGGATGCCAGTCAAGCCCATTGCAGTTTGCAGCACACACTCATGCCTTCATTTGGATCCTTTTGTTTGCTCTCTGATGGGGATGGCATTACTAGCCCAATTTATGGATGGAGAAACTGAGGTTCCTATGGGTGAACTCAAGCCCCACAAGCCCCATGTGGAAGAGGTGGTATACTGTGGCTCAGATGAGCCTTCTGCTTCTCCCTGGCCCTCCAGCGGCCTCGTATGCCACAAGGAAGACAGTCTGAGGCTGG
>NW_011494755.1:4197153-4197455 GCF_000754665.1 Bison bison bison
TCTCACCTGCCCAGCGCCACTTTCTCTGTCCCCCAGACACCCCTGGCTGGCTGAATCCCTCCCCTTTCAAAGCTCTATTGGGAACAACCTGCTCCGTCTTCCCTGTGAGCTGGTGGCCGCGCCCCTTCCTTACGCAGCTCATTTTCCATTTTAAGATTTCCTGTTTGAACTAAAGGGCAAAGATCTCGGCAGTATCAGCCTGGAGCCGGGCTTCTGTGTGTATAAAGGGGAACCTCAGCCCCTGCCCTCTGTTTGTCCACTGGCCTTATCGACGGAGCCCAAGTCCCAAGTTCAGAGGTTCC
>NW_011494755.1:4197555-4199001 GCF_000754665.1 Bison bison bison
TTCCCGATTTGCTGGGTAAGGTCCGGCCCTTCCGTGCGGGCAGCCAGGGCGGGTGGCCAGCCTGGAGCCAGCAGTCATTTACGGCCGGGCAGTGCTTCCGTCCTGCTGGAGGTTACTGGCTGTAGCAGACAGATGGATGGGTGGCCATGGGGACTCGGTGCCTGCTCTCTTTCCCTTCCTCCCCTTTGCCCTCTGACATGGGCTGACTCAGCAGGGCCCTGCTGGCCCAGGCGGCCTGTCCTCCTCATAGCATCCCTGGGCCTTGTGTGCACATGTGCCGCTCCTGCACCAGCATACGCTCCCCGCCAGTGCCAGGAGCACCACTTCTCAGTCCTTTCCCAGAGAGAGGCACTTAACTGGTGCCGTTTTTATGGGGGATAATAAGAACTGTTGCTGGCAGAACAGCCTGCTAGTTCCAAGGTCCTTTCATCTCCTGTCTCATCTGATCTGTGGGACAGTCAGGAGTCATCCAGATAGTGATCGCCTGTTTTTTTCCAGATGAGCGATCAGAGCTCAGAATCAATGGTTTCATTCAATCAGACTTGTATTCAACAAGAGGTTCTAGGGAACTCCTGTCTCCCAGGCACTGGGGACCAGAGGAGACAGTGATGCAGGCTCTTTTCAGGTTGTTCACACAGTCAGCATACAGAATCGATGATTGCAAGGCTTGTCAGACGAAGCAGTCTGGGGTGCTATGGGAGCAGGGGCTCAGGGTGTGGGGTGAGGGCCCAGGAAATGCTTTCACAAGATTTGTCCAAGTTTGCTGAGATGCACAAGGAAGCCGGGAGAAGGGTGTGGCTCTTAATGGTACAGATGGGACGTTTCCGAACTACCAGCCTCTGGGCACCAGCGATACACGAGGGTCCTTCTACATAGACCCCCGAAGACTGTAAGTCTCTTCTCTGGAATGTCAGCCCCCCAAGAGGAGGCGCTTCATCTCTTTTGTGGACAGCTTTATCTCCAGGGCCTGAAGTGGAGCCTGGCCCAAGGCCCTCGATAAATATTTACTGTTGAATGAATAGATACACATGCACACCCGGGTGCGTGCCGGTCACCCTCTGTCTCAGAACTATAGAATCTACAAGCTGAAGGACGCTTCTAGAGAACTGCTAGCTGGGAACAGAGCCAGAGTCATGGAGACCTGACCTGAGTCTCTGCTACTTCCCCCAAAGGCCATGGGACTAGGCGTTGGTGTGAGAGCACCCAGGTTCTGGTCTCATTTACACCTTCCCGACTTGGGTGACCTTCCTCTCCTCCCCACACATGGAAGGTCCCGCTGGCTGACCTCAGGAAACCCCTTCCTGCTCCAATGTTTGGCGAGTCTGGGAATAGACCAGTGGCACTAGGCAGGAATTCCTCTGAGATGAAGAGACGCCTTCTCTTTGCAGTCTGAGAAGGCAGTCTGGTTGCCCTTTGCCAGACCTTGTGGCCAGAAAGATGCCTGGC
>NW_011494755.1:4199149-4232860 GCF_000754665.1 Bison bison bison
ATCTCCCCCACCCCATTCCCCTCTCCAGAGTGAAATGTCTGGGGCCCGAGGAGCCTGGGGCCATCCTGGGGCCCGTCCTTTTGCTGTTGTTGCTATTATTCAGTTGTGTCCGACTCTTTGTGACCCCGTGGACTGCAACACGCCAGATTTCCCTGTCCTTCACCATCTCCCAGAGTTTGCTCAAATTCATGTCCATTGAATCAGTGATTCCATCTCGTCGTTTGTCATCCCCTTCTCCTCCTGCCCTCAACCTTTCCCAGCATCAGGGTCTTTCCCAAAGAGTTGGCTCTTCGCATCAGGTGGCCAAAGTATTGGAGCTTCAGCTTCAAAGCACCAGTCCTTCCAATGAATATTCAGGACTGATTTCCTTTAGGATGGACTGGTTGGATCTCCTTGGAGACCAAGCGGCTGAGGACAGGCCCTCATTCCTCCTGTTCTCCTTCCTCCCTTGTGGATGCTGATCTGTGGTATCATTGGCAGCAGGATTTTTCCTGAGCCTCAGAGACTACAGCCTTGCTGGGAAAGACCTGTAGCTCTTGAGAGACCCTCAGCCTGCAGCCAGCATCCTCCATGGGAGGCAGTGCTCACGATGGGAAAAGATGCTCCATCTGCCTGCCCACCAGCCAGTTTCTCCCACCCTGAGCCTTTCTCAGTGGCATCAATTTCCCTTCATTATTTTTCTTTCCCTTTTCCCATGACATTGTACTTTACTCTTCCCTCCTCCTGGGAGGGGACCTGGGACCGTGGAACTTGAAATGAGCAAGAACAGGGAACTATTCAATCCCAGCCTTGCTACAAAGCTGGAGTGTGACTTGAGCCTCAGGTTTTTCATCTAGAAAACAATTATTTCTTCCCAGGCTTGTCCTGAAGATTCTATGAGATAATAGTGTATGTGAGCCTCCGGGCAGGTAATAGCAGTGAACAATACCATAGAATTAGCTCTGTGCTAGCATTGTTTTGATCATTCCACAGCTCTAGAAGGCAGGTACTACTTACTCCCATTTTACAGGTAGGTGAAGTTGTGGCCCAAGGTCAGACAGGTTGTAGGCGGCAGAGTGAATCCAGTAGCCTGGCTCTCACCCAGCACACACTGCCCCGGGGAGCTGTGTGCTTGTTGAGCGCTGGCTGGGTTCAGTGGCTTCTAGCTGATTTGGGTGCCACCAGCCATTCGCCTTGATGAGACTTATCCTTGGGCTCTTGGGGACTTCACCCACCCCCTTGCTCTCTCTTTCCTGCCCTCCCCCCACACCATCCCCCACAGCTTGGGCTGAGACTTGGCTCTGCACCCAAGGGTGGAGGCAAAGCTCCTTGGGCCAGAGTTTTGTTAAGAGGCCTACACTGAGGTTGTATCTGCCTGTCTTTGGGGTCTGCTATTTAAAAGGAGGCCAGAGTGTGGCTTCTGAGTGATTCATCAACACACATTAACAAGGCAGGCCAGAGGCTGCTCCCACAAAGCTTACAGCCCAGGGGCTTTATCGGAAGTCCCTGCCCAGGCAGAGGCTGCCGGCAGCTCTGGGGTCACAGCCTGTAGGCCTTGGATGCCAGGCTGGAAAGGAAGTAGGAAATCAGGTTCAGAGATAGGCCAGGGCTGTGCCCATTTCACAGACAAGGAAGGGTGAAGGTCAGGACTGAACTTGGCACTTCTGATTCCTGACTGGGTACTTTCTTTGAGTCTTTTCTTTCTTTTATTTTAAGAGTTCAGGAGAGAGGAGAACCTTGAGAGTCCATGATCACGGTCAACCCCACATTTGAGACTGAAGGCCCTTGAAGGAGGCCCCGTGTTAATCCAGAGAGAGAGAGAACCTGGGGCAGGGTGAGGCTGGGGGCATTTGGGAAGAGATAATTGACTTGCCCAGGGAGCACACAGCCTGTTCTGCCTCGGGGAGGACAGCGCCACCTCTCCTGGGCCAGCGGGAGGGTCCTTCCCCACAGGGATGTCGAGAGAACCAATCAGAAGCAGGAGAATGAGAAGCATCTATTCTGGGAACCCAGAACCTCAGGTTGATGACCAAGTTCTACTGTGGCATTGCTGAGGGGTCTGCAGCATCTGGATTCACAAAGACCCTCTCTCCACTGACCACACTCCTCCGGCCTAGGATGGGTGGAACCAGGCTCAGTCAACTATTCCCATGTCTTTGCATTATGGATCAGGGTATAGGGGGAATCCCGGGCTGGGGGAGAGAAGACTTCTATTTATGCTATCCCCAACCACTTAATTCTTCCATGATCCCTCTAGCTACCTCTTATTCCTAACAAGGATGCCCACTTTTCCTTTTTGGACTTGAGAGAAGGAAAGGAAGACAGGAGGAGAGGCGGGGGAGGGGGCCTTTACCTAGGACAGAAGCAAGAAGCAGGAACTTCAATTCTAAGGCAACATCCATTCTCGGACCCAGGCTCCATTCAATACCAGCTTTTAAGGGATGGAAGAAAGACACAAATTCAACGTGCCTATCCCTGAACTTCAGAAATGACCAAAAAAAAAAAAAAAAAAGGTGTGTTTTAGGATCAAGGAAATATGATGTTTACTTAGAAATGAAAATTGATTGCCTTTAACTTATGATAAGATAATTATGCTCCTCTGAGTCATTGTCATGCATTTGTGTTCATAAACCTCCCTCATTAAGTAGTAAGGGTACATGTATTTTATCTTAATTCATTTTTTATAGGGCTGTGAATTCCTGCATTTATCTACTTTTGTTTTCCTGTGTAGACACAAGGCTGCCTGGCCTCCCAGAGGTGAGATAACTTATTATCTAGCAACTCTTTCCCTGAAACCCAACCTAAGGCTGAGGTGGGCTCTCGTTTCTCTTCTTACTGCCTGACCATAACCTTGAATGATTCACTTCACTGCTCTGCCTCTGTTTCCTCATCTGCACAGTGAAGTTAATATATTACATCTCTCACAGAGCTGGTATCACCAAGGCAATGGACATGCGTTTGAACAAACTCTGGGAGATAGTGAAGGACAAGGGAAGCCTCGTGTGCTGCAGTCCATGGCGTCACAGAGTTGGACGTGACTTAGCAACCAAACAACAACTGCACAGAACTGTTGCAAGGATTTGATGAGATAATACTACGTCACCTCCATAAAGGAGGAGCTGGTCTTGTCTGAAGTCAATAAATGGTCTCGGCCATTCCTCCACACTGTCTAAGTTACTATGAATGACCTCGTCATTGTGAACTGGCGTTGGGTTGATTGTGTGATCGCTTGAGAAGAGACAGGGAGAGTGGAACCAGTTCAGATGGAGGCTCGGAGATCTCACTGCCAAGTTTCAAATCCCAGCTTGACAGCTCCCTAGTTGTATGATCTTGAACATGCAATCTTGTAACTCTTTAAACATCAGTTTCCTCGTCTGTGAGATGGGGCTAATAATGAGATCTCCCTCATAGAGTGGTTGTGGGGATTCAATGAGAATATCAAATGTACCTGTAAAGTTTAGCACAGTAAATAAATTATCAAATAAATTTTATCATTATTATGTGCCTGCCCCGTGCTGGATACTTGCTGTATGTATCTGGTGGTCTGATCTCTGTAAGGTTAGTGTTATTTGCTTCATGTCAGAAATGGAGAAATGGAGTCTGGGAACAGTTAGAAGTTCCTTCCTTCTAAGTGCTAGAAATGATTTTAGGCTCCTTCCGTGTCTCTCTGCTGCTTTCCTGACTCCTGCTCCCCAAAGGGGGAAATGCAGCTCTCCTTTGACTAAGTGCCATACTCTCTCATCCACTTCCAAGCTGGGGTTCTAGGCTCCTTTGAAAGTTTCTCACTCAACATTTCCTTCTGCCTCCAGGTTGACTTTGAGAACCATTGTTGCTGATAGGGCCAAGTGGACTGGACCCTCAGCTTACCTCCTGGGAGCCCTCCCCACTCCTCCTCTTAGCCAACGAAGCCCCATCTAGCTCAGAGCTCTTGTCAGGTCCAGGTCCCTTGAAGTTGATGCCAGCAGTTTCCCTTGAAAGCATGAGTCAACTCTCTTGGGTCTGTTCTGTAGGGGGAGTCCCAGGACCCCACAGGAACTTCAGGGAATACCGGACAGTTAGTGTTGTCCATCTATCCCCAGACACACTTCACCTGGAAGTCTGAAAAAAAAAAAACCCCTTCCAATAGCAGAACGTGCTTTGAATGCCAGGGGTGCCAGTAAGTGTGGCAGGCTTGGTGCCATTTGTTGGACACTGTATTTCAAGCACCAAGATGCTTTATGTACACTGGCTCTGTCAGTTCTCTCCCAAAACATGCACTACACAGACATTATTGTCCAATTTCAGAGTTTTGAGATGTTGTAGTGTGTGGTGGTAAAGATCATCAGCTCTGGAAGCCAGATTTATTGGGTTTATTTATTTATATTTTGGGGCTGCATTCTGTGTGATGTGGGATCTTAGTTCCCCAAGCAGGAAATGAACCTGTGTCCCCCCCAGTGGAAGCCAAGTCTTCCAGTGGTTCTTTCATCAACTAGCAGTATGGGCACTTGACTTTAATTGTCTGAACTTCAGATTACTCTTCTGTGAAAGGGTAACAATGGAGTTTAGAGGTGAGAAGCCCCATCCCTCTTAAGTGCCCCTTCCAGGGCACTTAGCCAGGAAGAAGTAGAAGTTTGCCTGGAATCCAGATATGCTTGAGTCTAAAGCCTCTGCTCATGTTTTCTTCCTTCACCAAGCTTCCGACTCAGATCAGTGCCAAACAGAGCTCAGAGCCAGCTGGAAGGCCCTTAAAGAGAGGAGAAGGCTGCAGCAGAGCCTCTAGGGAGTATCAGTCAACAGGTGCCTGACAAGGGCCCTAATGTACCCATTAGGGTCTGCTCCCCAGTCCCCTGTCTTCTAGCCCTGGCAACTCTAATCTCCATTCTTTCTCTATAGATTGGCTGATTCTGGGCATTTCATATAAATGGAATCATAGCATATGTGGGGTTTTCTGCGGGGAGAGGGGACTGACTTCTTGCACTTGACATTATATTTTCAAACTTCACCCTTGTAGTGTCAGTATTCCGTTCCTTTCATTGTTGAATAATAATTCACCATATGTATATGCTATATTTTGATCATCCACGCATTGGTTGATGGGCATTTGGCTTGTTTCCACATTTTGGCTCTTGTGAATAATGTTGCTGTGAAAGTTTGTGTACAAGTTTCTGCGTGAAGATATGGTTCACTTCTCTTGGGTATAGATCTTCACCCTGCTTTCAATTTTTTTTTAATAAAAATTTTATTTTTGTTTTTTAAAATTAAAAATTGTAAAATGTATTTTAATTTTTAACATTATTTAAAATTTTTTGATTCTTGCTTTTTAACTGTCTTCTGCCAGCCAGCCAAGGAGGACTCTCATTTGATTGAGTGGATCCGGGCCTCTTGGGAGGAGGAACTAACCTGCCTTCCCTCCCTTTCCTCCCTACTCAGCTGTCCTTCCCAAGGACCCCAAGAATGCTGGGGACTGAGGGAGACAGAGCCTTGCCCTGCAGGTGGCCAGGCAGGCCTGCCACCCTCTTGGCTCAGCTTGGAGTCACCAGCTTTGGTAGCACCTCACCTTTCATCTTAATAGAGGGAGAACAAAGATCGACATGACTGGTCCCCAGACAAAAACAGACAGAGCATTTTAATGATTAACATCGTAACACTGTTATTGGCCTGCGCCAGCCTCCTGCTGTCATTGGGCAGCACACCCTGCTGTCAGCTCCCCGGTGCCCTAAGCCCTGTGGTGAAGAACAATTTCATCAGGATTCAGTGCTTCCGTGTGAAAGTCCCCGTACAAGCTAGCATCTGCCATTAAGAGACTGCCCGGATGGTCCCAGCAGGTCTAAAACCCTTCCCAGAACCCAGGAGCACTTTATACCTGCCCCCAGGTGATCTGCTGGGCACTTTTCACCTGTTACCTCATTTTTACCCTCTCAGCCACCCATCAAAGCAGCTACTATTAACTCCATTTTATAGATGGGAAAGCTGAATCCAAGCCTTAATCCTTTACTCTCAAGTGCTATTTCAAGGAATCTAACAACCCTGAAATGAAGTGCCTGGAAATAAGATGGTGCAACACAGCCAGCAGTTTACCTACTTCTTAATCACTTCTTTTCTTTTTACCTGTCCTAGTAGAATCCTCTGACCTCTTAATTCCTCCTCATCTTCCTTCACCCCCTTATCTAGAGTAGATGCAGAGGGACTTAAATTTGTCAAGTTGAGTATCATGATTTGCTGTCTAGTCTTTCAGTCAGGTGCTGACTCAGGTGTTCATTTATTCATTTACTCCTGGCTCATTTATTGAGCTCCTTCTTCACCCAGCACCAGACGCCATGCCACACACTGAGGAAACACAGGTTATGGTCCAAATTTTTAGAGTCCTCATTGTCTGGTGGAGAAGGCAGAGCCCCAGGAAAGCAGTTTCTAGTTAACAAGGAGAGTGTTCCTATAGAGGGATTCACACTGAATTGCTAGAATGTAAGGAGTAAAAGCCAACCTGGAGAAATCATGGAAGACCTCCCAGAGAAAGTGTCACCAGAGTTGGGAAGTGAAGGATGAATAGGAATGCATTTGTTTCTCATTTATTCCTACATAGACCATGTTAGCAGTGCTGGCTTGCCTTCTTAAAGCTTCCTTCACAGAAGCAGACATTCTCCATATCACACACCTGGCCTTTACTGTCAATGGCCGTTGAGATCAGAAATTGACCTTGGACCCCAGGACAGCTGATTCTCAGGTAGGCCGGTGACCACTGATTAGCAACCTAGCTTACAAAGATGTGCTCAGCCAACCAGAGTCCTTTTCCAGGAAGTTGCTGCTGCTGCTGCTGCTAAGTCGCTTCAGTCGTGTCCGACTCTGTGCGACCCCATAGACGGCAGCCCACCAGGCTCCCCCGTCCCTGGGATTCTCCAGGCAAGAACACTGGAGTGGGTTGCCATTTCCTTCTCCAATGCATGAAAGTGAAAAGTGAAAGTGAAGTTGCACAGTCATGTCTGACTCTTCGTGACCCCATGGACTGCAGCCTACCAGTCTCCTCCGTCCATGGGATTTTCCAGGCAACAGTACTGGAGTGGGGTGCCATTGCCTTCTCCAGGAAGTTTGACTTGGGAATAGAGATGAATCTGGTTGGCACTGGTACTGCATTTACGAAGTTACAGGGTAGAGTTGAGATTGGGAGATGACTCTGATTGGCAGGAAAATAATAGATAAGCAGAGATCATGGGAGAAAAAGGAGACTGGGGCAGACAGGTGGAGAGAAGCCTGGGACTCTGCCTTCTCTTGGTGGTTTCCACGAGAGAGGGAGCAAGAAGTACCTGGGTGGCAGCAGTTTTCCAGTCCCCAGTGTGGTCCTCTACTTTTGCCCCTGTCTTGGGGTATCTTTAGGAGACCTCTGAGCAGCCCCACTATATATACCCTCTTTTAAAATGAACTTGAATAATGAAAAACAACCTGATATATATATATATGTTATGAAGTGAAATGAAGTGAAAGTTGCTCAATCATGTTTGACTCTTTGCGACCCCATGGGATATACAGTCCATGGAATTCTCCTGGCCAGATTACTGGAGTGGGTAGCCTTTCCCTTCTCCAGGGGATCTTCCCAACCCAGGGATAGAACCCAGGTCTCCTGCATTGCAGGTGGATTCTTTACCAGCTGAACCACAAGGGAAACCCCAAAACACTGAGTCGGTAGCCTATCCCTTCTCCAGTGGATCTTCCCAACCCAGGGATCGAACCAGGGTCTCCTGCATTACAGGCGGATCTTTACCTACTGAGCTATCAGGGAGTATGGAATCACTTTGCTGTATGCCTGAAACACTGTACATCAACTATACTTTAATAAAAAAATCCATGAGAAAAAATATTTAAAAATCTAAGAGAATTTGATAGATGCTGAAAAGGCCTTCAATAAAAACAACATTCATGGAAGATAAAAATACTCAAGAAAATAGGAATTGAGAGTTTTTAACAAGAGCAAATATATATAAAAATAGAGATTTTGTCTTATTGATCTATAAATAAAAGTATATTATATATATGTTATATATACACACAAATACATTTGATCCTTGAACAACACAGGTTTGAACTACACAAGTTTACCTGATGCGTGAATTTTTTTTTTAATAAATATAGTATCCGTAAAGATTAATAGTTAAAAGATATAAAAAAGGAAAATGAAGGCTTCTTAGTTCTTGAAACCCAGAGTGTTGCTCTAACAATAATCTATTCTAAAAATGCTTTCAGGCAGAGCAGAGTTTTTCCAATTAGGGACCAGGAAGAGGTCATGGTAGAACATTCTGCTGCTGCTAAGTCACTTCAGTCGTGTCCGACTCTGTGCGACCCCATAGATGGCAGGGGTCGCCACCAGGCCCCGCCGTCCCTGGGATTCTCCAAGCAAGAAGGGCCAAGTTCTGGGGAGCTGGGTGGGTCAGTCGGATTGGTCCTAGGGTCAGTGATGGGGCTGGTGAGTTCTAGAGCCAGCTTGGGAGGATTTTCAGGAGTCCTTCCTGATTTGTGGAAGTGCAATTGCAGTAACAATTAGTAAGCCCATCTGTACATCAGGATGCAAAAGACTGGTCTTTGTCAGGAATGAAGCCATTCATTTCCCTTTTGTTCTATAGACAGTTCTTCCCTGAGACATCTTAGCTGGACTTTTGGCAAAGGAAGAGGTAGAGGAAATTTTTTTTTTTTTTTAAATAAGCCTCCACCTTTTTACCTTTTAACCCCTCCTCTTGCCAACACTCTTTCTGTTGTTAGGAGCTGAGAGATCTCACGGTTCTCATTTGTTGGTTGAATGAGAGAGTTTGTCTTTCCTGCTTCTTGGTGTTGACCTTGGGCAAGTGACTCAGTCTCTTTGAGTCTCATTATTTTTGCCTGTAAAATGGGAGTAATTATGTCTATGCAGAGAACATTAGGGCGGTGCTTTTCCAGTGCTCTGTGGTAAAGAAGTGGGGTTTAAAAAAATTTATTGATTTACTTTCGGTAAACACTTAAAAAATTCATCACACGCCAGTGCTAGAACATAGCCTGTGGGAGATGCAACCTGCGTTCAATACTCAAACAGACCCTGTTCCATGAGAGTCTGCTAATTATAGGCTTCAGCATCACAGCTGTGTCAAAGCATTATAAAGGTTTCTACTCGCTTTCCTTTCTGTATTTATCTTGAGTTGGAAACAAACAGTTTATGGCCCATCGTGGGTCCATGGACCATTCTTTGAGTGACACTGGTTTAGGGGGTCTTATGAAATCCACTTGTGATGACCCATGGATGCAGCTTTGGGAGTGGAGGGTGCCTTGTTTGGCCCTTGTGTGTGTATGATCTGTTTATGGGGTCATAATGTGATGCCAACTCTGGGTTCCTGAACATTGTTAACTCTTTCTTCAGCTTTTCAGGCAATGTTCCTACACTGACTTCACAATTTCTGTGTGTGTCTCTTTCTCATCACTGGCGGCTTGGTACTCCGTCCCCCACTGGAGGGTAACACGTCTCCACTCAGAGGCTGCAGGTTTTAGAGTCAGGTGGCTTGAGGCCTGGCTCTGCCACTTTCTAGCTGTGGGATGTTGGCAGCTGTTTAATCATGCCTCAGCTTCCTCATTTATGACAGAGTGCTGGTGACAACTTAGCTGGCAGTTACTGTGAGAATTAAATGATTTGGTGTGTAAAAAAGTGCCGTGTGTCCCCGAGGTACCAATAAAGTGGCTCCTTTTGCTCTTGTACCCTGACTATATTTTTTCCTAACATATCATGTGAGATGCAGAAGCCTGGAGAAGTGGTGTAAACAGGTGAACAACTGGTAGTGGCCGCACTGCCAGAAATCGTCACACCAGCGCTCCCCTCCACTCCTCCACCACAGACTTGGCTGAGGCCCTTAGAGGAGCCAGAAGCAGACAACATGGGTGACCCAAGTGCCTAAGCCCTTCCCTGCCATAGCCTCCCTGCCTGAAGAGATGCCTAGAACCCAGGCAGCTTCAAATCGGAAAGGCCCCAGTTCATGGGGAACCTTTTGTACAGGTCCTATTGCTTGCCCGGACTTTGCCTACTCCCCCTTTCTAACAGAATCTCAGTTTGGTAGTGAAAGGCATCTACCTCACGTGAATTGTCATTCATTTACTTAGTTACCATAATCACCCTTTGCTTCTTCAGCAATGGATTTTAGGGCAGGTGTATCATCTAGTATGGCCTAAGAGACAGAATAAAGGGGGAGCTGCTGGGAGGCTCCCTGGAAAGGTTTCTTCAACTCATCAAAAGGGGAAACTAGAAGATTAAGTCTCTGTTCTGTCTCTGGATATTTCTCTGTTCCTGTGGTGCCTGGCATACATTTTGTGACCATGAAGGGAGTCAGTCTGGGAACAAAGTTGATGTATTCGACATGGAAAAATTCTGGATCCTTGATGAAGTTGTCAAATCAACCTCAAACTCACCCTACCTCTTTCATCTTCATGTTATCTGAATTGGAAAAAATGGGTTTGTCATCAGTGGGCTAGCATTCTGTATCAAAATTCCCAAATAAAATATGAGAAAATGGGTTTTCTGGTGTCCTGTGATACTGAAGGCAGAGTGATGTTTGAGGATTCCTGAGCACACTCTGCTTTCTTCTGCAGGTGAGGAAATGGACTCACTCGTGATTGGTTTGAATACGCCCTTGGAACAGAAGCCTTAGATGTAAATTCCTCTAATCTAGAGATACAAGCCATGAATAAGAAAAGTCAGTGACACAGCCGTGTAAGTTCAGGGGAGCCTCACTAAGACACATGCTCTGATCTACACCTGCCTTGTGTGGTTACTGTGAGTAACTGTGGTTACTCTGAGTTCAATAAGATTCTCTACCTTTGGATAATGAAACTGAAAACTTACTTTAATGGGCACTCATGCTTAATAGTGTGTGGGGGTGGGAAGGGCCTCTTCTGTAACAACCTTTGAAGCCCCAGTAGTTGGTGTATTTGAGACCATTTGTTGTTTAGTCAGTAAGTCTTGTCCAACTCTTTGCGATCCCATGGACTTTAGCCCACCAGGCTCCTCTATCCATGAGATTTCCCGGGCAAGAGTACTGGAGCGGGTTGCCATTTCTTTCTCCAGGGCATCTTCCCAACCCAGGGAATGAATCCATGTGGCTTGCACTGTGGGTGGATTCTTTACCACTGAGCCACCAGGGATGCCCATTCTTGTTCCAATTCCTTAAGCCACTTTAGATTGGGTGGCTTATCGTTTGCTGTTGAAAACATCCTAATTAATATATGTTCTTTAAACTGTGAATGCTTGACCAATGGGTGTAGGGGCAACCCTAGGATTAGGGACAGGAAAGGATATGTTTTTAAAATTCAACTTAACGTTTTCACAGTGAATCCTAGAGACAAGCAGGCTCATGTTTGAAATGGTCTACTCCACCTACTCATTCATTCATTCATCCGAACCTGTCACCTCCCTCCCATATGCCAGCCCCTGGGAACACAATGGGTGGTGGGGAGGCTGCCTCTGAGGCATGACTCTGAGGAGTCATGTTCTAATTGACAAACACTGTGGCTGCTGTATATGCACAAACTCCCTTATGGGAATCTCAATACCTCAGCAACTGCACATGTGTCACATCAGTATTTTCAAGTCTTCTGAGATATGTCAGGGAAGGAGAGATTTATTCCAACTGTCATTAGAAAATCTAGGTTTATATGGCATTGCTTTCAATAGATATGTCCACTGAGTCGGTCACAGTGGGAAATGTTAACGGCCACATCTTGTCCTTTACATAGTTAAAAAAAAACAAACATTTACATTGAGGTATAAAATAGGCATACATGATCATTTATGCATAGTGATTATTGGCGTTCATTTGGGCATCTGTTCAGCTTTATGACCCAGCCCAGGAACAGTGGTGATAATCTTCAGTTCTCCTGTACATGTTCTAGTGAACTTTAACTGGCTCCTACCTCATTATCTGCAAAGCACTGTATTTATAGAAGATAACAATAAATCTAATCTTCAGGAAAATATCTTTCTTTGCAGGTGGATAGGGATAATCATATCCAGCCCTGAAGGATTTGAGCTTGTGATCAATTTCTGGGGAGAAATGAAGATGTGAATTGGGGGAATAACTCTGCTTTTATGTCATGAGCTAGCGAATAGCATTCTTGTGATAGTGTAATTCTCAGGACACGGGTCTCTGATTCCAACTCTCTGGAACTTGTGTTTTTGCTTCTCAGAGGAGTGCCCCTTTAATATCTGGTCCTTCTTTCTCTGATAGCTCAGTTGGTAAAGAATCCGCCTTCAATGCTGGAGACCCCAGTTCGATTCCTGGGTCGGGAAGATCCGCTGGAGAAGGGATAGGCTACCCACTCCAGTATTCTTGGGCTTTCCTGGTGGCTCAGCTGGTAAAGAATCCACCTGCAATGCGGGAGACCTGGGTTCGATACCTGGGTTGGGAAGATCCCCTGGAGAAGGGAAAGGCTACTCACTCCATTATTCTGGCCTAGAGAATTCCAAGGACTGTATAGTCCATTGGGTTGCAAAGAGTTGGACACAACTGAGCAACTTTCACTTTCACTTTCCTTCTTTTTCATCCCCTTCCTCCATCCCTGAGCCCCAGAAAGAGTGGCTGGGAAAAAGAAAAAGTGGTTGAAGGACCTCTGGCGCGTGGGGAGTGGTGATTCTGACCTTTAGCATGTGCAGACATGCTGTTCATTCTGCTTTCCTTTAAGCTCGGGTGAAGAAAATCAGCAGGGTAGAGCGGTGGCTTGAGGCCTGTGCGTGCTCCTTGTGGGCACCCACGAGGGTGGAAGGCAGACGACCTGATTCACCCTGTTGGGCAGAGCTGGGGCCGATTGGAAGGAACAAGGCTCCTTGGTAAATGCAGAGCCTTTGCTCGAGTGAGTGAGTGAAAGTCGATCGGTCGTGTCCCACTCTTTGCTACCATAGGGACTATACAGTCCATGGAATTCTCCAGGCCAGAATACTGGAGTGGGTAGCCTTTCCCTTCTCCAGAGGATCTTCCCAACCCAGGGATTGAACCCAGATTTCCCGCATTGCAGGTGGATTCTTTACCAGCTGAGCCACCAGGGAAGCCCAAGAATACTGGAGTGGGTAGCCTATCCCTCCTCCGGGGGTCTTCCTGACCCAGCAGTTGAATCGGGGTCTCCTTGACAATTGTTCACTCTCTCCTTGTGTGTGTGTTCAGTCGCTCAGTCACGTCCAACTCTTTGCGACCTCATGGACTGTAGCCCGCCAGGCTCCTCTGTCCATGGGATTTCCCAGGCAAGAATACTGGAGTGGGTTGCCATTTCCTCCTCTAGGGATCTTCCCAACCCAGAGATTGAACCTGCATCTCTGGCGTCTTCTGCATTGCAGGAGATGGATTCTTTACCTCTGAGCCACCAGGGAAGCCACCAGAATTGTTTCTGCTGCACAGTGCGCGGTTTCTCATATATCCATTCAATCCAAGGCAGGCTGAGCTCAGTGAGAGATACATGGGAGAGGGAAATCAATCAGATCAGAGTCTGCAAGAGGGGACTCAAGGAACTCATGGGGTAGACTGACAGCTAGGCATCCCCCGAAAGCTTAGTGTCTAAGTGTCTCCTGAGCGCAATACACAGGCTCTGAGGGAGCAAGAGATGAGACCCCCTAGCCCAGCCATGAGAGATCATGATGCTTTGGAAGAGCATCCAGGGGCTCAGTGCAGCTGGAGCAGAGTGTCCAAGTGCTGAGAGCAGCAAGAGGGGATCCTGGGAGGGACGCTCAGGTTGGACCCTGGAGCCCCTCACGTGGGGCGTGTCAAGAGGATGGACTTCATCCTGCAAATGAAGGGGGTTGACCAGCAGGATTTATGCTGGGGAAGCTTGTGGTCATGTTCCCCCCTCCCCCGCCCTTCTCTCCCTTCCTTTCTTTTGTCCTCTCATTTTTAATAACTTCCTAACTGGCTTCTGATATCCTCTCTCGAGTCTTTGTACTACTGCTACTGCTGCTACTAATAACTGTCGCTTTTCGAACACATACTATGTCCAGAACTTGTGCTAGGCATCATCCCCAAATCTTATTTAATCCTCGTAATAGCCTCAGCAGAGAATGGCCTTGGGGAGTTGAAATAACTTGCCCAGAGTCACAGCTAGGAAGAGGCGGAGCAAGAATTTAGATAGAGATGCAGTTTGACTGTAAACCTGTTCTTCCAACGAGGTCAGGGAGGCCCAGGGACTGCTGTGAGGTGCTTGCGGTGAGGTCAGGGAAAGCCAGAGACAGCTAGGAGCAACGCTAAGAGGACGAATCGTTGGCACACGGGATGGATTAGATCTCTGTCTGCTTCTCAGGAGAGTGATGGACCGTACGGTCCTGCCCCTTCAGTGGTTCCTGATGCGTCTCTGTATCTTGGGAGACAGCTCCTCTTGGGCATGGACAGCATCTGCTTCTTCGCCTGGTCTCAGAGCTCAGGAGTAAAGAAGGCCTGCAGAAGAGAGGGCAGATGACTTAGGCTTCCCCCACTCGACTCCCAGCAAGCAGCGAATAAGTGATTGCAAAGCACTTTACAAGAGTCAAGTACCCTTTTGATGTGACATAGGAATAATATAAAAAAAAATCCCCTCTCTTGAAGGGTCAGTGATTCATTTCTTTCTACACATCTGTGTCCACTGAAGCCTTTTTCTCTGCACCCAGTTAACAACAGTAAAGGGATTGCGGGCCTCGGCTAGATCAAGGAACAGAATAATAGAGGCCTGATTGAAACTTCGTTCCCCACGACTCTTACTGCTCAGTGCTGACGGTGATGGTGGTGATCTTTCCTGAGTTCTTGCCAGATCCAAGGAAGCTTCAAAAGAACTGGACAAGGTAGATACTGTCATCATCTCCTTTTACACATGGGGACATGGAGGCTTCTAGATGTTAAATATTTTCCCCAAGGTCACACAGGTAGGAGTGGAGCCCATCCTCCTACCTTCAGATAATGATGCTTATCAGCATTATGCTTTTATTTAGTTCTTTTATTACTAAATTTTATGGAACAAACATTTATACCAGACCTACTTCTAAATCCAGGATCCCATGTAAACTTCACAAGAGTTCTGTGGTCGACACTATTCCTAATTTTATTCTGAATCTGATCGTTTCGCACAATTCCATGTTGCCCATTTACTGTTAAATCCATTGGAAGGAGATAAGCAGTACTGTTAAAAAAAAAAAGACCTGGATCCACACACCCTCCACATTACCTGTTTATTTTTGTGCCTCCCCTCCCTTCCTGTACTTACCCACGTGTGTTTAGATTTTGATTACAGGTAGGTGTTTGTCTTTAAATACAAGCACAATCCAGATAATGTTTTAGTCCTTCCTTTATCACTTGATATCATTTGAGGACATTTTTCTAATCTTTTTAATTCTCTCAGACTGCAGTAACCACTTTGTGGCGATGGCATTATTCACCTAAGGACCTTGATTTTGAAACAGTTTTGTTTGCAAGGACTATCTGTGTTTCTATTAAATGGTTTTCTTTTGAGTAGCCTTTTTGGAATAATTGTCAGGAGAGTAGGTCTGGGGTCAAAGGGTGGACAGACTGTATTTATTGAGCACCTGCTGTATTCCGACTGTGTTTAGGCGCAAGAGACGCAATAGCTAGGGGAGCTGAATAGAAGAGATATGTCCCTGTCTTCCTCAAGCTTGCCTTCATTCCCCTGGGAGAGACAGACCAAAGGGACAAACAAATAAGTAAGCAAGATAATTATGGACCACGGCGATATGCTGTGAACCCATGAGCCAATTGATGGGATGGAAAAGAACCAGTGAGGGGACTTCCCGGGTGGTCCAGCAGCTAAGACTCTGTGCTCCCAATGCAGGGGACCCAGGTTGATCCCTGGTCAGGGAACTAGCTCCCACATGCTGAAACTAAGAGTTTCCGTGCTACAACTAAGACCTGGTACAGCCAAAATAAATAAATAAATATTTATTTTTTTAAAAAAGACGTGGTAGAGTCCACTTGGGTAGACGCCAGTCTGAGAAAGGGTCCTTTGAACTGAGACCTAGAATATGGGAGTGATCCAGGCTGGTGGAGGGAACACACGCAAAGTGTGGGTGCCTCTATCCATCAGGTGAACCTGACCTGTGAGAGGGATGCAGTATACAGATGGCCAAACATTTCAGTGTAATCAATTGCTCCAAAAACCTGGATGCTGTTGGGTGGAAGTTTGGATCCTGCTCTCCTGACGCCCAGATGGCCTCCCGAGGGGTCTACTCTGTCCCTTCTCAGCCAGTTTGCCACCTGGGAGTCAGTATGGCTGCGTAAGGGTGGATCGTGCATGAATTGTAAGTTGGAGAAACTCTGTCTCAAACTTGGTTGAGAAAAAAAATGGATCTAATGACTCACATAGGTGAAAAATTTAGGTACAGCTGGATCCTGAGGCTCAGACAATAGCTGCAGGACTCGTTCTCAGCTCTGCTCTGCTCTGGGGTGGTTTATTCTAAGGCGTGTCCTCCTGTTGTGGTGTGATGGTCCCCAGTCACAACTCATGCTTACATCTTTACCAGAAGTTCTGGTGGAAGTCTTGTTTATTGGCCTAGTTGAGTAACGTGGTGTCCAGGCTGGTGGGGTGGATGGGTGGGATAGTTGGTGGGATGATGCGGGGTAGATGGAGGCAGGGAATCATGATCCAGGCATGCTTTTCCTGCTCACTTCTGGTGCTGGGAGCAGGGTCAACCCACCCAACCTCATGGCATGAGAATAGTGGAAGAATAATTATTCAAAGGAAAATGATATTCTGAAGCCAGAAGAAGGGAGTGGGAAGTTGGGCAGGCAAAACCAAATGGTCTCCATCAATATCCAGGTCTATACTGACATTTACATCCACGGAAGACTCTTTTCCCTGAGTCATATTCCTGTCACATTGGCCTCCTTCCTCATCTAGGACTCTACGGACTCTTTACTGCCTCCAGCCCTTGACACATGCTCCCTCCCTCTGCCGGGAATGCTCTCAGCAAGACTGGCTCATTCTCATCCTTTAGCTCTTGGTTCATATGAACATTTCTCCGAAGCTTCTAGAGCTACCCATCCAAATGGACTCCTACAATTACTTTTTTCTTTTCTTTAAAAAAAAAATAGAATATACCTTCTTTAGCTTTGAAATATTATTTATTTATTATTTATTTTGGCTCTGCGGGGTCTTAGTTGTGACATGTGGGATCTTACCGAGTGTGTGGGCTCAGTAGTTGTGATGCAGGGGCTTGGCCGGCCCTTGGCATGTGTGATCTTAGTTCCCTGACCAGGAATTGAACCTGTGTCCCCTCATTGCAAGGCAGATTCTTAACCACTGGACCACCAGGCAAGTCCCACAATTACTTTATATTCCATCACCTTGTTTCTGTCTTTAACGGCACTCCTCCCAGTCTCTAATTATCTTGTTTATCTTTATCACTCTTTGGTCTTTGGGGAGGACAGGGACCATCCTATTTATTGTGACTCTAGCTCCTCAAACAACCTGGAATATATCAAGTGCCGGTTACAAAAGCATTGAGCAAAGGAATGAATGAATAGATGGACATTGTTAGTTTCTCCTGTCTTCCTAGACTGTGATGGAGTCACAGGCTTAACACTGTGTAGATTTAATCCAGGGGTTCCAAGCCTGAAGACCAGGAGCCACCAGAGCTTTGACTTCAGAAGTTTCAGTTCCTTGCTCTGTTCTTTTCCACCTCGGACAAACCGGCAGACCTTCCTGGACTTTAGCTTCCTCTTCTACAACATCAGCACAAAGACCTTACCTCTTGCAGGGGGATGAGAATCGAGAGATGCGGGCTGTGGAAGGGCTATGTAGTCTTGAAAGTGTTATGCAATTTTGCTCTTGCCAATAGACTGCCGAGCACTCTGGGTGGAAGATTTCAACCTACATCTGCTTGGTATCCTCTCCTCTCTCTCTTCCTCACAGACTGTTTTCTAGCTCTCATTTATACCCTTATTTATTAAATAATTTATTTGCCAATTAGTTATGTCGCCATACTAGCCCAGCCCCAGTGCCCAGTGTGGGTTGTGATGGTGCAGAAGCCTTGCTTGAGGAGTCACATGTGTGTAAGTGTGTGCATGTGTGTGTGTCTGTGTATGCTCATGCACATGACTGCACATGTGATATGCACACCGGGAGAGCAGGAATGAAGGACTCCCCCTCAACCCCACCAACCCCAAGCTGCAAGTCTTCTCAGACATTGTTCTACCTGTTTATTTACAGAAAGCTGGAGGGCCCTGGCTTTCGATGATAATTGTATGTGTGAAGAACTGGCAGGTCATCAACCGTAATTTTTGTTTTTCAATTAAAAAATGAAAATTCCCTTCAAAGGCACAGTATTAAAAACACCAGGAATGGGAGCCACTAGCTTTATAACTTGGTCTGGACACAATGGCCCGCTTCCGCCTTCTTTCTCCCCAGAGGCCTGGAGTATTGGGCAACTGCAAGCCAACCCTTTCAACTCTTCCTCATTTGGCCAGGATGCTTGTGGAGTGGGAAGACGTCTTCCAGGACTCTTCATGTGAACAAACCGTACACAGTCCTTGGTTGCATCACCACCTTTAAGGGCTCGGAACCCTCCAATGTGCTTTTAGCTGGGCCATCTTCAGTCTCTGGTATAATCTATCTGTTCTCAAAGGGTCTGTGCCTGACAACATGGTGTGAAACTCTAGAGGTTTGGCCAAATGTTGCCTTAGCTTTCTGGTGAAGACTTAAAGAATATCCGCCCAGCTGAGGCTGGTACTTGTCACCCTTCCGGAGAGTCTGGCGATTGGCTCTGGGGATGTGAGCTCCACATTGAGGCCCCTCTGAAATCTCCATATGGAGGCATTGATAGGCAAAAAGGAAACCTTCTCAGAGCAAGTTGAAAGGTCAAGAAGAAAACGTATTTTTCTTTGCCCTGAACCTGCTCTTTTCTGTCAATTCAGTTCACCCATGCATCATTTCTGCTTCTTTGACTCATGAATACTTTCTAAAACATTTCTCAGTTGGCCTCTAATCTAGATTTGTTTGCTGTCAGGCTGTAGCTCCCATCTGTGATGGTTTTTATATTTTTTTTGACTGCACCATGCATCTTGTGAGATCTTAGTCCTCCAACTAGGGATCGAACCTGTGCCCCCTGCAGTGGAAGGGCAGCATCCTAACCACTGGACCACCAGGGAATTGCCCTATCTGTGATGGTTAATTTGATGTGTCAACTTGACTAGGCTAAGGGATGCCCAGATGCCTGGTAATGCCTGATTTCTGGGTGTATCTGTGAGGGTGTCTTCAGGAGAGCTGAGCATTTGAATGGGTAACCTGAGTAAAGGTCATCCTCATCAATGCTGGTGAGCATCACCTAATCCCCTGGGGCCTGAACAGAACACCATGGCGGGGGCAGGGGGAGGGACAAGTTCTTTCTCTACTTAAGCTAAAGCTTCCATCTTCTGCCCTTGGACCTCAGTGTTCCCGGGTGTCAGGCATTCAGCACCTCTGACGGAGATTATCTGGTTTGCTGGCGGCAGATTGTGGAACTTTCGGCCTCCATAACTTCATGACCCAATTCCTAGGATAAATCTCCTTGTATAAATATCATTATATACATATATGGGCTTCTGAAGTGGCTCAGTGGTAAAGAATCCACCTGCTAATACAGGACACACAAGAGATGTGGCTTCAATCCCTGGGTCAGGAAGATCCCCTGCGATAGGAAATCCCATGGACAGAGGAGCCTGGTGGTATACACACACACACACACACACACACACACACACACACACTCACATCCTATTGGCTCTATTTCTCTGGAAATCCTAATACACCACCTTAAGCTTTCTCTTGCTCCTGCTCCTCATAATTATCAATTTACTTAGATTATCCCAGCTTGGCCCATGGCATTCCCTCAGGACCTGTCTAGGATTCCATTCTCTTGACCTCTGACGTGCCTGCATGCTACGTTGCTTCAGTTCTGTCAGATTCTTTGCAACCCTATGGACTGCAGCCCACCAGGTTCCTCTTTCCATGGGATCCTCCAAGCAAGAATACTAGAGTGGGTGGTCATGCTCTCCTCCAGGAGATCTTTGCAACCCAGGGATTGAACCCACATCTCTTTTGCGTTTCCTGAATTGGTAGGTGGGTTCTTAACCACCAGCACCACCTGGGAAACCTCTGACAGGATCTTCCAACTCTAGCCGTGCCCACCAGGCCACACTCCTTAGCCTAGGTCTGTCTATTTATTTACTTGTTTATTTGGCCATGCCACGTGCCCTGCGGGATCTCAGTTTCCCGACCAGGGATTGAACCTGGGCCCTTGGCAGTGAACATGCCATGTCCTAACCCGTGGATCCCCAGGGAATTCCCGCTTGGGTCAGTTTAACCGGCTCGTGCTGGGCTTGGATGTCTGCCCCTGGCCAGGCTCTGGCCGGGTACCGGTGGTTTGTTTTATCGGGTTGGTTCGCATGAGGGCATCTTACTCCTCTGTGGGTTTTGTCTTCCTGAGATTCTGGAGGCCCGTGTCCCCCACCTCTGACCCCCAACAGGTGTCCAGCATGACCATGGCCGGTGCGAGAGCAGTAAAACAATTCCTCAGCACTATAAACTCCAGGGCTCACCTGCTGAAGGTCAGTGTGTTCAGAGATGTTTTTACAGCCCGTAAACAGAGCAGCCATTTACAATGGAACACACTGGGTCATAAATTATTTCACCGATAGCGCCAGCCCCTTATTTACAGAGAAATGGGGGGAAATTTCACATCCACTCTGCACGGTGAGAAAGTGCAGTTCTGGTTTTACCCATGGGCTTCCTATCATTCTACTGATAAATTGTTTTCTCCCCCCCCAGCTTGTTATTTACCACTGGAGTCTTGGCCTCAAACCACATTTGCTCAGTCCGTCATTTTGCCCTGCTATAAGTGCAGCCTTTGAGAGGTGCTAGTTTGGCCCAAGTTGGCTGTGTGAAGAGTATTTTGTAGGCCGGAGGCTACAGACTTTGGCAGCTTGTGAACTCCGGAACTTTGGGGTATTCCAGGCACTGATCAGATGGTTTCTGTGCCCCATTCTGCTCAGGGGTGACTTCCGGAGCCGTGGTCAGTGCTACTACAGGCGAAGGCTGGGTCTTCCTGCCCCGTGACTGTGCAGAAGGAAAGCCCCGATTCACCCCCCAGCGTGTGTATTCTGCTATGTGGCACCTTGTGCTTTCTTCCGCTTGCCCTTCAAGCTGGGCCTTGAAGCCACCAGAAACTTGGGTGGAAAGTCTGAAAAATAATAGGATGCAGGTGTCTGACATGTCCTGGGGAGTGGAAAGGACACTGCAGGTGACTTGAGGTGCCTACGAAAGAACCCAGCGTGTAGTAGGCAGAGAACTGAGCTCAGGTTCCCAGGGCTACTTAGCAGTTTCTCCTCCTCTCCCTGTTGCGAGAACTGATGGGGCTGGAGACGATAGCAGGCACTGCCCAGAACCGCATGTGTGGGAGCCTGGGCTTGACGTGCGCCGCACCGGGATGATGGGGCACTCAGGCAATGTGGATGGGCAGTTGACCACTGTCCCACAGAATAGGGCTTCGGAGGCTTGCCCCTTCACAAGCCTCGTTGCTGCTCTTCTGCTGTGAGAGCTCTTCCTAAACACAAGCTTGCCCATGGTCTGGGTTCTTGAGTTGGGTGTTTGGGAAGGATCATTCTGAGCCAAGAATATCCCTTCCTGGGCTGATGCCTAACTGCCTGTGGACAGACAGCAGCTGGGCAGAGAGAGAGGCAGAACCCCAGGGCAGTCAAGAGGAGATCTGCTAGCCCTTCCAGCCGAATCAGCCTCCCAGCCCTGGTGGAAGGCGCCAGAGGCTTGTAAAATACCAGGATGTTTCTATAGGCTTTTGCAGCAAAGGGCTTCCATCCAAGACTGGTTTGAGTCTGGGGATTTCTCACTTCCCCTTCTTCGTGAGCAAATGAATCAGATCCACTGGAGCTTCTTCTAGCTGGATCCCCCTGTACACACACACACACACACACACAGAGGAGAGAAACTATGATCTGCCAGCACCCACCATAGCAGCTGTGATATTTTGCTAACCGCGGACAGCAGCTCCCGCCCCTGAGACTGAGTGGATGATCCTGGATATGAAGGGAACTGAGGTCCGGGGAGGTGAACTGAAATGGGAGGTCATGCACGTGGATTTGAACCCAGGACTCCGGCCCCAAATCGCTGAGCAGTTTGGCCACCTCGGGGGCTGGGAGGGAAACAGAATGAAGCAGGGGGCTGTGAAGAAAGCAGTGGGTGAGTGAGGAGGCCCGGAAAAGGGGCGAAAAGGGAAATACATAAAAGCGTGAAGTTATTGCCTCATCGAGGCAAATGAAGTTTGCTCATGTGGTGGAAAATTGTGAAACTTGGCTTTGAAAGCTTTAAGTTCTGTAGAGTGCTGAGCTGTGAATCCTGCATGGTGAGAATTCTTCTAGCATAGCCTGTTCCCTCCCCACCTCTAATTAAAGATCTGCTTTTTGGATTATGCTTTCCCGCACAATTTGATCACATTTATTGAAATGGCAATTTTTCTTATCCAACCACATCCCACTGGCATCTCATTGGCAACTCCAAGATCATAGATGCCATCCAGCAATGTGGCATAAAGTGATGGGGCTTAAGTGATGGGGATGTGTGTTTGGCCAGCAGCCCACTCTGCCCACGTCTTAGTGCCTCCTTCAGGGCCCCAGGGAGGGCATCACTGCCATCCTCATTACTCAAAACAGGAAGCAAGCGCAGAGAGTTTAAGACTGCTTGCCCAAGGTCAAATACCCGGCAATGGTAAAGCCAGACCTGGAGCCCAGCTCTGCTAGAGTTTGGGACCCATCCCTTTCTATATCCTAGTCTGAGGGCTGCTCTCTCCAAAAACGTGTTTACATATATTCTCTAACTCAGTTGTCACAGTAAACAGAAATCCAGTTGTGTGTTCTTAGTGACGCCATCCATCTTGTAGAGGGTAAACCAAGATGTTGTTGTTCAGTTGCTTATTGTGTCCAACTGTTTGCGACCCCATGGATGGCAGCACCCCAGGCCTCCCTGTCCCTCACCATCTCCCGGAGTTCACCCAAGCCTGGAGCCATTAGTAATAGCCCTCCTCTCTTCCCCAGTAGCATGCTGTACACCTTCCGACCTGGAGAGCTCATCTTCTGGAGTCATATCTTTCTGCCTTTGTATACTGTTCATGGGGTTCTCGTGGCAAGAATATTGGAGTGGTTTGCCATTGCCTCCTCCAGTGGGCCACGTTTTGTCAGAACTCTCCACTATGACCCATCCGGTCCTGCACTGCATGGTTCATAGCAAGCTCCTTTGCCATGACAAGGCAGTGATCCATGAAGTGGGCGATTAAACCAAGACTCAAGGCTAAATGCATTGACTGAGACTTCATGGCTATCTGGAGCAAAGGACAGCCTGTCTTTGAGTTTTCCAGACTCTTCCTGTTCTTTTGATTTTACTATACTTAAAGATCAGCACCTCCATCTTTCCATCTCTCTATTTACCCATCCACCCAATCATCATCTTTTCAATGCCTACTTTTACCCGGTCTAGATTTATACTACTATATACTATATAAATGATGAGTGATGAAAAGTCATCATTTGCCTCCAGGAGCCTGAGGTCTGAAAAAACCAGTAATCAATTACATGAGAAAATGCGGAAATAAGGGTGGCAGTAGAAATGTGTGGGTGGAGGGAGATGGCGCTGCCAGTCGGCTGGGGGAGGCTGAGGCGCTCTGCCCCTGCCTGTTGAAGACCTTGTTTTGAAGAGTGTGTTGTGCATGTGTTTTTCAAAATCTCCTCTTAATTGAACAAGGCACCTGCCTCTATGGCATCCTCATGGGCCGGGGTTGAGCAGGAAGTCATCCTCCATGTGAATTAGGTTAATTGGGTGAAAATGAAATGAAAAGCTCTGTAATCTGTGGTGATGGGAAAGCCCGGGCAGCACAAAGCTGTGCTCGCGGCAGAAGCTGCTAACTGAATGGTGACCTTGGGCTCTCGCTGGTTACATAAACCATCTTCAGGTGAGAACTAACCGGGCTGGTCCAGCTGACAGGAGCAAGGCTGCCTCTTCTTATTAGGATCCTGAATGCACTTCTGTAACTGCCTAGACATGTAAAGAGAGCTCCTTTTTTTTTTTTTTTTTGCAGTTCACATGTCCTAGGAAGACTCTGGGTGGACTTCACTGAATTCCTGAAATTGGAAGTAGAATGCATATATGTAGTCGTTCAGTTCTCTGCAAGAAAGAGTATAGCTTTAATGAATTTCTCAAAAAGGTCCCTGAACAAAATAGTATCAAGAACTAGTCATGTGGCTTCTGGTTCCTACCGAAGTGGAATTTTGATTCAGCAGGTCTGGGGTGAGGTCTGGGACTCAGTTTTTTTGCTTTATATATTTGGTTGTAGATTTCCGGGTGATTCTAACCCTCAGTCTTGGGAACCATTGAGCCAGTACTCTACTTCTCAGTCTTCAGTGAAGCACATGAAGCTCCTGGGGATCTTGACAACATACAGATTCTGATTCCCATGACTGGGATTGGGGCAGAAATTTGGCTTCTGTCACCAAGGTGATGCTGCTGCTGGTGGTGGGTGGACCACACTTTGAGTATAAGGTTCTAAAGGCACCCTTACTCGGGTCAGTTATGGGACATTGGTTAGATTCAAACCACATCCAATTCCTTTGCTTGAGAATTGAGGCAAATTCCTCAAGCCACTTCCCTTTGATGAACATTATTAGATGGGAGTGAAGATATTTCTTAGGTGTGTTGAGTACTTCAGAGCCAAAAAATTCCATTTCTAGTGGCAGAATGGAGAATGGAATGAATAAGTCAGCGGTTCGATGGGCTTACATCCTCGGCCCCATATTGATCATTCTCGTGTATCTTTAGGGATGATAGCTATAAATAATGGAATGTATGACTAATAGTGGCTTAAACCAATTGGGGTTTATTTTTCATACGTAGCAAAAAGTGTACAGTAGTGTTGGGATTGTTGGGCCAGCTGCCAATATTCAAGGACCTGGGGATATTTTGTCCTCCTGCTCAATGTCTCTAGCATGACATGAAAACAAATCTCCCAGCATCCTGCTAGGATTTGGTACAGGAAGGAGGGACCCTGGTTGGAATCATGTCACCTAGTCAACTCCAGCTGCAAGAAATGTTGGACAAGGATAATGAACACTTTCAACCTCTATTCTTTTTTAAAATTAATGGATTAATTACTTTTTAGGCCATGCCCTATAGCATGTGGGATCTTAGTTCTCCAACCAGGCATCAGAACCTGTGTCTGCCACATTGAGAGTGCAGAGTCTCGACCCCTGGACCACCAGGGACGTCCTCAAACTGTTTCTTGAGAACAGCAAGAGGGGAGAGATGTGAGAAACGTTCTTGGGGCAGCTCACCGTAGTCTCTGCCACATCCTGTGATTCTGGGCACCTTACTGACTCTCCCTGAGCTTCCATTTCCTCATTTGTAAAACAGGAGAATTAAGTGTCGTGTGTGATTCCCACACCAGAAGCAACGGCATCACCTGGAAACTTGAGTCCCACCCTGGACCTACTGAATCAGAAACTCTGAGGTGGAGACCAACAGTCTGTATTTCAACAGGCCCTCTGGGCATTTCTGATGCACTCGCAAGTCTGAGAACCACTGCCTATAGAGACTTCTGGGAAGACTAAGCAAGATGATTATTTAAGGCTTTTAACACACAGGGAGTGTTCGTAACTTGGACGCTGGCAGTTCACATCTGAGACCCAAACAGACTGTGATCAAGACCATTTCTTGGAATGCTGACTTGGAACCAGAAGTTTAAAAAACATCCAAGAAGGAATTTCCAAGGTTTGTTCTGACTGGTGATATCAGTCATCTGAATCTCTGGGATCCTTTGAGGATCTGTTGACTAAGGGCTCTACGGAAAGGCTGAAGAAAGTCGACATCAACTATTCCTATATTTTCCCAGATGATCACAGCTTTTGTGAGAAAAAAGTCACATATTGTAAGATTCGCCTTTTCTAAGTGCATAATTCAGAGACTTTCGGTATGTTCACTGAGTTGTGTAACCGTCTCCTATCAGATTTCAGAACGTTTTAATCACCCCCCAAAGAGAGTTTGTACCATTAGCAATCCCTCCCCATCCTCTCTTTGCAGCTCTCCAGCAACCACTAATCTACTTCCTGTTTCTAAGGATTTTCTCTGTCTGTCTATCTATCTATGATTTATTTATTATTATTATTATTTTTTTACTGATTTGTTTACTAGAAGGAATTGCAAGATTAATGTTGACATCATTGAAGAAAACATCACAATTCTGAGACTGAAGTCCAATATGAGTTCATCCTGTGATGTGGCTGCCAGTGAAAACAACAACAATGATGATATTGTTTATTGTTGACAGAGGTGATTCCGTTGTTCTCCTGGGATATCAGCACCCTGGGGTAAATTCCTGCATGTCTATAGCCTTTGGTCTCATCTGTAAGGTAGGGGAGCTGGACTTTCTGGGATGATCTTTAAGGCCTTCTGGTTCTGAGAGTCAAAATTGTTGTTTTGAGCTGTTTGGAGTCAACCACAAGTTCTGCCCTCAGCTCTGGGTTCTGCATTGTGAGTGGGACCAATTGGCAGCGATCCATTGAAGTGGAAGTAGATGACCAGGTTGGGGAGGGCTCTGAAGCCTTGGCAGAGGAAACTGGGGTGTTGCTTTGGAGGAAGGATGGGGCTGGGGGTATAAGAGCCCTGCCTTGAAAGGTCTGTCCTGGGAAGAGGAAGCAGACGGATTCTACGGGGCTCAAGGGGCAGATGGATGACTAATGGAAAAAACTGTAGATCAACATTAAAGGAAACTACAGTAGTCAGAGATATCAAATGTGGAATGGATTATTTTGATAGGTAGCGAGTACCCGGTCACTGGAGGTATGCTCTTTGAATGGTATTTAAACCTCCAATGGGAGTCTTTCAGTTTTTTGCTAAAATATGATGCTGCAAATCTCTGAAAGTCTGGGATCAAAGTGAAGTAAATGTGTGTACAAAATCCTTGCCTCTTTCCCGCTTCCACAGACAACAGCTTATGGCAAAAATTGCAGATTTTATTTGTGCCCCCTGCCCATCCCTCCTTTTCCTTCCTGAGAAAATGTTTACCTGCTGCTGCTCCTCTCTAACTGGACTTGTGTTCCGCCTATAGGGAATTTCTCCAGGGGCGTGTGAAAAAAACAGTCCTCCTGTTGGCATTCTTTCATCATGGAGACAGTGAGCATTTGGAAAACGGTCCCCATCTCAGTGTAATGGGAGAGAGGCATGGAAACAGATGTTGCTGTACAGGGGCCTGGAGGCTTCACAGTGGCATAAACAAGCTGAACGGGAACCTCAGACAGGTGAGGGCTTCTCTGCTAGGATGGCTAAGGATGCCTTTGCAGTCCAGAAGCTTAATTTGAGCTCTGATAGAAACAAGGAGTCCTCACCAAAGGCAAAGGCTGAGGGGATTGCTTTTGAGGTTGCAGCTCCTGTTAGAAAGTTCCCTACCAGTCCCCTTGGTACCAGAGTGGCAGTGCCAGATGGATTAGCACTGAGGCTGGCCAGGCCGTGTCTCATCATTGGGTTTATTTCATGTCATGAATTTCATGTCATGAATCTTCACATCAACCCAAGGATACATTGTTATTATTATTTTGTTATTCCTGATTTACAAAGGTGGGAACTGAGCCATCAACTTGCCTAAGAGTTTACACAGGAGCAGACAGCACTGGGTAACAGGAGCAACCAGGGACTTAGAAAGACCTCCCTTGGAGATCCCAGTTGGATTGGCCTCGAGGGATGAGCAGAGGTCGATCAAGGGTGGAGTCGACTTTGGAAACATTCAGTGTGAAGCTGAGGAGAGCCTGAAGCATCAGAGGTGCTCGACCTTTCTGAGCAATGGGCTGAGCAATGGCCCTGTACAGATGGCAGGGAGTGAGCAGAAGGCAGCTGCCTGGGAGGAGAGGCCAGTCCATGAAGGACTTGTGTGTCTTGCTCTAGGCAGCTGGACTTTGACCTCTAAAGCAGGCACTGGGGACTTACCCTGGTGGGTGTGAGAAGTCTCTCTCCAGGCAGTTCTTGGCTCTTGGAAAGTGGGCTTTCCCTCCACTGTCCTGTCCCCTGGTTCCCTCAGGGTCGAACTTCCCCACCTTGACCTTCTCTTATCAAGTGCGTGTTTGTGACTCTAGTGGTTTTCAGGAGTCACCGAGTGGCCCGTCTCACCTGATCTGCCCCAAGAAACTTCCCAGGCAAGACCTTTGAAATCTGGTTCCCAATTGCCACGAGGTGCATCTCCTTCCAGCAGGGCTGCCCCATCCTATGGATGCTGAATTTGACTTTGACTCAGCTTTGCTCTCCATATGCAACAGACTGGCCACGTTGGGGAGTGGTCTTCCTTTGGGGCCCGACACAAAGTGTAATGATTTAGGCTCCCGCAGGACTCTTTATGAAAGACTGGGCTGTTAGGGAATCCACTCCCAGCATGCAGTGTGTCGCCCTTGTGTCCTGGCAAGTGGATGCTGGGAAACACAGAGTGAAGACTTTGGTACCAAGGGTACCAGAATTTGGATGCTGGCTTAGCCTGTCTCCAGCTGTGTGACTATGGATGATAAACTAGGATAAAAATACCTGTTAAAGGTTAAAGATCGTAGAAAGTATAGCTAGCTGGGAGGTGTTTGGGCACCAATTTTTTTATTCTTTGTATTTAATTCTTCTTTGCAGAGCCCCTGACAGGATGTCTTGAAGAAGCTCCTCCTTCCTGGGGCCCCAGAGTGTGAGCAGAGTTTATGATGGTCCCCAGGCAGTTGGGTCCTCCCAGTGTCTCCTGCAGACAAATGTTTAGACTGAACTTCACCCTCTGCACAATGAGGAACATGTTTTAAAGGCCTCACTTGTCAAAAAAGACTTATAAAATGGACTTAACGAGACTTCTGGATAGAGTGGGAGCCCTCCGATTGGCTGGTCTGGCGAGCAGGGCTGGAATGCAGCCTCCAGCGTGCTTGCCACACTGCACTCCATGCCTGTCACATCCCGGCTGGGTCACGTGCCCCCTGCCCACCCCTCCCTTTACTTCCTGCTGAAATGTTTACCTGACGTTGCTTCGAGATGACTGACTGTTAAATGCCCTGCAAATATAAAACTCTGCTGTGAAGTTACACTAGGGGAAAGTCCAGAAAACCCTACAGTTTAATGTTGCAGGCGGCTTCTCCTGAACAGAGGCCAGACAGCAGAATCCTTCTAGGCTAGCCCCTTCACTTTCTGAATGGGGAGACTGAGGCCCAGAGAGGAGGGAGCTTGCATATGACACATACTTTACAAAAGTAATTTTTAAAAAGATTTAAAACATGAATAGATAACACGTAGGACACAGCTTTATGCTGGGTGGGAGCTCTTAGACTCTTCCCATCCCCCAACCCCCTCCCTACTCCTGCCTGCTCCTGATCCTTCATTTTTTTCCATAAACAGAGAGCAGTTTATCCTCTTAGTACCAAATGAGGTGGGTAGCATATTGTTCCCATTTTATAGAAACATTAACTTTTTTTTTGGTTTTTTTGATCATGCCTCACAGCTTGTGGGGTCTTAGTTCCCAAGCCAGGGATCAAACTCTGACTCCTGCAGTGGAAGCTCAGAGGCCTAACTACTGGACTGCCAGGGAAGTCCCGAGAAACACTGAACAAATCCACCAGGGTGACACAGCTTAGCTGGCTGGGTGGTGGCTAAACCAAGATTCCATCTTGGTTGTGCCCAGTGACAGGGCTGTCTCTTTATTACCATCCCATTTTACAGATGAGCACACTGAGGCTGGTGAGGGAGGGTCTTACCGCCTGAGGCAGCAGCTGATCCACGATGCAGATCAACTCTGGCCTTGTGGAAAATCACTGGTCCTTTCCCAGCACTTCTGACCCCTGCCTATCCATGGTCAGCTCCTGAAAACTCAAGTCTGTTTGTTAAGCTCCATGGCCCTTTTCATTGTTAGAAATATTTGAACTTCAAAAATGAGGGAGTGTAGGGGCATATGTGGCTTCTGTGGGACAGAGACAGTGAGGATGGATGTTTTCATGTTCAATGGGCAGCCCCAGGCTGGATTCCTGATTCCCTTCTGTATCTATTTTCTCCTTTGCCCCTTTCCTGGTACATAGTAAGTGCTCAAGAAACAGTCCCTGAATAAATGAGTGACTGAATGGGATGAATGAACTGTGTTGTGTGAACATGTTAGGTCCTCATTTGGCTATTGGCTCCTGGTTCTTGGGGATGGGGCCTCTCCTTCCCTCTGCCTGCAGGGCCTGGCGTGGTGCCTCGGCTGGAGAAGGCATTCCCTGGTACACACTGAACAAGTGCTTTGTAGGCTGCTGGTGCTGAATCACCCGGCTGGCCTTGGTCTGTGTAGGAATTTGGACCCCAGTTTTGGAAATACTCTCATCTGGGTGCATTTATAAACATGTGCCCGTATTTTTAATCTTGCAACCACTTGACCTCTGCAGTAGAGCCATTGTTAGCTGGGAAGGGCATCCTGTGAGGCCTATGATCTCACTGAAGGAGAACTGGGAGCAAGGGAGGGGCTCATGGAAGGCACTTAAGTGCCAGGGCCGATGGATCCTCAGCCAGGAGGAAATGGAGACCACCACCTACAGAGTAGCGCTGACCCTTTGAGAGCTCACTAGTCATGAGAACATGGGTGCATTGACCCCCTGAATGTGATTCGTTAGTAAGAACTGGATTCAGTTGGAAGGTTTGAAACATTGCCCTTCCTCCAAAGCCCTCACAAAGTGACACTGTTAGGGGCTTAGGCTCCTCGTCTTGTTGCTGTTCTCAAGATCACCTCCTGATCCAAGATGCCAGCTGTAGCTCCAGCCATTATACCTGCATTCTAGAAAGCAGGGAGGAAGAAAGATAGAGATTAGGACAGCATACTTCCTGGAAGCTGCAGAAAACATTTCCAATTATATTCCACTGATCAGAGCTTAGTCAGTTGGCCAAATATAGCAGCAAGAGAGGCTGAAATTTATTCTGGGTATCCATGTCCTCAGCCAGCGTCAAGGGGTTCTGTTATTGAGAGAGGAGAAGGGAGTCGATAGTGGAAGATAACTAGAGTCAGATGCACAAATGCAAGCTTCCCTTCCTCCTGTTCCACCCTTCCCAGCCTCTGGGCCAGAGAAGGTCTTATTTAAAGTTGAGTTCCTTAAGGAATCAGAGGTTCAGAGAGTGAATGGCTTGCCCAGGTGACAGAGTTGGATGTTAGAGGAGCTGGCATTTGAATCTAGACCTGTCTGGAGGATAAAAGCTGAGTCGTTCCCTTATCCTGCTTTTTGATTGACGAGATGTTTTCCCATGAGCAGGAAAGACCAATCTGTCTGTTTGAGCTACATCAGCACCCAGAAAACACAGGGAATGGCCACGACTCATTGCTTTCAACTCGTGTGCCCACTGTGTGCCATTTATCCTTCTTCAGCTTGGAGGTCTAATAGCTTCTTGACACATCTTCTCTTCCTCTTCTGTATGCCCGGTCTTCCTACAGGGTCGGGCACATAGGGCATGCCCTGTCAATTTTTGTTGAGTGAAATTGATAAGCCTTGCCTTGGGAAAATCACCTTCAAATCATGATATCACCCCTGCCAGGTAAGCACTGTAAATCAGCTATACTTTAATACAATTTTTTTTATTGTTACTATTGAGTGAATGAATGAATGAAGCTACATCACAGGGCCATTTGTTACCCTGGACTTTCTCGGGACTCTCATCCATGTGTCCCAGAGAACCAGCCCATTCTGCGTTTATCAGACACACAGGGGCTTCAGAAGCCCAGTCCTTGTCTCAGACTCTTCAGGATCTCCCCACCCAGCTGTGCCAGGTGTGTGGCCAGATCCTGGCGTCCAAGAGGCGAAGGACAGTTGCTGACATTTTGGAGAGCTATGGTGAAGCCAGCGCTGTGCCAGCTGCTTCACACAATCACTCCAATTCCACTTAACCCTCAAAACAACCCTTTTAAGAAGGTGGTATTCCCATTTGACAGGTGAGGAGACTGAGGCTATAATTATGGGATGTGATTTTTCTGCAAGTCACACAGCTAAGAAGTGGCAAACTGGCTTTAACAGGACATCATTCATGTTATTCATCAATGTTTAATTACTCATAGATTTGTCAAGTCAGTCATTGAAATGGGTGCTTAGCAGTACCTTTTCCAGCAAAAACCCAGGAGCTAGGTAAATGACAGAGATCTCGGTTTGCTCTGGTCACATATTATCATGCACCCCCATTTTGGCCCCCTCCAATGGCCCCCTCTCTTTTTTACAAACCTTCCTCTTTAGCTGAGGGCGGGGTCAAGGGGAGGTGGTCGGCCAAGGCTATACTGCGAGTCAGCCTGGCTGGGAAGGGACAAGGCTGGGTCTCCGGGTCTGCAGCTCTCGGGGGTCCGGAGGGTGTCCCAGCACGCTTCAGCACACACGTCAGGGGCAGGGGCGGCCGTCAGGTCTCAGGGCAGCCCTGCGTGGTTGCCGAGGGCTTTTCCGTCATGTCTTTATTGCCTCTGGCCCACACCAGTCCCAGAAGGGCGGCTCAGAGTGAGAACTCATTTTACAGCCCGGGGAGAGGAGGTCCTGCCAGTTTAAAGGGAGGATCTGGAAGCAAAAAGCCAGCGCATGTCAGATGGGGCTTTCTGGGCTCCTCCAGGCCCTGCTTAGCTCATGTGTTCACGCACTTTTAGGACGTCCTTTGGGCCAGACCCTTTTCTACCCATGTGCCCTCTTCCTCACCCTCTGGGCTCTGGCGTGCTGGCTTTCCTGGTGTTCCTGGAGCCTTCCACGCTTGTTCAGGCCCTGGAGCCTCTGCTTGGCTCTTATCCCTGCCTGCAAGGCTCTTCTCCCCTTTCTCTGTGTGACGGGCTCCCCATCACTCAGATCCCAGCCCCACGACCTTTATTCAAAAGCCTTCCCTGGGTACTCAATACAGGCGCTGCAGAGCCCTGCTCAACCACAGCCCATGCCTTTCCATTTATTTACTTATTTTTATCCAAGTCGAGTTGATTTATACTGTCGTGTTAATTTCTGCCGTACAGCAAATGACTCAGTTGTACATATATCTGCATTCTTTAGTCTATTCTTTTGCATTAGGGTTTATCCCAGGATATTGAATATAGTTCCTGTGCTGTACAGTAGGACCTTGTTGTTTAGCATGTGCCATTTAAATATATTTTTAAAAAATTATCTGACACCCCCACTCCCATCCCCAGTATGATTTTATGAGAACAACAACCCTCTTACGAAGTCAGGATGCTTAGAATAGTGTCTCAGAGCAGGGGCTGGCAAACTTGTTTTGTGAAGGGCTAGATAGTGAACTCTGGGAGATTGTGAAGGACAGGGAAGCCTGGAGTGCTGCAGTCCATGGAGTTGCAAAGAGTCAGACATGACTGAGTGACTGAACAAAGATAGTGAATATCTCAGACTTTGAGGAGCCGTATCACCCTGCTTGACTCTGCCATTATCCCGGGAAAGCAGCTACAGACAAGGTAATCCAAAGGGCCTGGTTGTGCTCCAGCAAAACTTTGTTTATAAAAACAGGTGGGGACTTCCCTGGTGGTCCAGTGGATAAGAATCCTTCCGCCAGTGCAGGGGGCACGGGTTAGATCGCTGGTCCAGGAGGACTTCACATGCTTCGGGGCAACTACAGCCGTGCACCACAACTGCTGAAGCCGTGTGTGCCAGAGCCAGGGCTCTGCAAAGAGAGAAGCCGCAGCAGTGAGAAGCCCGCACGCCGCAAGGAAGGGTCACCCCCACTTACCGCAACCAGAGGAAGCCCCCACACAGCAAAGACTTGCCAGCACAGCCAGAAAAT
>NW_011494755.1:4232960-4243145 GCF_000754665.1 Bison bison bison
GAAAATAAACCAGAATAATGGCCACAACAACAAAAAACAGGTGATGTGCAAGATTTCACTCAGAAGCTATAGTTTGCAGAGACCTGGTTCAGAAACTGAATCAGCTGAACCGAGCTTGAATCCTCCCTCTGCCTCATTTGTTTCATGAAATCTTGTGTGAGTTTCTACCTTTCTCGGTGCCTCAGTTTCCCTCTCTCATCGGTGTGGAGGAGGTGATGACAGAGCTGGTCTTATGGATTCTTGTGAGATGCGACTTGTATCTGGCTTGTGTGTTGCTCAAGGTTCAGCCTTGCATGAGGTGCTGGCACAGAGCAGGAACTCAACACATAGGTATTTGTTAAGCAAACGCAGGGCTGAGTGATCTGCTGGCCTTGTGCTGGGCTCCAGGGGATACGGATGAACTATAATTGGCGGGACACTCAGCCGTCCAGGTGCTAAGAGTTTCAGAGCTCTGGCAAATGGTTTTGACAGCAAGGGTGGTAAATGCCCCATCCCACTGGCACATGCGATGGGATGGTGGGCACAGTGGAAAACTCAGGCGTGCGTGTCCCTCTAAATCGTGGCCATGGGCCCTGCAGGCCCAAGTTGCAGGCGTTCTGATTATTTCAAGAGGTTGGAAATTTGTACTTTGAGGGACAGTCTCTCATTTTTTTACAAGTAACCACTGATACAATAGAGCAAAAGGAATCAAATAACACCAAAATAGCCAAATGGACTAATTGGAGGTTGGGTTCTGCCGTCGTCTCCTCACAAGTGCATGCTATGAAAAGAGAAACTGAGAGTCAGGGAGGTGACGTGTTTGTCCCCAGGCACATGGCTGGCATGTGGGATCTGAACCCATGTTTACTGACTCCCACACTTGTGGGTTCTATGGCAGACGACTCAGGTGGAATCGAGTGAGGAGGCAAGAGGGGGGCGGCTTGGGAGGTATGTTTTGGGGACTCAGAGCTCAAAAGCCCTCAGAGTCTCACCTCTACCCCAACCTAGCCATGAGGGTTGGCTGCAGGACAGCCCCCTGCAGCGGACTGACCTCAAAGGCCAGCCAAAGGAATGCCCATCCCAAAAGGGCTCGCTACTTGACCCTCTAGGTGCCCCTTCATGTTTCCAGGCTGGTATTCTGCTCATCTGTGTGATTTCTACAGTGTCTGTTATCCCCTTGGTACAGGAGCCTCTGTCTTCAGGTCCCTTTCGCCTGTCACCCCAGATGGCCCACGAGAGGGAGGGTGAAGGGAGGCCTGAAGACATGGAGTCTGGTGGCAAGGACAGTGTTTGCAAACTGACTGACCTTTTTGGAATCCTGGCAATGAAGCCAGTTTCCAGCTGGGTGAACTTGGAGCCCTTTCTGCTCCTCTATGAGCCTCAGTTTCCTCACCTTTGAAGCAGGTGCAAGAGTCCATTTGTTGCAGAATTGTTCTGAGGCGACGCGTGCACCCTGGTGGCTCCTGCGCAGGAATGCCAAGGTCACACACAGTGAAGGTCCCCTTTCTTTCTCCCCTCCTCGTCCACTGCCTGCCCTCTCCTGCACCCCACCCCATCTGGCCCCCGCTGAGGTCCTCTTGTCTAGATTCTGAGAGAAGTTTGTGGAACCTGGGTGGATCTTGGCCCCTGCAGCCCCTCTCCCCAGTGCCAGGGCTCCAAGGGAAGGGCTCGGGCATAAATTACGCCCATCTGTTCCCTTCCTGCTGAGAGCGGGGAGGAGGGGGAACACATGGGCCCTGGTGGATGCTGTACTTTCCACGAGCAGCTGTCAGGAACAATGGAAGGGAGGAAGGCAGGCCCAGTGAGGGGTCCACTCCACCCAGCCTCCCCGCCCCTAGTGGGGACCTTGGGAACTGGATTCTCTCAAGGCTGCACTTCTTGGAGAACAGAGACCCCCCCGCGTGCCAGCCCAGACTGTCCTCAGGGTCACCCATGTGCGCCCTGAAGTTCATCATTATTCATTCCTAACAGCGCTCGTTTGTTTATTCATTCCACAAACGTTTTCTGAGTACATCCTCTAGGCAGCCAATGCTGTGGGCTAAGAATTGAGATGAGCGTCTTGTCTTTGGAGAACCGACGACATGGAAACCACCCGGCTTTGAGTGCAGAGGTGGAGGTGTGCACACTGGGCTGTGTAAACACAGAGCGGGGAAGGCCTCTTGGGGTCACCCTTTGATATGGACAAAAGAAAAGTACCCCACAGACCGACAGCAGGGAGTCCTTGCTGGGGCAGGTGCAGCCGGAGGTGAGACGTGGTGCCAGCCCTTCTGCTGCATCCTCTCCATCAGTGTTTAGCCACAATCAGATCGCTCACCTTAGAGCAAACTCTCCGTCCACCTCATGTCTCCCTCTAGCTCCTGCCCCATCAATTTCCTTCCCAGCCAATTCCCCACATCGGTTTCCTATGCTATGTCTATGGCCTCCATTTCCTTCCCTCCACTCACGCCTGATCTATTGATGCTTCTACCCTCATTGCAACACTTCTGAGAAGATCATCATTTCCTCTATGTTCCTGAGTCAGTAGGCACTTCCCTGCCATTTGGTTTGACTTTTCCTGCAGCACTGGCCACAACAGACCACTCTGTCCTTCTGAACTCCTGTACTTCTCAGGCTTTGAGACATCACAGGCTCTTGGTTTTCCTCCTGCCATGGTGGCTGCTCTTCCTGTCTCTTCTGGTGGGTTTCACTCATGCCTATCAGGTTTTTAAACACTGGAACTCCTTAAGGCTAGAATGTCAGTCCTCCTGTGAGCTGTCTTTAATTTTATCCTTGGGCACCTTATCCAATCCCATAATTCAATGGCTATTTCTATGCTGATAGCTCCCAAATCTCCATCTTTCTGTGAAGACCTCTAGCTTCAGACCGTAGAACCAGGAGCCTAGTTATCAACATCTCCACTTGAATACTGCCCTAACTTCCCAAGCTCAACAGTTGAATTTGTTACCCTCCCTCCTATCCCAGTCCCTCCAAGTTGTGGCTCCAAAGCACACGGGCAGAGCAGGTCAGAGACCTGGGAAACCATCCTCAGCCACTCCTCTTCATTATCCCCCAGATCTTAGCCCTGCAAATGCTGCATCCTGGGAAACCCCTCGGTCCTGGGTATACTGGGACTGGGATGGTTGGTCACTCTTCTGAAATCCAAAGGTTAAACACAGAGCATCTTCCAGGACTTAAAAGGCTCTGTGAAGATGGTTTGGAGAACATACACCTATTTAGGGAGACTGCTTAGGAGGCCTTTGGGCTTTGGAGGTGGCATGAACTTGGGCATCAGCCAGGGAATTGGACTGTGCGGGCTGTAGCCTTTCAAGGTCAACTCTTCATGGCTTGGAGGCCAACTGCAGGAGGCCAACTGACAGAACTAAGTGAGTTGAAGTTGTCTCTTAGGGTTTGGGCTTGGGACTTGGGTGTCTGGGTGAAGGTCACTTGGTGGATAAATTCTGTGTGACGGTGGCAGACACTGGAAATCAATTAGTGTGGTTGTTGGGAATGTCCAGTCCCCATATTTTTGTTAAAATTACATTTCCTTGCATCCTCCTTGGATATATTTTATCCCTCCCCTCCCTGTACTGCACCCCACCCCCCAACTTTCCAGCTCCAGGCAGAAAAGAGCAGGATTCATGGTGAGTCAAGGGGAGAGACACATTTTTCAGACTCACACGGAATGCTGTGGCCCAGGCAAGTGGACAGACAGCTAAGCTGGCAGGAGGATGTCTGGGCTCTGTTCTAAGACTGGTGTCTCCCCAGCCCTGGGCCTTGGGCCAGTCCCTCTCTCTCTCTGGGCTCCCCCACTCCTACCTCTACAGTGGTGGGGGGGCGCGGTCAGAGTAATTCAGGGACTCTGAACCCTGACTGCATATGAGAATTCTCTAGAGGGTTTTACAGAATCCAAATGACCACCCCCTAGAGATTCAGATTTAACTGGACTAGGGTGGCATCCACACATTGCCTTTTTTCAGAAACATGATCCCCAGGTAATTCTCAAGGGCGGCCACTTTGAGAACGACTGGATCAGACGATCCTGGAGCCGGATCACCTCTTTGGACCCTCAGGGTCTCTCCCTGGTTGACCTGCCTAAGTCACCTGCACCTCATGATCTGGACTTGAACTGGAGCTCTGGGCTGGCTAGCGGCAGAGGTGGTTTTCAGCTGAGGCCGGGGAAGCAGAAAGGCAAAGACCAGAGAGAGGGGGGTGGGGCGGGAGTTCTGGGAGGAGGAACAGATTGAAGCTATTAACATTTGATCAGTTTGGTATTGTTCTTCTGGAGACCACAGCTTATGAGGCTGCTTAATAAACGTCTGGTCAGGGTCCAATCCCAGCCGCCAAATGGGTGTTGCTATGGTTTCTGAGGAGGTTGTTTCCCACACAAGTCACTGCTTCCCACCCTGAACTGCGAAAGACCAGCGCCTTCCCCGTGCTCCTTAACTCTGTCCCTTCCCAGCTGAGCTGCAGAGGGAGAACACTGCACGCTGGTCGCATCAGCTGAGTCAGCCCCCAAAAGCAGCCTCGTGCATCCTCAGCCTGCCCTCTGCCCCGTGGGCCCATCCCTCAGCTGGTGTCATTTCTGTGCCCAGGTTTCAGGGTCCCTGTGTGGACCCTGCTGCCCCCGACTCAGGGAGTGGAGAAGTGGTGGCAGGCACTGTACGTGTGTGAGTGTGTCTACTTGAATGCATGGGTTCTTACGACTGAACACGTGTAGGTGAACGTGCGAATGTTTATGTGTAGTGTGTGTTGGTGCTTGAGTGTGCTTGTCAGTGGATGAGTGTGTACCGAGCATGACTCTGTGTGTGTGTGTGTGTGTGTGTGTATGTGTGTGTGTGAATGGCCAGAACTGAGAGTAAGCACCAGGCGATGCTGCTTAATCTTCAAAAAACATATTGTGACATATTTAAGACAAATGAACATTTATAGACTCCAACAAGAAGCACCCATATAAATACCACCCTGCTTAAGAGGTAAAATTGGACCAAACAACAGCTGAAGCTTTCTATGCACTCTTTTCTGATTGCATTCCCCTCCACCCTCAAAGTTAATCCTGTAGTGGATTTGGGGTTATCTTTTGCCTAATGGTACTCATCTCCCCTGTTTATTTCAAGGCTTCTTCGACTCTATGAAACACAATTAATTGTGAGTATGTGCAAGTGTGTGAGCACATGTGTAGGGTTGGGTGTTACAAGGGAAGGACATGAAGTGGTGGATAATACTGGAGAAACCTTGTAAAGCAGAAAGGCTTTTATAATGCACCAGGGCATCTTGACGTCTGACTGGAGGCAAGGTTCCTAAACTCTCTGAGCTTGCTTCCCACCTATAAAATGAGATGAGGACGAAATACAATATGCGCCGAAAGAAATGGCAGAGGGTTGGAACGCAATTATCTTTAATTAAAAAAAAATTAACTATTAAAGAAGAGGCAAGAAGGCTACCCAATCTTGCAGAAGAAAATAAACAAATGGTCAGATAGACATTATTTTAGGGGTGGTGGTGGAGATGTGCTGACTTAAGCTGGGTTCCCCCCCTTCCCCCGCCTTTCCCTCCTTCTTCCTTTTAAACGTATGTATTTATTTATGGCTGTGCTGGGCCTTCGTTGCGTCACACGGACTCCTCTCTGGGTGGCTTCTCTTGTTACGGGCACAGGCTCTAGGCTACGCGGGCTCACTAGTTGTGGCCCATGGGCTTAGTTGCCCCAGGGTATGTGGAATCTTAGTTCTCAGACCAGGGATCACACCCATGGACCCTGCATTGGCAGGTGGACTCTTAACCACTGGACCACCGGGGAAGTCCCCCTCCTGTTTCCTTTTGAGTTCCTACAGTGCTTTCCTCTTTTGAAGTGGTTTTATGTCTGTGGAGTAGGGAAATTCAAACAGGGGCAGTTTTAGCCCCAACAAAGGGCTTCAGTGGAAGGTTCCCTGCCTGCTCACTGCTAAATCAAACTGCAAGGAGAGAGGATTGTTTGAGATGCGGCTGATTCGGAATACACAACCAAGGTCAGTGAGCAGGCCAAACAAATCTGGGCTGTCTGGCAATACCTGAGCTAAAAAATAAAATTACTTGAAAATTGAGGCCAAGATTCAGGATACAGATCCTGTAAAGGAACAAGAGGCCTTGACTGGTGTGTTTATCCACTCACTTACCCAGCTACATCCTGGGTTTACAAAGGTGGATGAGATTCTTCTGGTAAGAGAGAAAGACAAGGAAATAGGTAAAGACAGAAAATTTGCTTGTGTTGTTGGAAATACACAGCATTGATGGAAACAGCCGGCACTTCACTGATTTCATCCTGTGTGTCTCTGCTGAAGAATTGATGCTTTTGAACTGTAGTGTTGGGGAATACTCTTGAGAGTCGGTTGGACAGCAAGGAGATCAAACCAGTCAATCCGAAAGGAAATCAGTCCTGACTATTCATCGGAAGGACTGGTGCTGAAGCTCTGATACTTTGACCACTAAGAGCCAATTCATTAGAATAGACCCTGATGCTGGGAAAGATTGAGGGCAGGAGGCAAAGGGGACAACAGAGGATGAGATGGTTGGATGGCATCACTGACTTGATGGACATGAGTTGGAGCAAGTCACGGGAGATGGTGAAAGACAGGGAAGCCTGGCGTGCTGCAGTCTATGGGGTTGCAAACTGTAGGATACGACTGAACGACTGAACAACAACAACGTCTCTGCTAAGAGATGACCGTGTGCCTCAGGTTGCACTAGACACCCGGATGAACTGAGAACCAGAGACATGAGATGCCAACTAGGTGGTATAAAGACAAGATAAATGTGAGTCAACAGCGGATGGGGGAGGGGCAGAAAGCGTGCCATTTATTGAGCACATATTATGTACTATGCACTGTGGGGAGACTGGACCTAAATTAATCCTTATGATAACTACTGAGTAAATATTATCCCGGTTCAACAAGCGAGCAAACTCAGTTTTCAAGAGGTTAAGGTATTTGCTTGGTAAATATCAGAGCAGAGAGTCAAACGCAGATCTTCCTGATTTGCCAGCCTACTGCTGTTCTTTGAAAATAATTCTGTGGTAAGAACTAGCAGATGGCTAGTCTAAGGTAGTTTCCAGTGAATAAGAAAGCAAGAATCTGGTACTGACGTGAGTAGTGAGAAAGTCCAATGTAAGATAGAATATTTTGGTTAGCATTTGTCTAAGAAAGCTTTGGAAAGCAAGTTGTAGATTTGGCTTCGAAGGAGTGGTCCTTTCATTCCAGGAACCTCAGTTTTTTTGTTTTCTGAGACTATTGTTTAAATCCTATATTCCTGGTATGACACTATGAGAAGCTTCTTGAGACAAAAGAGAAAAGGGGCCTAATATCATCTGTCATGGCAGAGGAACTGAAATCCAAGTTTTATGATCCCTTCTGAACAGCTCTGAGCTTTTACAATTTGCTAGAATCATAGAAAGACTTATGTAGCCCAAGTGGGAAAAAATGTCTTGATTTCTAAGGCTGTAAAGAGATTTTTCAATTACTTCTTAGTTTTTTTTTTTTATTAAAAAATTTTTTTTGAATCCCAAATCACCCCACAGTTTCCTTAGATGGGCTTAGACATGAGTTTCAAGTTTTCAAAGTTCAACTGGTTTGGAGTTTCCTGTGTCCTAAAAATGTCTCCAGTTAAAGGCAAGAAAAAAATGTCATTTTTTTTTTTTTTAAATCCTCATCAAACTAAAAAATGGCTGAAGGGATTTTATTCAAACTTTCCCCCAAAATTCACCTTGTGCCAAGACCCAGCATGGAAAATTTCAGCCCAAAAGGATCACTCTTTGGCAAGTTACCCGAGCTAATGAAAACAGAGGGGCATAAAAGGAGTCTGTGTGTAGTTGCAACTATAGTGGTCACTGGAGCCCACATTGTGTGAGAAGAAGGACCTCATTCAACAACCCCCCCTTTTAAGTCTTATCATCAATATGGATGAGACTTGGATTTGAAGTGGTCACTGAACAAAAAGCACTTACTTTATGAATACAATCTGGCAGTGACATTATTTCAAGTGGCTTTGCTCAATTATGATTGACACTGGAATAAACTTATTATACTGGAAAGGTAAGGATTGCTCTAAAGAGTGTAGATTCATTCACTTATTCACAAGTGTTTACTGAGTGCCCACATGTGTGTGGCCTCTTAATAGATGTAGGGAGTACCTTGGTGGGAAAACAGAAGTGGCTCCTGAATGTATGGATTACTGGGGGGAGGGGAAGGACACAGACTGAATTACAGACTGTGACAAATTCCGTGGTGCAACAGAGAGGGGTGCTGAGGTAGAGAAAATTGGGAGCGGTGATGATGGCAGCCTGTATTGTTAGAAGACTAGTGGGGGCATAATGCATACTCATTCACTAGTTAGCCAACATTTAGTGAGTGGCCACCATGCCCTGAACTTCTGTTGGGATACAAGTCTGAATACAGAGCTGAACCAGACCTTAATTCTGTTCTCCCAGTGCTCTCCAACCAGTGGGAAAGCTGGCCAGTGAGCAAGGAGCTGTGACAGGTGACAGGTAATTTAATGCAGTCATCAGCAATGTCCAGTGGAGGATGGGAAGGGAAGTTGACAAGCTGCATTGGCAGTGGCCCAAGAAGGCTTCACTCAGGAGGAACAGTTGAACAGGCATTTGTGAGAGTTGAGGTTGGAAATGTAGAGACAATGAGAAGTAGGACTGTCTACATGGAAGCCTTGCTTCCGGACTCACCTGTCTGAGGGCCTGGAACATGTGGTATGAGCCCCATAAACCCAGGAGCAAGCATGGAACTTGAGCCAGAGGGTTGTTTAGTAACTGGTGGGCCCCTTTCTCCGACGTCTCATGGCACCTCTTTGGCTTTAGCCTTGTGGTTAAGGGCTTGGCTTCTGCAGTCAGACTCCTTAGGTTCGAATTTCAGCACTGGTACTTTCTAACGGTGTTACTTTGGGTAATTTCTCTCTGTGCTAGTTTCTCTACAGCCAAGCAAGGATAAATAACCCTGTCTTCCTCCTAGGTTTACTGCAAGGACTAAATGTGGTCACGCTTCTACAGTCGCCACAAGTAAGACCAACACATATCACCCGAACATGTCTCTGGGAGCTTCCCCTCACTTCTGCACAACCCACTTTTCACTTGGTCCAAGGATTCTGGTTGAATACTTTGTCAGGGAGTGTGCTGGGCATTCGGTCTGGCAATGACCATGCAGACGGTGGGGTTTCTTGCCTCATGGGTGGCCAAATTCCTCAAGTTCCCTAAATGAAACTTGTTTGCCTCTTCCAGAAAATAGCTATTTGTTATCTCTGTAATGCCAAAAAAAAAAAAAAAAGGGGGAGTATCATTTCATTTTTCATCAGAATCTTTGGTTAGGTGAAAAGCTGCCAGAAATTTTGAAATATCTTGCTCCTTTAGACATCAGAAGGCTGGGAGATTTCCCATTATTAATTAGAAATAAAAACTTCTTTGTGGCCCAGCACAAGGGCAAAACTGTGATTTCACAGGTCAGTGGAAAACTCAGCAACACTGTTTTGCTTGGTATTAATTTTCTTTAGGGAGTAGGAGGAAGATGGAAGGTGGTTTCCAGAATGATACATCGATGTGGCCATGTACATGCAGTTGAGGGAGGTGACTGAGGTGGCCTGTTCCCCACGAGCGGACATGGACAATCATTTCACCTCCGAGTCTCAGTTTCCTTTCATGTAAAATAGGGATAATGGAACCTCCCATACGGGGTCGTTTGTGGTAGGTGCCATACAGGGTAGAGCCCTGTTCCCTGCGGCTTTTCCTGGGGAGACCCAGGATGTGGACTCATCTGGGGGCAGCAACACTTCCTCCTTTTTCATTTTCTAGGTCCCTGGACAGGTCAGAACGAGGGCAGTGGTGAGGAGTTCTGGGGAAACCTGTAGGGGCCTCAGGTGGGTGGGTGGCTAGGTAGCACTCTCCTGGGAAGCCTGTATTCTCCTCTGAAATTGCTGAACTCTGCAAGGATCCGCCCCATTTTCTTTGCTGAGCTGGTTCTTGTTTGTTTCCAGTCCTGCTTTGCAACAAGCAGTTCCAGCGTTTAAGAGACTGCAGAGGAGGCCTCGCGGGTGTGTGGACCATGGGTGTATGACTGGGGCTGTTTTAGTGGCAGCTCAGTCTGTGCCTTCCGGCTCAGCGTCAGGCTCCGCGTCCCCCTCCGTCTGCCACAGCATCTTCCCATCTGCAGGAAAGCAGGCCACAGGACACAGAAGCCAGGCCAGCGGCCCGAGCCAGGC
>NW_011494755.1:4243433-4243621 GCF_000754665.1 Bison bison bison
GCTACACAATGTTTCCCTTTAGTCGGGAGGGGAAATGGAGGGAGGCCAGACTTCCTGATCACATGGTGCTGAAGTCAATGAAAAAAAATTAAGGGGGACCCCTCCCTTTTTCTGCAATGCCCGATCCAGGTCTCCCCCCTCACCCGCTCCCCCCACCCTCAGCCCCCTTGGGCTCCCCGCGTCGGAGA
>NW_011494755.1:4243721-4246705 GCF_000754665.1 Bison bison bison
CAGCGAGGCAGGAGAGAGGGCAAACATAAACACGAGATTGTTGCAGTAATTGGTGCTCTGAAAACACTGAGGAAATGAGAGGCTTGTACGAAACATCAGCCGACAAGAAACGGGGTGATGTCAGACAGCCTTCCAGGATTAGAAACCCTTAAAAGCTCCGAGCCCGCGGCCGCGGCGGAAAGCGCTCGGCGATCCCGGGTAGGGAGCCCTGGATCGCCGCGCGGCTGGCGCTCGCTCGCCATCGCCTCTCTGCCGGCCTTTCCTCTCTCCTGTTTTCTCTTTCTCTCTTTTTCTTTTTTTTTTTTCCCTTCCTTCTCGCTTTCTGTTTCTCCCTTTCTCTTTATTTGCATTCTCTTTCTCTTTTATTTCCTTTTCCTTCTGCATTAAAAAGAAAAGGACAGATCACATCAAATGTTTTCCGTTTCTAAGACACCTGGTACTTTTAGATTTTCTCTGACTTTGAAACAACAAACCGTACTCAGCCCCCACACAGACCCCGCGGCGCACACTCTGCCCTTGGGTGTCTGTCGTTGGGGCTTGCACTTTTCCTCTCATTCCCTGTCCCTGTCTCCCTCTCCCCCCTTTTCAGGGGTTAGAACTACACGTTGCAATAAAGCCCACACATGTGGAAGGCCTGAAAATAAACAAGAGGCATTTATCAAGGACAAGCTCCCCAAGAAAATGGGATTATATATGTATATATATTTTTGGGTAAAAATCCGGCATTTTCAAAAGAGAATATGAACTTCCCAGTAACATGTCACCCAGCCTTCAGCTGCTGTGGCCTCACTTACTTTTCCTGGACTGAGATAATTAAGAAGGCTAAAAGCACACAGAGAGTACACACGCACACATACACACACACAACATACATTCACTCCTTGACAGCTCCCCCTCCCCCAACCCCACAGGGCAGGGTAGCTAAACTAACATCATTGAGGAAGGTCTTGTGCCAGATCCACCTGGAACCTGGCCGGGTCTTTAAGTTGGAGGCCAGGTCTCATCTGTTCAGTTACACAAAAGATGCCGCCGGTCGGACTTTCTCTCCTGGTGTTTGCCAGGATTAATGAGGCGCTGTTTGGAAAGGGCCTGAGCCCCTCCGACCAAAGGCACCAACGACACCTTTTCAAAGAATGATTTATGTCCAGCTTTACCCAAATAGGAACCAAAAGAGGGGTTTCTGTTTTCTCATCTTTAGAACAGATGAATTTAGCACCTGGATCCTCGCATTTCAGAAGCTTTAGAATCTGCCTTATTAATTGCTCTGTCACCCTCTCCTGGCAGCGTAGGCTTTTCACCCTCTCTTTTCAAGACCCAGTGAAAGGTCACATCGAGGTCCGTATGTCCTTGGGGAACTGGACGAGTCTCAAAGACTTGGGGGGTTCCCTCACTGCTGCTCATGGTGGGAACAATGTCCCTATCCCTTCCCTATACACTCATAAATCTTGCGGTAACTTAGCCCCCCTAAAATTTGACACTCCTAAACTGTAGTAAGTTGAGCCGAGTATTCTTCTCAGTCTGATCCAATATACCTATGGTGATACCACCCACCAAGAGGTAGATAGCAACCCTGTTTTCCAGTTTTCATGGGAACATTTTGCATCTTTGATGTTCCCTTTATGCTCTGCACAATCAGTGGTACGCCTCCTCTCTTCCCTGATGCTCCTGTATCTCCCCTCCCTCAATTTCTCAGCCTAGAGAGCTAAGGGTCTTCCTTGTCTATTCTTGCTCTCTCCCCATATCTATCAAGGTCAATGGATCCTGTTGTTTAGTCCCCCCAAATCTCAGGTTCTCTGATGCTCCTTCTCACCTCCTAGCATCAGAAACTCCTAAGGTGAACCACCTTTTTCTGGGTGGTGCCTAAGAATCTTCACAGTTTGAGTTAAAAATCCCAGATTCGCTACTTAGTGGCTTCATGACCTCAAGCAAGTTACTTCTGTGAGCCTCAGTTTTATCTCCTATAAAATGGGGATAATGATAGACCCACCTCATAGGCTTGTTGCGAGGATTAAATCAGATAAACACATAAAGGACTTAGCCTAGTGTCTACCACGAAGTAGGGGCTCTGTAAACAGAGGCAGATCTTTATTACGCTCGATATTAGTGTTCTTAGGCTATACTTTGCCTCAGGATCACCTGGAGGCCTTGGTAAAATCCAGACTCCTTGGTACTACCCCCCATAGCTCCTGATTCAGTCCACTGATATAATTGACACGCAGCACTGTGGAAGTTTCAGGTATACGACCTGAGGATTTGACGGAGGTGCATTTCTAACTAGCTCCTGGTGATGCTGATCTGTAGGTCTGCAGACGGCACTGTGGACAAAGTCAGATCTTCTATGCCTCTGATTTTCTTTGTCCAGATTCCTTGGCAATGGCCATGTGGCCCCTTTTGCTCCTGACCCAACTCACCTCACTTGCTTGCTAATATTCCCCATCACTCAATTGACACCCCACAGCCCTCCAGGCTGCCATGCTGGTAGAGCTGCCTCTCTGCTGGGAATATCCTCTCCCTCCCTCTACTGCTTTGTGAGCTCCCCCAACCTGGAGGCCCAGATGCAAGGCTTCCTCTTCTCCAAAGGCTTTCCTACTCCCCCCAACCGCAAGAGCCAGCCTCTCCCTCCTGCATGCTTTGCCCTCCACTCAGATTCCATGGCGGTTGTCACTGGATGCCAAACCATTATCTATGGATGGGCCCGTCTCCCCACTGGCCAGTGGGCTCCTCCAGGGAGGGTCAGGTCTTGTTTGTCTCTGAATCACAACGGTATGTAGAGCCTCCAGTTCAAGGAGGGATTCGGTAACTGTTGAATGAATAAGAGAATGAATGAACCAGCAAGCGTACCCTCTAGGGAAATCGGCCTAGCTGATAGGATTGTGGGGGTGCTCTGGAGCTTGGGACACACCCCCCGCCCCTGCCCCCCACCACAGCCCCAATCTGAAAGATTCGCAGTCTGCCCTGATTTAAGGAGCTACTGCTAAATCATT
>NW_011494755.1:4246805-4271632 GCF_000754665.1 Bison bison bison
TTTCAGTAGGTCCGACTCTGTGTGACCCCATAGACGGCAGCCCACCAGGCTCCCCCGTCCCTGGGATTCTCCAGGCAAGAACACTGGAGTGGGTTGCCATTTCCTTCTCCAGTGCATGAAAGAGAAAAGTGAAAGTGAAGTCGCTCAGTCATGTCTGACTCTTAGCGACCCCATGGTCTGCAGCCTACCAGGCTCCTCCATCCATGGGATTTTCCAGGCAAGAGTACTGGAGTGGGGTGCCATTGCCTTCTCCAGATTTAAGGACAGAAAGCACTTATTCATTGAACTCTAAGCTCCCTTTCCCTTTATATCACTGAATCATCCTAACATTTCCCTGCTTATGAGAGGATGGTTGAGGCTGTGGGAGAGGAAGTGACTAGCAGAGGTTATGTAGCCCAGAAGAGGAAGCGCCAGGCTCGGGTCAACTTGGACACGCAGCTCCCCACAAATTCCACACAACACACACATGCACACACGTACACACACATACACCCGTGGATGCACACACAAGTGATCTAGCGATTACCTCATTATCGAGGTTAACGCCCAAAGCCACTTCTAGAAGGAACTTGCTGGCATATCCCCTGTGGCAGTCGGTTCGTGCAGGGCCCTTGTCCACCTCCTTCTCTGGGCTTAGAGCTCCTCGAGAATCTTCCTGGCCTCAGCTGCAAACTGGGAGGCCCAGGAAGGTAGCAGGAGGGATGCTCCCAGGCCAGCTTTAGAGACTGAGGAAGGGGATCAAATCGACCAACATGGTCTGCAGAAAGATTTCGTGGCTGAACTACATTTGAGTTGCAATCTATGTGGCCCGGTGATATGATATGGTTTGGATGTTTCCCATGTACCTGACGCTGTATCCAATGACTGCATATGTAACACTCACAGTAACACAATAACCTGTGTGCATGCTCAGTCGTTCAGTTGTGTCTGACTCTGCGACCCCATGGACAGTAACCCTCCTGCCAGGCTCCTCTGTTCATGGGATTATCCTGGAAAGAATACTGGAATGGGTTGCCATTTCCTCCTCTAGGGGATCTTCCTGACCCAGGGATTGAACTTGCATCTCCTGAATCTTCTGCATTGGCAGGTGGATTCTTTACCACTGATCCACCTGGGAAGCTGAACCCAATAACATAGATATTGCTGTTTTTCCCATGTGTAGATGAGGAAACTGAGGCTTGAAGAGGTTAGATAACTTGATCAAGATCACGCAGCTAAGCAGGAAAAGCTAACTAGGAAATATACATCCTTACTTCCATCTTATGGATATGGGAAGCAACATACTGTTGTTGTTGTTGTTGTTTAGTTACTTAGTTAAGTCTGACACTTTGCAACCCCATGGACTGTAGCCTGCCAGGCTCCTCTGTCCATGGGATTTCCCAGGCAAGAATACAGGAGTGGGTTGTCATTTCTTTCCCCAGGGGAATCTTCCCGACCCAGGGATAGAACCCATGTCTCCTGCTTGGCAGGCAGATTCTTTACCACTGAGTCACCTGGGAAGCCCAAAGCAACAAAACTCAGCTTAGAAAGCAGAAGAAACCAAGAGGTGTGAGACTCCATGACTCAGCTTTATTTCATGTCCATTTGTCTTCTTCAGACAAGCCAGATGGTACAGAGGAGTTAGAATCTGGGATTCCTAGAATGGATGAGATTGAAAGGCTGAGCAATCATCTTATCCAAACCCTACTCTGCCCACATGTTGCCAGGTTGAGGCATAGAGAGGGCTTGGTACATGCCTAATACCACACAGCTTGTGAATGAGCATCTGAACTGGACTGCTTACCACCCAGGCAGACCTTCCTTCTTCCTTTCCTCCTGCAAAAGTTTATCAGGACACCTATCCTAGGCCAGGCACTTGTGGTTTTGAGATTATTTCCCACCTGACTCCTTAGACCATGGCAAGACTCTGAAACAAGAACTTCAACTATGAAGTTATTCAGATATGAATGGAAGGTTCAGGTGGCCTGGTGCCTTAATGCAGCCTGGGCGGATGGCTGCATTGTCTACACTTAAGTTCTGGCAAGCAGCAAAGGCAGAAGCTGATATTGACCTTTGGCAGGGATGGCATCTCTTGGGCAGTCATCTCCCTGCATTCTTGGCACCTCCAGACAACTCAGAGCTGGGCATCATCCTCAGCATCACCCTTTGCTTATACATTAGAGTTCAGGGAAATTTGAGAGCTTCACTTGGTATCGGTTACCAGCTGAGTGGCTCAGACGGTAATCTGCCTGCCATGTAGGAGACCTGAGTTCGATTTCTGGGTTGGGAAGATCCCCTGGAGGAGGAAATGGCAACACTCTCCAGTATTCTTGCCTGGGAAATCCCATGGACAGAGGAGCCTGGTGGGCTACAGTCCATGAGGTCACAAAGAGGGCGGACACAACTAAGCAACTAACACACTAACAGCAGCTGAGTGGGCCTAGCAAGTGATATAACCTCTCCCAGCCTCCATGGACCCATCTGTAATGTGGGGATAAATGGAGTACCTGCCTTGAAATACCAACCAGACTATTGATGTGAGTTGAATGGGTCTGTCTATGTTAAGAGGGCTTACTGGAGCATGACTACATATAGTTTGTTAATATGACTGTTAGTGGCCTTGGGCCAGCTGCAAGCAGTCAGCTCAGGAGACCAGCTTCCCAGGACAGGGAGTGGGTAGGTGGGATAAAGGCAGAGGAGAAGGGAAGGAGAAGACCATGTGAAGATGGAGGCAGAGGTTGGGGTGATGCCACTATAAACCAGGGAACACCTGGATCACCAGAAGCTGGAAGAGGCAAGCAAGGGTCCTCCTCTGGGGGACTTCAGAGGGAGTGCAGCCCTGCTAACGCCTTGCTTTTGAACTCTTGGCCTCCAGAACCGTGAGAGTACATTTCTGTTGTTTTCAGCCACCCCGTCTGTGCTCATTTATTACCACAGCCCTAGGACATTATTCGGAGAAGGCAATGGCACCCCACTGCAGTACTCTTGCCTGGAAAATCCCATGGACAGAGGAGCCTAGTAGGCTGCAGTCCATGGGGTTGCTAAGAATCGGACACGGCTTAGCGACTTCACTTTCACTTTTCACTTTCATGCATTGGAGAAGGAAATGGCAACCCACTCCAGTGTTCTTGCCTGGAGAATCCCAGGGACGGGGGAGCCTGGTGGGCTGCCGTCTATGAGGTCACACAACTGAAGTGACTTAGCAGCAGCAGGACATTATTAGGCTTCGCTTGTAGCTCAGTGGGTAAAGAATCTGCCTGCAATGTGGGAGACCTGGGTTCGATCCCTGGGTTGGGAAGATCCCCTGGAAAAGGGAAAGGCTACCTACTCCATCCAGTATGCTGGCCTGGAGAATGCCATGGACTAGTCCATGGGGTCGCAGAGTCGGACATGACTGAGCAACTTTCACTTCACTTCACTTTAGGACACTATTACAACATTATCTTTACCCCCATTTTACAAACGATAAAACTGGATCAGAGAGGTTGCATGCCTTCTTCCAAGCTGCCCAGATAACAAGGAACTGCTGTTCAAGCTCAGGCTTATCAGACCCCAAAGCCAAGACTCCCTTCAAGTGAAACATGGGGGTGTTTGAAAGATGTGGCAATGGGTCCCTAAGATGAGAAAACTAGGCTTCCTAAGTGGAGGAAAGGTGAGAATTGGTCCTTTCGGTTCCAAGGCTGATCTTTCAATCCAGAGAATTCCCCAAGAGACATGACTGCCACAAAGCCCACTCAGATGGTGAAGGGAGGAGTTTTTAAAGGGAGTTTTGGTAGTGGGATTTGCAAAGATGGTTCCAAGGCGTGTGGTTTTGGGAAACACTGGTTGAGCAGCTCATCCATAGGGTGACCCAGGCAGCCAGTTCTGAGCTTGGAAAAACATAGATTTCTTTTTTTTCCCCCCTCTTTCTTCCTTTTTTTTCTTTTCCTTTTTAAACACGAGTCAGGCTGGGAGGGACCTCAATAAGGAAGGAAATCAATAGGAAATGCCTTTAGAAAATGAGATTTTTCAGAAAGCATGCATGTCATGTCATCATTCTTGATGCAAAGGCTTGGGTCCTGTGATTTGAAACAGGAAATCAGAGAAATCAAAGGCAGCCAGTGAGAGGAGAGTGTGGAAGCTTCCTCGGTCCAGGAGCCAGCTGTGCGATCTGACTGGCAGCTGTGATTACAGAGCCCAGTCACGTGGAGGCCAGTGGAGGGAACGGCGGGTGTTGGCCTGGGGAAGAGCAGTTCTGGGTGGGACCTGAGAGTTTTCTCCACACACCTGAAGGGCTGTTTTGAGGCAGGGTGACAGGCGTGTTCTGGGGGGCCTGGGGTGACCCATGGAAACTACCAGGCTAGGTATATCACAGGAGGCACTAGAGCAAAAGGTTCAAAGCCACAGGGCTGAGGGTTCAAATGCCTATTTCACCACTTAACTAACTTGAGCCAATTATTTAAGCTTTCTGGGCCTCTGTTTCTTCATCTGTAAAATGGGAGTAATAATATCTTCCTGGTAGATTTGTTGAGATGCTTAACTCTTTTCTTTTTTTTCTGCTGTGCTGGGTCTTCATTGCTGCTCACAGGCGCTCTCTAGTTGCGGGGAGCAGGGGCTTGCTCACTGCAGTGGCTGCTCGTTGCGGAGCACGGCCTCTAGCCTTGGGCTTCAGTAGTTGCCTCTCTCAGGCTTAGTTGCCCCATGGCGTGTAGCATCTTCCCAGACCAGGGGTTGAACCTGTGTCCCCTGCACTGGTGGGAGGATTCTTAACCAGTGGACAACCAGGGAAGTCCAGAAACTTAACTTTTTTTGAAAGTCAAGTTCTAAAAAATAAAAAGAAATGAAAGTCAAGTTCTTGGACCAGTACCCAGTATATAATGAGCACCCTGTAAATGTTAGGTGTTTTCCTCTCTTCTTGGAGAGGTCAAGGAAGGCTTTCTAGAGCACAGAACTGGGATGTAAAGAATTAGTGTTGGGATTTGCTTTGTGGAGGCAGATGGGCAAGAGCATGGAAGGTGGAAGGAACAGCAAGCCCAGGGATACAAAGAGACCCACCTGGGTGTGTTTGTCCCGTACAACGTTGAGTTCTGTCTGGAAAGTAGAAAGTGATGGGGGCTGGGGACGCTGGCAGGGCCAGGGCATGGAGGGCTGGGGAGTCTGAGTTAGGAGCTTGGAAATCATCATGCAGGTCAGCGCTTCTCAAACCTGAGTGTTCATCAGAATCGTCTGGAGGATTCCTCCAAACACTTAGAGGCTGGGCCCCACCCCCAGAGAGGCTGGTCTATTTATTCTGATCTTTATTCTGAGGTGGGGGCTGCGAATTTGCAAATTCTGACAAGTTTCCAGGGACCACACTTTGAGAAGCCCCGCTGCAGATGGTGAGGGCAGTTGAAGGATTGAGGGCAGTTCAAGATGAGGTTCAAGGTCAGTCTTGTTACCTTGAGGCCACACGGGTAGCCACCTGAGGGCACCGTGGGAGGCTGCTGGAAGCAGAGTGGCAAGAGCTGACATCCTCTGTTCTCCAGTGACAGCTGGGCCTGGAGGTTGACAGGCTCCAGGGAAGGAGAGCTGAGCAGGCTGCCTTGAGGGTGTGTGGCCAGCTAGGTGCCACTCCGGGCAGCTTCACACTTTTTCTTCTTTTATTAAGGGTAGCCCAGGGAAGGGTGACTTACGGACATCCTGGGGATCCCCAGGGATGCAGAGGGCGAAGTCCAGCGAGCAAGGGAAAACCTCCCAATGGCCGCTCCCTCCAAACCCAGGGCTGCCGCCCACCTGGGGCCCCCATCAGTCAGTGCCGGGGCGGCACGTGGCTTCCTGGAGTCGCTGGAGGAAGGGAGGACAATTATCAAGGCCGCATCCCACCCCTCTCTGTCAGTGCTGGGGGAAAAACAATATTTAGTTAGTTAAACACCCGGCTATGGTTTCGTTTGAAAAGCTGGCTTTCATTAGGAGACTGCAGGGATTGATTTATGAGGACAGATGAAAAAAAGAACAGGCATAAATATGTAGAACTCACCCAAATGATGACTAAGGGGACACAAAATGTACAGAGCCCTTGCAAGTGGAGACGGAAACGACTTATTATGATTCTCGGTGCTGTCTTGGGTTCACGCAGCCACAGCTCCTGATGGTGGAGGAGCTTTTTGACTTATTTGTCTAGAATGATTTAAAATCAGGGAGTGTGTGTGTGTGGGGGGGGAGGGGGATGGGTGGGTTGAGGTGCATATTTTCTCACTCAGCACTGAAAATAAGTTTTACCCTTATATATCTGATTATATGCAATAGAAAATATGAAATAAAAAATACTATATGTGAAATGCAATTTCCTTTGCTTCCTGGTGACAAGCTTGTGAAAGGATGTTCATTAGCACGTTGCTCAATAATGGAAACTAGGAACAGTCTAATGTGTGCATTAACGGGGGGGTTGGAGCAGATAATTTTGACACTCCTCCAGACTGTGTGGATAGATGTGGTGGTTTACAAGGAATGTGATGGCTCTGCCGTGTATGTGTGTGTGTGTGTGCACATGCGTGTGTGCACAGTGATCTCAGTGCAAATAGTGAGATTCAGGATAGTGTGTAAGGTTGATTTCATGAATACAAAACTGCACACACAGCCGCATATTTCCCCATGAACATATATGGGTATAAACTCACAGATGGGGCATTTCTGGTGGCTCAGTGGTAAAGAATTGGCCTGCCGATGCAAAAGACTTGAGTTCAATCCTTGATCTGGGAAGATTCCCATATGCTGCAGAGCAACTAAGCCTGTGAGCCACAACTATTGAGCCTGTGCTCGCCAGTCCTTAAGCAGCAACAAGATAAGCCATGTCAGTGAGATGCCTCACACTGCAACATAGAGTAGCCCCCTCTTGCCGCAACTAGAGAAAAAGCCCACGCAGCAATGAAGACCCAGTAAATAAAAAAATTATAAACTCATAGACAAGGGCTGGGAAGGATGCACATTAAAATGAGCCTCATGAAATAGATAACTAATAAGGACCTACATGTGTAGGTGGGGAACCTACACGTGTAGCACAGGGAACTTTACCCAACACTCTGCAGTGACCTATGTGGGAAAAGAATCTGAAAAAGAATGGATACGTGTTTCTGTATAACTGATTCACTCTGCTGTACACCTGAAGCTAACACAACACTGGAAATCAACCATGCCTATGTGCTCAGTCGCTTCAGTCACGTCCAACTCTTTGAAACCCATGGACGGTAGCCCATCAGGCTCCTCTGTTCATGGGATTCTCCAGGCAGGAATACTGGAATGGGTGGCCATGCCTTCCTCCAAGGCATCTTCCTGACCTAAGGATCAAACCAGCATTGCAGGAGGCTTCTTTATTGCAGTGCCATCCAGGAAGCCCTGTAAACCAACTGTGCTCCCAAAAAATTAATTTAGAAAAGTGATCTTCTGGGGAGCATGGTGGAATGATATCCAGGAGGTTTCTGCTTTGCATGTCATGTTCGGATGGTTTGCATTGGGAATATATTGACGTAGAGCTTGTGTAATTGAAACATCGTTAGAAAGACAATCAAATCCTTACTCTGAACTCTTTGGCAAGCGTGAGATGAGGGCAGCAGCCTTTTCTGCGGGGTCTCAGGCACACCCTCCTGCTTTTTAGGCTCTTGGTATCCACCTCCTGCCTGGGCCCTTGCTGATGACCATGGGTTGTACGAGGTCAACTCCTTTTGGCTGCTTCCCAAGATTTAATGTGGGATTGACCTGACCTCACCTGACAGCTCTCTCTATGGTCATGATGCTCATCTCACTGAGGTCTCAGAGAGAGCTTCTAGGTTCCAGCTCTCCCGGTAGACCAGCTCTTACTGCCTGATGAGGCGCCTGGTGAGGCCCCATTTCTCTTTGCCTTCCCTCCTTCCCTTCTTCTGTGGGGTGGGGGGTTGAGGTGAGGCAATACGACCCATCCTACCCCACCAGGTTTCTGCATAGCACTGGCATGCCTCACTGTCTCCTCCCTCGAGAGGCAGCCCTCCTCTCCTTGGCCTCCTGCCTGGGAAGTTGGGGGCAGCTGTTGCTTCTGTACTGATGCCAGAATCTGGTTCCTGGGAGGTCTGGCCTGGGAGCACCCACACAGCCATGGTGGGCACAAGGAGAAATCTGGGACACTCACGAGATCATGTTCTCCCACTGACCTCAACAATCTAGCCAAGGAACATGCTAGCCCATGGCACTTTGGTTTCCCCATCTGTAAGTTGAGATGATTGGTTTCGATGGTTTCTGACCCAGCTCCCAGCTATGCTGGCCAGCATTTCATTGCATGCCTTTGTTGGCTCTCACCTCTCCTTGGTGGCCCTTCGATCATCTTATTCCACTCCCAAGACTCTGTGGAGCAGACAGGGCAGCTCGTGTTTCCCCCACTTTACAGCCTAGAAAACAAGGCTCTGAATTGACAAGGGTGCCCAAGTTTGTCCAGCTGGCATTGGGTCCTGGGCAGGTGTTTGCATTCACAGTCTGTAAAGAGATTCACCAAGAGTGAGAGCGTCTCTGGGAGATAAGAGGAAAGGGACCTTCCTGGCAGAGGGCAGAGGGCAGAGGGCAGAGAAGTGTACAGAGGGAGGGTGGGGCCTGATTTGGTTCAATGAAGCTGGAGGAAAGGGTGTGGAAAGGAAGGAGGAAGGAGGAATTGGGGCATCTTTCCATCTCCTTATAAATTATCTGTATTAAGTATTCCTCCTCGGGGAAGTCCTCCAGGCAGTGGTGTGCTGGTAAACATTTAACAACAATCCTTCAAACAAACAAAAGCAAAGCCAACCTTCCTTTATAGTGATGACCACTCACTCCCACCATGGCCATTTTCAAGTTAGCGTGTGATCACTGAATTTTTGGTTAAAGCGCCCCTAAGAGCTGCCTCCAGCCCACTCCTGGGTCACTAACTTTTTGGTCTGCTCTTAAACATCTACTTGCTCTTCTGACTTAGCAGCCATGTCCCTGGTCACATCGTTGAAATCATTTGTACATAAGACTCCTACACGAGGTACAGGTACACCTGTCAAGCAGTAATGCAGGTGTCCTAAGGTGAGCTCAGGGAGGACAGAGACCTCCCGTGGAGCAGAAGGGCAAAAGCGTGCTTGATCTTGACTTTCAGTATGAATACAGACCATGAAAGTGGGGCCTCCCGATCCTTCTGATCTTTGGGGTTTTAAGCAGGAGGTGTCAGAAAAGTCACCACAGGGATAACTGGCTTGTGGTGGTCAAGTGTTCATAGTGACATCACTTTTGATCCTTCAATGTCAGCTCTTCCTATCATTGTGAAGCAGAATTCACCTACATGAGACCCTGTCAGTGTTTCAAGAGCCGTACTCATGTCTGATTACATGAGACAATGATGGCTAAGTGCATTAAATCTACTATTAAAATGTGTAAATGCACAGAATGTACTTGGAAGAGCTGTGGCCCTTGGAAATGCTGTGTACTTAAAGGCTGTGTCTACCAGCTGACATGCCACTTCCGGTCCCGCAGGAAGTGCTGATGGCGCTCAAGGACATGTCTCTTGAAGGACGATGAACTCCTAGCCCACGTGGGCACACAGCATCCACTTTTCTTATTCTGCTTGTTTGTACAAACCATTCCTTAACCCACACTCATTTAAAATTCTATGCAACCTTTTGGTTTTATGTGGGAATACCCTCCCACTCAATCCTTCTGGATAAGGAGGGGCTTTCAAATCTGTTCTCTTAGTGATTGGCATGATGGAGTCCATGGAGGCCACACTGAGGAGATGAATTCGGATTCCAGTGGGGGCTCCACCAGTTTTCAAGCTGGGTTTCTGAATGAGTTGCTGCACCTTCCTGAGTCAAATTCTCTCATCTGAAAAAGAAAGATAATGACTCCGATGTTCTTAGGGTTTAATGAGACGAATAAATGAATTTGGGAGTCTGGGCTGTTGTTCTGTTGGCTCCCTGTGCTCGGATTTGTGCTTCACCAGCCTCTGCCCTGCTTCACTGGTGCCTGGGAGGTGGACCTGAATGGCATTCCTTGCTTTCCACCTTCTTCTTGGCGTTTAGCCAAGGGGAGGCAGTGACAGAAGACTGAGGGGCACTCGGGGAGAGAGAGAGGGCCTCCTAATCACTCCTCCTGCTTTTGCTTGGTTCTTGGCCAAATGGCTGCATCCCTCTCATCACACTCTAACTCCAGCTGTCGTGGTTGGTGGCTGATGTCCTTGGGCTCTGGCTTTCAGCTGAGGCTGAGGGACAGAGGATAAGTCACGAATGTCGTTAGTTCCTGGGTGTCTCAAGATCTATTACTCTTCCCCTTACTCTCACCCAGACGTCAACAAATAGTCCCTTGGATAAAATGTATTTTAAGTGTCCCAAATGAGTCTGTCATCTGTTTCCTGCAAGTTCCTGCACAATGACAAACCTGGTGCCCGGGCACGTAAGAGGCTCTTAATAGTACCATTAGCAGCCACCCTTTATTATGGGCTTAACTTGAGCTAAGCACTATGCCAAGTGTTTCTTTTTCTTTTTTTTCACATGCATTGTATCATTTAATCCTCAAAATGACTTTATGTGGAAGGTACTAATTATTCTACCCATTTTGCGATTGAAAAAGTAGAGTTTAAAGTTAGTGATTTGCCAAGGCACCAGCTAGTGAGCGGGGGAGTCAAGTTTCAAGTTCAGTTCAGTTCAGTTCAGTCGCTCAGTCGTGTCCAACTCTTCGTGACCCCATGAATCGCAGTACACCAGGCCTCCCTGTCCATCACCAACTCCCGGAGTTCACTCAAACTCAAGTCCATCAAGTCAGTGATGCCATTCAGCCATCTCATCCTCTGTCGTCCCCTTTTCCTCCTGCCCCCAACCCCTCCCAGCATCAGAGTCTTTTCCAATGAGTCAAGTTTCAAGTTAGTTAATGTCAATCGTGCTATTATTTGTTGTTGTTGTTGTTATTCAGTTGCTAAGCCGTGTCTAAGTCTTTTGCGACCCTGTGGACTCCAGCCCACCAGGCTCCTCTGTCCGTGGGATTTTCCAGGCAAGAATACTGGAGTGGATTGCCATTTCCTCCTCCAGGAGATCTTCCTGACCCAGGGATCGAACCTGAATCTCCTGCATTGGGAGGCGGGTTCTTTACCACTGAGCCACCTAGGAAGCCCCATTATTTGGTGACTGGGGACCAACTCTTAGAGTCAGACCCTCGCTACGAGGCTTGTACTAGGAGCCGCTGGGTCAGCACTTGCCAGGGGACGAGGCCGGCACTTCCTAGGTTTCTGTGTCATTTTTCCCGGCACTTCTCTCTCTGGCATTAGGGCCCCTCTTGCCTCCATAGCCCCTTGCCTCTTGTTCAGGGAGTGTCCCCAGGCCTCTCTCTGTTCCCAAACAAGCCCCAGTGGACGGAGTTTCCTTCATCACCTCTCGCCCATATTTCTACCCGCTCTGAGCTGCTGGAGCAGCCCCTGCCTGCTTCTCCACCCTCCTAGTCACCCACACCCATTGGTGTTTACAACATGTCTCCAGCATCTGCGAACTCCATTAGAGCCAGAGCTACACCCTCTTCCTGCTCATTGTGGCAGACTGTGCATAAGGCCAGCCCCAACACAGCTCCCCAGGGTGCCTGCCAGACTTTGCCACCAGCCAAGGCCAGATCACCTTCCCTGGGGACCCCCCACCAAGCGCTAACCCAAAAGTCACTGCAGGAGAAACATTTCGAGGGGCGTATCAAGGCCGCACTCTGTCATAGTTTGTGGCTGTGGTTAGCATGATTTGGACTGGCTTAGGAGGAGTATTAGTTTTGGAGTCAGCGTCATCTGCCACTTAATAGCTCTGTGATCTTGGCTCAGTTGCCTAACTTCTCTGAGCCTCAGGTTCCTGATCTGTAAAAATAAAGATAGATAAAGCTGTTGATTGAAAGTGCCTGGCACATCTTAGGTGCACATTTTTTCTCTCTCTCTCTCCCACCTCTCCCTCCCTGCTCTCCTAAAGACCACTTTGGGGGTACCAGTGAATAGTGTAAAATATATTTGTCACTTGTTTATTTTCAAAGTGCTCTCTATTCGATGTGGATATGTTATCAGAGATTATAAGGATAATTATCCTCATTTTATAGATGAATGGTCTAGGTTTCAGAGAGTTTAAAGTACTTTTCTCACGGTCACCCAAAGAACAGATTGGATTTGCAAATAGCTCTAATTTAAACTGACTCATTATTTTCGATTTTCTCTTGCCATTTTTTAAGAGTGAAAATAAACAACCCAGTTATATAAACCAAAATGAAATAGCTTTTATTTCTTGTAAAAAGATAGCTGCCTTTGGTCTTCCCTCTTATTCTTCTCTATCTGGAGGTTCTCCTGCCTAATCAGTTGTCATTTGTGGCTCCATCACTTCATTATCTAGTGCCCTGGATGAACTGAGCTTTCCAAGGTTTTTCTGAGATTTCATCTCACAAGGATGGGCTGCTGGAAGCCGCACCAGGGGTGGGCTGACACCAGAGGGGGTTCTTCCATAGGAAACAGTTCAGGACTTGGGACTGAAGATGGGAGGCCCAGGATGATGAAGTGAGTCTGAAGGTCATTATTGTTATTGTGCATTTTCTCCTTATTAAGCTCAGAAGGTGACAGAAGTTTAAAAGTGTTTTCTTCCTCAACATCCTTTTATTGAGAATTAAAAAAATAGAAACTTTGAGCGGTGAGCTAGCACGTACCACCTTATCGTGAGCTCCCTGCTGGCAGGCTGGGTCTTACTGACCTCTGGGCCCTTTGGTGGCCCCTTCCCATAGTGCTTTGCACACAACAGTGAGCAAACACAATGATCAAACATTTATTGAGGACTCTTCTCTGTATTATGCTAGATGCTTTCATGAGAAAAATGAAAACTCCTTGTCCCAGATCACACCAACAGTGGTGGAGGCTGGCTCTGAACCCAGTTGGACTTCTGACTCCATATCTGGTACTCCTTCCTCTATATCTCAGCTGTCACTCAAAGTCTCCCTCAATGATGATTGTTGAGCAAGATTTAAAAGGTTTTTCTTTTAAAGGCTGCCAGCAGCGTTGTATATGCTTTTGGGGGAAGGAGACTGAATGAAGAAGGCGTGATCCTTCACAGAAAGGATTATAATGAACTTCAGCTGTCTGGGTGGTTCACTCACCATGTGAGAGTAAAGAGGATCAAAGAGACCAATGTGTCACCATGGGAACTGTCCCAGTTTTATAATCATTTTTTCAAAGGCCTAAACATATGAACACATGGAAAGCAGGGAAGATGCAGTGAATGGGAAGTGATACAGGCTAATGATTCAAGCACAAATTTGGAAGAGGGAAAACAGAGTGTGGAGAAATATTTTGAGCAAAATTATAAATAGCTGCTCAACTCACTTTTCCAGGATGAGTAGCAATTGACTACAGGTGAGAAGAATTATCATCCTGCGTCTGGAAAAGATGCATTGAGATGGGGCTTCTTGGCTGAAAGATACAGTGATGGCTCTGCCCAAGGAGAAGTGAAAGAGCTTCTGGAAGGAGACAGGATGGGAGGTGAGATTTCTGAGGATGTTTGTCAGATGGTGAAAAATGGTCACAAATTATCCTCTACCCTAAATACATATCCCTTTGCATGTGGCTGCAATTTCTCTCATCAGGAGGTGGGATCTCTAACCCTGGAATCTGGACTTGACCATGTGCTTGTTTGGTCAGTGAGATACTAACAAATGTGATGCAGACCGAAGCTGGAGAAATTCTTCAGATGGGGAGAGCCTTTCTTACTGTTCTTTGTTACACTGTGACTACCATGATATGAATAAGCCTAGGCCACCTGCTGGGTGATGAGAGACACGTGGTCTAGTTACTCCCATCACCTCTCCTGACCTACAGCCAGCCAGACATGTGTGAAGCTGTTGACGGCTAGTGGACCTCAGAAAAATGAGTGGGCCTAGCTGATCCCAGATGGAGCTGAGATGAGTCGTCCCAGTTGGTCTCGGCTCAAACTTTTGACCCTTAGATTCATAAGCAAATAGATGGTTGCTGTTTTAAGCTGCTAAGTTTTGGAATGATTTGTTATGCAGCAAAAACTAACTTATACATGGTATAATGCAACAGATTGCAAACATCAAGTGGGAAGATAAAAATGCACTGTTGATGCTGGTGTAGAACAAGCTATTGCCCATGAACCAGACTCAGCTCCCCCTACCCCACCTGTTTTTGTAAATTAAGTTTTAATAGAACATGGTCAAACTCATTTGTTTACATAATGTCTATAGCTGCTTTTGTTCTATAATCGCAGAGTTAAGTAGCTGTAACAGAGACTGTCTGGCCAGTAAAGCTTAAGATATTTACTATCTGGCCCTTTATAGAAAAATTTAATATAGGATGTAATATTAAATTGGACTTCAAGTATAAAACTTTATTCAAAAAGAAGCAGATAAGTATATATTTTAAGAATTTCCAAAAGAATATTATTTATTTTCAATAATATTAAAAAACAACACATGCTCATTATTAAAAAAAAGACACAATAGAAAAGATGGAAAGTCACATGTACATTTATTATTTAGAGATAACCTTCTTGCAACTTTAGAACACATCCTTCCAAACACTTCTCTCTTCCTATATATTTTTTATTTCTTAAAAAGAAATTGAACTAATCATACTTTTCCCACTTAGTATGTTTTTAATATTATATTGTACAGCATATTAATAACACATATGTTAATATCATAATTATATGATAATACTTAGGGTGCTACATCTTTATTGTTAATGTCTACACTGCAATCAGTTTCATAGTCTATCATATGTTTATGGGCTTCCCAGTGGCTCACAGTAGGGAATTAACCTGCAATGCAGGAGATTTAGGAGACCTGGGTTCAATCCTTGGGTCAGGAAGATCCCCTGGAGGAGAGCTGGCAGTGCACTCCAGTATCCTGGAAAATCCCGTGGACAGAGGAGCCTGGTGGGCTACAGTCCATGGGGTTGCAAAGAGTTGGATATGATTGAAATGACTGAGCACATCACATATTGATACCCGATTCCTCATTGCTTTAAGATTTATTTGTCTCCAATTTTTCAGCGTTTTAAATCCTGCTGTGATTAAAGATGAATATATATATATATATACACATATATATATATACACATACATTTAACACACTTCTAGGAAGTCATCCCTGAGGCAGTATAAAGAAACTTTTACAGAAGTGTAATTTTGGTGTCAAAGATTATCCACATTTAATTTTACATAAACATCCTTCATCTGCCTTCCAGAAACTCTAAATCAACTTACATCCTTGCCAATAATGGACTAAAGAAAATACATGCTTTTCACTTGCAAGGTAGACCATTTCATTTCCCAGAGCACGGAGGAAGGAGCTAGAGGAATCTACCTACATTTGTCCTACAAGGAGGAACTGGGATAATTTTGGGAGAAAATGACTATGTCTTTCAAAGTTGTTAATTGTGCAGTGGGATAGCAAAGATGCTCTTTGGTTGACTTGGGCCCAATAAAGCTTTCTACAGGCTAAAATAATGCGCTTAGTCTAGGCTGATGAAATGTCAATAGAGATAGATCTCAAGTCCCACGTGTGCGCATGCTCACTCTCTCAGTTGTGTCCGACTCTGCCATCCCATGGACTGTAGCCCACCAGGCTCTTCTGTTCATGGATGTCTCCAGGCAAGAATACTGGAGTGGCTTGCATGCCCTTCTCCAGTGGATCTTCTTGACCCAGGGACTGAACCTGTGTCTCCTGCATTGGTAGGAGGATTCTTTACCTCTGAGCCATGTTGGAAGCCCTGTCAAGTCCCTCATCTGGGCTCAAGTAAGCAACAGTATTAATAGGTAGTGGGGACTCAGTGACTTTGCAAAATGTGTGAAAGAGACCAGATAGGACTTCAGTTGTTAAATATTTTTGCTGTTATTAGCACATCAATTGTACATTGGCAGTGAGGTGTGGTAGTCAAAGCTTATCTCACGTTTGCCGCATGGCATTTGGAGGTGAGTGTGATTCTACTCTGGGCAGGAGAGACCATATTCATAGCACTGTATTCCATTCTGGTTCCTGAACCTTCTAGGGATCTAGGTCACCTCTGGTTAGGGACTTTTGAAAATGGAAGCCAGGATGGCAAGGGATTTTAGTTCATTTCATATGAAGAAATTTTGAAAGAGTTGGGAAAGCTTAGCATAGAAAAGAAGAGAGTTAGGAAGGCCTACCTTTATTTATTTAAATATACAATCATATATATTCTCAATGCAAAAAAAAAAAAAAGAACACAACCAACAAGAGTAAAGAAGAAAGGGAAATCACCCTGAATTGTATCATCCAAGAAATGCCATTAGCATCTTGATGAACTTGCTTCTAGACAGCAGCTTGCAAATCTGTATACATACAGTATATATACAGTTTTATATGAAAGATATAAAATTAATTTTTTCTCCCTGAACACTACATAATACACATGTATCATGTCAGCTAGGTCATCATATTTAATCGCTATTTAGAATTTCATTGTATGTATCTACCATAAAAATTTATATAACCAACTTCTTATTGATAGGATTTTAGTTGTTACATATTTTTGCTGTTACAAGCACACATTTTGATCAATATTCTTGACTTATTATCCACTTGGCTAGTTATCTTCTTAGAATAAATTCCTAGAAGCGAAACTTTTGGGTCATAATATTTGCACACTTAACGTTTTGATGCTATTAAACTGTCTTCCAGAAAGACTGAACCAATTTATACTCCGTGATGATCTTGCATTTAAAAAAAATAATTAATTAATTAACTTTGGCTGCGCTAGATCTTTATTGGAGCATGTGGGTTTTCTCTAGTTGTGGTGCGTGGTTTTTTCATTGCAGTGGCTTCTCTCGTTGCAGAGTACAGGGTCTAGAATGTGCAGGCTCAGTACTTGTGGCTGGCCGGCTCAGTTGCCCTGAGGCATGTGAGATCCTCCCAGCCCATGTCCCGTGCATTGGCAGTCAGATTCTTGATCCCTGGACCACCAGGGAAGTCTGATCTTGTTTTTATTTACATTCCTTAGGTTACTTTTGCAAATTTGAATATTCTTTCATAGATTTAGTCCCCTTACATTTCTTACTTTATGGATTGCCAATTAATATCTTTTGCTTATTTTGGGGAATAAATTTGTATGAGTTCTTGGTAGATATGATAATACTTTGTCTTTCATACATGTTGCACACACGTGTTTCCCTTGAATGTGCCAATTAAACTACTTTATGGTGGCCTGTTTGTTTTGGTTGATTTTTTTTTTTGCTTACTGAAGTTTTCAATTTTTATGTAGCCAATTCTATTTATTTCTTCCATCCTTGAATATTTTTAATGGCTGTCATATGGAAGAGGATTAGACATTTACTCCATGTATGCAGAAGACAGAACCAGTCTAATGGGAGAAAAGTTGCAGCATGGCAGGCTTCAGCTAAACATAGTAAACAAGTTTCTTATAATGAGAACTGTCAAATGTGGAATGTGCTCCTCAAAGGTAGTGAGATCTCCCATGATTAGGGGCTTTTAGGCAAGAATTCCAGGACCACCTGACAGTGACGCTGTACAGGATGAGGCCAGATGGCTCCTAATGTCCTTAATTACGCACAAGGCAGATTTTTAAAAATGGGATAACAATATTTTAATTCTACTCATTTTTCCCAGAGAATTTTTTTTTTTCCCAAAGCTATAGCACCATCTAAAATTTGGGCTTTCCAAGAGCAACTGGACACCAGTTGATAATGGCAGAATGGCAGAGCTGGCAATATTCAGAATAGTTCTGAACCCCTGATTATTATGAAAAGCATACCAGCAGAATGTTAGGGGTCATGTGGTTGTCATTCATGAGTTTTACTTTCATCACCATGCATCACCTTGTAGCCACAGAAATATTCATGAAACCATATGAAGCCCATAGGAGCTGATTTCCTACAGCTGGGAATGCAGATGGGTTTAGGCAGAGCTGACTTCCTAGGACAGGTCAAGTCCAGGCCTTGCTAAGTCCTGTGTTATTAGCACCAGGCTAACGTGGTACTGGACAGGGTTAAAGAAGCAATCTGGGGACTTCCCTGGTGGTCCAGTTGTCAAGAATCCACCTGCCACGAAGGGGACATGGGTTCGATCTGATGCCTAGTTTGGGAAGATTCCTAATGCTGTGGGGCAGCTGAGCCTGTGCACACAACTACTGAAGCCTGTGTGCCTAGAGTCCATGCTGCACAAGAGAAGCCGCCACAGTGAGAAGTACGTGGCCCCCGTGCAGCAGTGAAGAGTGGCCCCTGCTTGCTGCAAGCAGAGAAAGCCCGCACAGCAACAAAGACCCAGTGCAACCAAAAATAAATAAAAACAATATATAATGAACCCCTACTGTGTGCGAGGCATTGGGAATTCAGTGCTAAACAGAAAAGATGGCAGCTCACAGCCTAGAGAAGACAACTATAAACCATTAATGACAACGTGTGTGTGCTTAGTGGTTCAGTCTTGTCCGACTCTGCAGCCCCATGGACTGTAGCCCACCAGGCTCCTCTGTCCATGGGGATTCTCCAGGCAAGAATATTGGAGTGGGTTGCTATGCCCTTCTCCAGGAGATCTTCACAATCCAGGGATAGCACCCAGGTCTCCCGCATTGCAGGTGGATTCTTTACCACCTGAGCCACCACAGAAGCCCAGTGACAACATAGGGTAGTAAAATTACTGATGTACAGTGTGGTTTGGTCACTCATGGCCATGGCATCAACATTTGGTCCAGGGGATCAGGAAAGGCCTTCTGGAAAGACTAAAAGTAAGTAGAGACTTGAAGGAGGAGTTGGCTAGAGAAGGAAAGATCAGAGGAGAGAAAAAAAGAGTGTCCACCTAAGTTTCAGGGAAAAGAGAAGCTTGTACAAGGGACCAAAACCAGAGAGAAATGTAAATTTACACATCTTCTAAGTTGTATAGGGATGCTTCCGATGAATGTGATGTAGTGGAAAGTTTAAAATAAGGGGCCAGGTGTTTGGCTCTTAGCCCTACTAGTTCTTGGCCATGTGATTTTAGGGACTAATCTATCTTGACCTCAACTTTCTCATCTGCAAAATGGGTATAATGATACCTATTAATATGTCACAGGATTATTCTGGGAATAATTCTGAGGATGAATTAATATAAAATTGGCCAGCATCAGGATAGGTTTTATTTTATTTTAGTATTTAAAAAATTAATCTACTTATTCATTTTTGGCTGTGCTGGGTCATTGTTGCTGTGCACATGCCTTCTTCAGTTGCGGGGTCACTCCTAATTTCAGTGCACGAGCTTCTCATTTTGGTGGCTTCTCTCATGGAGCAGGGCTCTTGCCACCTGGGCTTCAGTAGTTACAGCACTTGAGCTCAGTAGTTATGGCACATGGGCTTAGTTGCTCTCAATCTTCCCAGACCAGGGATTGAAGCCATATCCCCTGCACTGGCAGGCGGATTTTTAACCACTGGACCACCAGGGAACTCCGGGGCTAGATTTTAAATATCAACCCACTCCAGTACTCTTGCCTGGAAAATCCCATGGATGGAGGAGCCTGGTAGGCTGCAGTCCATGGGGTCGCGAAGAGTTGGACACGACTGAGCGACTTCACTTTCACTTTTCACTTTCATGCATTGGAGAAGGAAATGGCAACCCACTCCAGTGTTCTTGCCTGGAGAATCCCAGGGACGGCGGAGCCTGGTGAGCTGCCGTTTATTGGGTTGCACAAAGTCGGACATGACTGAAGCGACTTAGTAGCAGCAGCAGCAGCAAAGCCTATTCTTAAAGCTGTTGACAACCAAAATCTGTTTCTTTTACCTAGCCCCAGTCTTTCTTGCTGTCCGTGGATACATATCAACTAGGTGAATTCAGCAGGTTTTTATTTTCCTAGTTCCTACCGTGGGTCACGTGAATTCAGGCACTATGGAAGATGAAACAAGTATGAGGCAGAGATCTGAACTTGGAATTTTGTTAGGAACAGAAGGCTAGTCTAAAGTGGTGTCTGTCTTCTGTAATGTCTGTCTGTCTCCACCTCCATCTGGTCCATGAGCTCCTACAGGGCATATAAAATAGGATCCATAAAATAGGTCTTCTCCTCATTGCCGGTGATAAGATTCCCAAATGCCTTATTGAGGAGGTATTCAGTGAATATTAGGTAAAAGAAGCAAAGGAAGTTTGAGAACTCAGGGCAGAATTTAAAGAGTAGTAAACACATGATACGGATCAGAAGGCTTATCTAGGAAATTTTGTGTAGATCACGTTGGATTTATAGAGGTAAGTTTGGAATGTTCCACTTTTGTAGATACTGCCAAAGAACTTTCAAAGCGGTTGTTCCACTTTATTCTCCCACCAGTGACGTATGAGAAATCCAGTTACCCCTCATCCTTGCTTGATACTGCCAGTCTTTTAAATTTCATCATCTCTGGTGGGGGAGGAGTGCTATTTCATCATAGTCTAATTTTGCACTTTTCTAATGATTTTGAGCTTCTTTTCATATGATCGTTAACCATTTAATATCCTTTCTGTGTAGTGTCTGTATAAGTCTTTTGCTCATTTAAAAAAAATGTTGGCTGTTTTTTTCTTATCAATTTGGGGGAGTTCTTTATATATGAAGGATACCAGTCCTTTGTGGGCTGTATTTCCTGCAAATCTCTTCTCAGTCTGTGGCTTGCCCTTTTTCTCTTCATGACCGTTTTTAATAAAAGAAGTTCTCATTTTAATAAAAAGAAGTATGCCATTTTTTCTTTTAGGGTTAGTGTTTTGTGTGTGCAGTATTTAAGAAATCTTTACTCCAACATGATGAAGACATTCTCCAACTTGTTCTTTTCTAGAAGTTTTTAGTAAGTTTTTATTTTGAAAAAAAATTCAAACCAACAGAAAAGTTATAAGAATAGTAAAATAATTCATACATGCCCTTCAGTTAGATTAACCAACTAAGGATTTTTTAAATGAACTAGTTTTTCCTAAAAAAAAAAAAAAAAAAGCCTGCATATAGTTGAAAATATCCAGAGTCCTGAAGCAGAATGAAATAACAAGTAAATCTTTAATTGTCCTGATCAAGTCCTCCTCCCCAAAGGCAATCACTATTAACAATTTTTTAATACAGACTTATAGATATTTTCTGTAGATATACATCAATACATTGAGTGTCCTTTTAGTAATTTACCAAAAGGGACATATTAAAAAGGCTGTCCTGGATGTTGAGATTTTACTTAATGTATCTCAGTGACCTTTTCCATCAGCCTCTGTGGAAATGACCTTACTCCTTTTAAGGGCTGCAGATGATTGCTTTGTACTGAAAGCAATTTATCATTTAAAATTTAAAGCTGCTGATCTCTCCTGAAGGGATCAATTACGTTGTGTTTAGTCTTTCCTTATCACAAACAACGCTGTAATAAACATCCTCGTGCGCAGGACTTTGTGGGAGTGACAGCGAATGGCTTGTTCTAAGGGTATGAGTGTTTACAATTCTCTTAGTTCTGGCCAATTTACCAGAAGACTTTTTTTGGCTCAAAACCTCCAGCAGCATGTGATGGAAACTGTCCTCTCTCTGCAGAGGTAAGATTTAAGGAAGGAGAGAAGGGGAAAGGGAACACTTACAATGGAAAGAACAGCGTAAATAAAGGTTCAGGGCTGTTCCTTAACCTTGGCATGACTGACATTTTTGGCTGGCTGTTTCTTTGTCATGGGGGCTGTCCTGCGAGTTGCAGGGTGTTTAGCAGCATCCCTGGTCTCTGATGCCAGTAACAAGCTGTCCTCCTCCAACCTGAGGGAGTGACAACCTAATGTCTCCAGACTTTGCCAAATGTTCCATGTGGGGTGAAATTTCCCTAGGTTGAGAGCAAAGACTTGAAAGAAGGAATGTTTCAAAGATCAGGAGCCCCAGGCATTGCACCTAAGTTATCCTAAGGACCCACGACCAGGCCTCAGTTCCAGGAGGTTCTTTTCTACTGGCCAGAGAATAGATGGTCGGATGGTATCATTGGCTCAATGGACATGAGTTTGAGCAAACTTCGGGAGATGGTGATGGACAGGGAAGCCTGGTGTGCTGCAGTCCATGGGGTCACAAAGAGTCAGACATGACTGAGCAACTGAACAGCAAACCGCATACTCTAGGGGTAACCCTCTCTAAAAGGTCATCGCTCATTCATTCAAGCAGTCATTCAATGAGGTTCATGCCTTCAGGTGACCCTCCCTGAAGAATGTATGTGTGTGTGAGTGTGTGTATGTGTGTAGTGAGCACAGCATGGAGTTACACACTTGAGGGCTTTCCAGGGTTTGTCAGGGGAGTGATCTGTTTCTTTCCTTGAATATCTCATTGTGGAATAAAAGCCACATTATGGAAACTCCCACCAATTTTGTGTGTTTTTGTTTGGCGAGGTGAGAAAGCCACAGAACCACCTCTCTGCCTCTTAATTAACAGTGAACATCTCAGGGGTGGAGCTTCCAGGGCACATGGGTTGTTCATGACCTCGGGTCTCATTTGAGTCTTTCAACAGCACATGAGAGTCATGACCTCCATCTGCAAATGAGGAGACTGAGGCTCAGAGAAGTGGACGCTGGGGACCCCTCAGGGTTTCAGGGCACCTCACTTGCCATCATTGTGCTCCAAGGGGCTGGTCAAGCTGGCTTAGCAGCTGAATTCCTGAAAGCACAGTAGGGAGTTATTTGAATGTGTTTTCATCATTATTTCCATCATCTGTTGACCCTCAGATTAGGCTCTCTGTCATTGTCCTCTCCTCACATTTTGGTTTATTTTTGGAAGTGATACCATTCGCTTTCTTTCAGGAACCTCTCTGCTGCATTTGTAACCACACCCAGATGTAGAGGTCATGGTGGGACCTTCAGGGAACATATGAGTGCCTCTTCTGGCCCAGTTTCCTGACCGGTGAGATGATACCCCTGTTCTCACATTCTGCAGGTCTTGGTGTGTTATTGTTAAATTCTCTCCTTGGGAGAGATTGCTTACTGACTCATAGTAGTAAATACCAGTGAATATGTAACTTCAGCTTCTAATGAAGTACCTAGTGGATAGCACGTGCTCAGTAAATGTTTGTTGAGTGACAAAATGTCTAAGCACAGGGATATCTCGGAGCAGTACCACCTGGGCCAGTAGGGAATCTGCCTGGATCCTTGGCCTTGGAGGCCCCTGAACTTTGGAATGCCATCCCCAACACTGTCTAAGAGCCTTAGTGATCAGGATCAGCCAGAGTTAGCAATGCTATCCAGAGTGCTCTGGACTCACCTTGAACCCACTTTGCCAAGGTCCCCATCTCTCCCCTTTGGCATGCATTCCAAACTTCTACCTGGTGCATACATTGATAGATGTCCCAGAGGAGCCCCAGGCCTTGCACCTAAGTAACCATCCCAAGGACCCATGACCAGGCCCCAGTTCCAGGAGCATCTTGCCTGCTGGTCAGAGAGCATTTCCTTTGTAGGATTACACAAAATTGGGCTCTCAGAATGATGCTGAGTCAGGGATTTGGGGTGACTCAAATTGTTTGTATACACAGAGGACCCATAAATATATTTGCATGGGCCTCCACATACATACCCTAGGGGTAACCCTTTCTAGAAAGTCATTGTTCATTCATTCTAACAGTCATTCAACAGCGTTCATGCCTTCAAGTGACCCACGAATTAAGTAGCATAATCTTTATGAAAAGTGCTATGCTATTTAATAACGATAATTATCAGCAGTATGAACGTGTGTATGGGACCCCAGACAAGAAAGTGGTTAATTCAGCCAGCCCATGGTGTAAAGGCTCAACATAAGGGAAAACATTTCTTTCATAGAGGTAAAAGCGTTAGGTTTGAAAGAATGGCTAGCGTTTTTCCAGGAGGCTGTGCCGTGTTCACAGGAGAGAAAATAATCCTGTGAGACTAAAGGACATGGTGGTGGCTGGTGAAAGATGGCAGATGAGCTGGAAGGGGAGGTGGGGCCATAACATGAAGGATCCTGTCACCAGGCTGAGCTTTCGGAACCTCTTTTCTGCAGAAAATACAGAGTCACGCAAATGCTTTTCAGCCAGGGAAGAGATGGCCAGATATATAGTCTGGAAAGTTCCTCCCAGTATCTGGGAGGGGGTGAGAAGGGAAGAAAGGAGACCCTTCTAGAAGCTTCAGGTAGGAGGCAACCAACACCTGACTAAAGGTGGGAGAAGGAGAGGCTGTAAAGACACAGCCAGTTGGTCCTCAAACCCTGAGAAATGAGGGAGTCAGAGTCAGTCTCTCTTCTCGGGGCAGCTTGGCTATTTGAGGAAAAGAACTGTCTCCTTTCTCCCTTTCCTACTCTCTTCTCTTGTCTCTCCCCGTCTGACAAAACAGGACAGGGTGTGGAAATAAGAATCTCTCCTGGGTGTGAAGGAAGCTGAGATGAGCGGCATTTTAGACAGTCTGCCCTCCAGAAGACTTTTCCAGAAAATCCCGCAGTGCAGAGAAAGTGATCATTTCCAGCCTGCATGGAAGGCCTCCCAAAGCCTTCAGGGTTTATCTAGAGGGGCTTCGGGTGGGCTTGTCAGATGCCTTCACAGTGGCACCAGGCAGGGGGACCAGCTCCTCCGAGCGCGTAGGGAGGGGGTCTGTGGTCTCTGCTTCATGGCCTGGTTCCCCCTCCCCCACGCCATCCCCCAGCACTCCCAGTCGTGTTGCTTAGTCCTCCTCCCTCTTGCCTGCCTATGGGTCCCCATCAGGACCTGTTGCATCTCTGGAAATGACCTCAGTCAGTAGAATATTTGTTCTTTTTGGCTTTTCAAACAATGTCCTCGTTTTGCCAGAGGAAAAGGGAAAGAGACTCTCTAAACGAGCTGGCCACCCTTTGTTCTGGGCCCATAAATCTGGCGCGAGCACATGTCCGGCCTTCCCGCCCCTCCTGCATCTTTGTCCCCGCTGCTGATTAATAGGTCAGAGCTAACTTTAAACTGGCATTTCCTGAC
>NW_011494755.1:4271781-4278209 GCF_000754665.1 Bison bison bison
ACTTTGGCCAAATATGGCTGGGAGGTTCAGGATGCGGCCGGAGGGAGGGCTGAGGCTGAGGGGTGGATGTGCAGCTGGGTGGGTGCTTTCTCAGGGTATTTGTGCCCCTTGGGCCCAGCCAGGCTTGGAAGATTCCACCTGAACACTTTCAAAGGGGCCATGTGGAGAGAGGGTGTGTTGATAGTATATGGCAGTTCTGTGTCACAGAAGAGAGGCTACTGATATGGAAAGGTGATCTTCAAGTTGATCTAATAAAACAGGGTAGAAAAGCTGAGCTATCTACTCACATAGTTTATATATAACTACGTTTTACTTAGGGCTTCCCTGGTGGCTCAGTCAGTAAAGAATCTGCCCGCAATGCAGGTGGACCCGGGTTAGATCTCTGGATCATGAAGATCCCCTGGAGAAGGAAATGGCAACCCACTCCAGTATTTTTGTCTGGGAAATCCCATGGACAGAGGAATCTGGTGGGCTACAGTCCATGGAATCGCAAAAGAGTTGGACACAACTTAGCAATGAAACCATCATCAACCATGTGTTATTTGCTTAATAAGGAAGTGGAATATATATGTTATATAACATATATATTCCAGAATATGTATATACTGATCTATGAGCGCATGTGTACTCAGTTGTATCAGACTCTTTGCGACCCCATGGACTGTAGCCCGCCAGGCTCCTCTGTCCATGGAATTCTCCAGGCAAGAATACTGGAGTGGTTTGCCATGCCCTCCTTTAGGGGATCTTCCTGACCCGGGGATGGAACCCATGTCTCTTGTATTTCCTACATTGGCAGGCAGGTTCTTTACCACTAGCACCACCTGGGAAGCCCATCTATATTTATATCTGTATCTACATCTCAAAACTGGCTTCAGTTTTGTGAGTTGTCCTTGAACTCTGGGATAATCTCCAGCATCTCTGCAGTGACTATAACCTCCAGCTTGTCAAGAACACAGTTAAGGGACTTCCCTGGTGGCCAGAGGTTAAGACTCTGAGCTTCCACTGCGGAGGGCACAGGTTCTATCCTGGTTGAGTAAGTTCCACATGCTGTGCAGTACAGCCAAAAAATAAATAAATTTAAAAAGAACCCAGTTAATAAGAACTCAAAAACATTTTCAACTTAGCCAATCTGGCTGAAAAGCAGCTCATCTAACAACAGCTTATGCATGTTAAAACCTCCTGACATCAGACTGCAGATGGGGGAGGTTGAAGCCACTCACATCAGTTCATTCAGCCAGCAGTCTCAACTGCCAGTATTCTCCCCATCCTACAGGGAGGACAGCAGAGTCAGAAGAGGATAAGAAGCGAGGCTACAGTCATACAGCTAGGAAGGAAGAGTGGAATGCCAGTCCCTGTGTTTCTGCTACCAGTGGCTGTGTTCTTTCTTATATTCTGCTTCCCTTGTTGCCAGTTTGGGGTTCAGAAAACACAGTTACCATGTAAAAATCTCAGGAAGCTTAGCAAGAGCCCTCCTGCAAGTCCTCCTCTGGTACTAATAGCAGGGAGGTCAACTCCACAGGCTCAGGGGGTCTCCTAAACTCAATAACTTTCTTGCCTTCACTTGGCGTCTGAGGCCAGTGTGCACCACTGGACCCCAGAGTCTTGCAGGGTAGCAGCATCAAGGATAATTAAAAACGTACAGAGTAAGTGAGTCAAGGTCGCTCAGTTGTGTCTGACTCTATGTGACCCCATAGACTGTACTCTTTGAGACCCCATAGACTGTAGCCTGCCAAGTTCCTCTTTCCATGGAATTCACCAGGCAAGAATACTGGAGTGCATAGCCTACCCCTTCTCCAGGGGATCTTCCTGACCCAGGAACTGAACCAGGGTCTCCTGCATTACAGGCAGATCCTTTACTGACTGAGCTACCAGGGAAGCCCTAAAATATACAGGGCTTATGGCCAATTTCTCTGCTTTCTCCACATTCTCAGCTGATCTGGAAAACAGATTCACTATAAATAAACAGGCCCTTGGAGCATCCAACAGAAATAAACAATGCCTGACATCGAGCAAATCCAATCTGGATCACCCTAAATCCTGGCTTTGTGAGGCCCCGATGCCTTCCACATTTCAACAATTATTCTTTTGGAATAAATACAGTTCAATCCAGATTGGTTCTGGGCCTCCCCGTGCCAGAGGCTAGCTGCATGGTCCTATAAACCCTCCCTCTATGATCCATTTCATTATCTGTAAAACAAAGGTAATGAAACTCATCGCATGGAATATGTGAAATTCAATGAAGGGAAAGGACCTGATCAGATCTCTGGCCTGTGATAGCTATTAATACTAAAAATATTTGTTCCTTTTCTCTCTTTCCTTTGCAATTGATTTACTTATATAGAAATGTAACTGTTTTGCTTTCTTGGTCTCTTAAAAAAATATTTCCATCCATCCTGGACTTTGATTGTCCTATGTCTTAGGCTAATGGTGGTTCTTAGCCACGATCAGTGGCTCAGTCGTTTCTGGCTCTTTGTGACCCTGTGGGCTGTAGCCCACCAGGCTCCTCTGTCTATGAAAATGTTCAGACAAGAATACTAGAGTGGATTGCCATTTCCTACCGCAGGGGATCTTCCCAACCCAGGGACTGAACCTGTATCTCTTGCATCGCCTGCATTGGCCAGTGGATTGTTTACCACCAAGCCACCAGGGAAGCCCCCATGCTATACTTAATCTTAGCCAAAAGACCAGTTCTATAATGATACTTCCAGCGTTTCGCTCTTCCTGACAACAGACCCCCAGGATAGAATATTATTCCACTTTGAAACACAGCAAATTGAAGCTGGAGAGGTGGAGTGGCTAGACTGAAATCAGAAAATTACTCAGAGAGCTTGAAACCCAGGCCTGTCCATCTACCCCGCCTTCCCTTGTAGGAAGCACTTAGAATGGATGGAAGTCTCTTACAGAGTGGCCTTCAATGTCAAGGCCATTGGCTCTCTCTTTCTCTTAGTATTGTCTCTTTCATATGTGACTGTTCTATGGGCCATGTTCAAATGTCCAGTAAACCAGAGGGCCCAGGGACCCCTGTGATTAGAGTCAGTATCTGGATGGGGATCTGGCAGGGTGGTACTTTTCACAATGATTACATCCAAAAGAGAATGAAGTGTGCCCATAGAAGTGCCCCATCCTGCCCGTTGGTCATGCCCCCCTCCACCACTGATAAAATCGTAGAGGATGTTTGGGATAGGTGTTCTTTCTTAACTCTGGAAATGAAACTTTGCCGTGTTTAGCTGTGGACACATCTGCCGAAGCAGCTGCACATGTTACACAACTGTGATTCCCACCCGCTAGCTCTGGCCTGACTGTGGGCAGAGGACACCATCACTTTTCTTGCTCAAGGATAAGCTGTGGTGATGAAAATAGGCTTTCCCCCCAGCCCACCCCAAACCAAGCAAGAGAAGAGAAGTGGTTCCGCTCAGTCTGTGGGAGGGATCCCCTGGGATGTGGGTGGCAGAGTGAATCCTGCCTTCATAGTCAGAGAGACCCAGGTTTCAATTCCAGCACTCAGTCTGAACTTGCTAAGCTTCTGCTTTCTCCCTGGAGAAGCGGAGACAAGATCATGACTTGTCTATGGTGAGGAATAGGAGGCAAGGTTTATATCAGAGCCTGGTACTGCAGACTTTGTTTATCAACTCATTTTATCCTTACCACAAACCCTATGAGCAGACACTATCATTATCTCCATTTTGCAGAAGAGGAAACTGAAGCAGAGGGAGATTATGTAACTTGCCCAAGGTCATGTAGTAAGCGAACTGGGATTCCATCTGGGGTGTCTGTGTTCTTATCTAGGATTCCACACTGCCTCTCACTACAGGACATGGTAAGCTCTCGAGGCCCCTTATACATGTTCTCTTGTCAGAACAGAATCTGTCTATGAGAGCTGAGACATGAAATTCAAATATGTTAAGCCAGAGTGGAAATCCATAAAAAGAGTCTCCCAGAACAGTGGGATTTCTCAATATCAGGACCGTGGTAATTACGTTTTAGAAGGCCTATGAAGGCCATTTTACCATCCACGCTTTATGGGAAGTCACAGCGATACCTGGGCAGAGCCCATCCTGGCGTCATCCAAGCCAGTTTCAGGTGATAGACCTTAAGAGTTACAACTCCATGGACACAACTATCCTCATTGAATCCATTTGCCAAGGGGAAAAGAATGTCTGATGAGAATGACTTGAATTTCTAGTCGACCTGATGACTCTCTCTCCTTATAAATGAATGCACTGACAATCTGGTTTTCACATCCATCTCTGTGTTTGGTTGATATGAATCTTCCATGAGACACTATTTCTTTTGTAATTAAATCAGGTTTCTGATTGCATCAATACTGATGGCCCTAGAGATTATCATATTAAGTAAGCTAGAGAAAGACAAGTATCACGTGATGTTGCTCACATGTGGAATAAAAGAAAATAATACAAATTAACTTATTTACAAAACAGAAACAGACTCACAGACTTAGTAAACAAACCTGTGGGCAGAGGGGAGGGATAAATTAGGAATTTGGGATTAACGTATGCACACTACTATATACAAAATAGATAACAACAAGGACCTCCTGTATAGTCTGGGGAACTCAATACTCTGTTACAACTTATATGGGAAAAGAATCTGAAAGAAATAGACATATGTATATGTATAAAGGAATCACTTTGCTGTGCATCTGAAACTAACCCGATACTGTAAATCAACTGTGTGTGCACTCAGCCACTCATTATATGGTTGTATAAGGTAAATACAACAGTCCTTTTCATTCTCCTATTTTCTTCTGCCAACTGTAGGGATGGCCTGCATGGTCTGACCAAGCTCTGATGAGGTCCATGGGTCCCAGTCTCCGGGTCTTGAGTCTCTCAGTGTGGTTTATAACTGTATTAATAAGGCTGCTCACAGACAGTTGTCATGGTGGGGTGTGGTGTAGTGGGAAGCCTGGAGGGAGAGTTGTTCAGCCACTAAGTTGTGTCTGACTCTTTGCGACCCCGTGAACTACACAGCAAACCAGGCTTCTTTGTCTTTCACTATCTCCCAAAGTTTGCTCAAACTCATGTCCATTGAGTCGATGATGCCAGCCAACCATCTCATCCTCTGTTGCCCCCTTCTCCTCCTGCCTTCAGTCTTTCCCAGCATCAGGGTCTTTTCCAATGAGTCAGTTCTTCACATCAGGTGGGCCACAGTATTGGAGCTTCAGTTTTAGCACCAGTCCTTCCAGTGAATATTCAGGGTTGAATATTCAGGAGGGAGGGTAGCTATGTGGAATTTTGACTATATCTGTCAACACCGTAGTCCCAGCCACCCTACCTAAGGGATCTAACGGCTGGGGATGCTGTTACAGTGCAAGACCTGTGGAAGTCCTTACCACGGTGGCAAAAAGAGCAGCGGTCTCAAGTCAGGTAGCTGTGTGCATGCTGGGGACACACAAAGCTGTATTGTTTCAAAGGCTGGGGAGAGTGGGGTGAGTCTCTGTTCACTGGCTTGGAAGGTGATCCAAGGTCTACTTTAAAGTGAAAACAAAATTCAGGCTTAAGAGCATTCTGCAGAGTGGAATTCCATTTTTGGTGTAAAAGATTATACACGTTATAAAGTCATAGAGAAACACCTAGAAGAAGATGTACACTTGACTTTTTTTTTTTTTTTTAATTTAACAATTCAGTGGTAACTTTGCTCAAGACAGAGAGAGGGTGGGAGATGATTTTTTTTTTTTTAATTTATGGGGTATATGTTTTTCATTTTTTCTTTCTAGATAGTTTCTGTAGATTCCTTCTTTTTTTTTTCTTGATGTATTTCTATATTGTGTCAACTACAAATTGGCACTTACCAAGAACCTTGCCACGGAGAAGGAAATGGAAACCCACTCCAGTACTCTTGCCTGGAAAATCCCATGGACAGAGGAGCCTGGTAGCCTACAGTCCATAGGGTTGCAAAGAGTCGGACACAACTGAGCGACTTCACTCACTCACTCACTAACTCAAGAACCTTGCCAACGACTGAATAACAAAGGCATTTGCCATCTGCCTCTACTGAGAGGCAGTAGAGCCAGACATCCTGGAATGTGAAGTCAGTGGGCCTTAGAAAGTATCACTACGAACAAAGCTGGTGGAGGTGATGGAATTCCAGTTGAGCTATTCCAAATCCTGAAAGATGATGCTGTGAAAGTGCTGCACTCAATATGCCAGCAAATTTGGAAAACTCAGTAGTGGCCACAGGACTGGAAAAGGTCAGTTTTCATTCCAATCCCAAAGAAAGGCAATGCCAAAGAATGCTCAAACTACCGCACAATTGCTCTCATCTCACACGCTAGTAAAGTAATGCTAAAATTCTCCAAGCCAGGCTTCAGCAATATGTGAACTGTGAACTTCCTGATGTTCAAGCTGGTTTTAGAAAAGGCAGAGGAACCAGAGATCAAATTGCCAACATCTGCTAGATCATAGAAAAAG
>NW_011494755.1:4278747-4282984 GCF_000754665.1 Bison bison bison
TCTGGGCTCCAAAATCACTACAGATGGTGATTGCAGCCATGAAATTAAAAGACGCTTACTCCTTGGAAGGAAAGTTATGACCAACCTAGATAGCAAAAGTAGAGACATTACTTTGCCCACAAAGGTTCGTCTAGTCAAGGCTATGGTTTTTCCTGTGGTCACGTATGGATGTGAGAGTTGGACTGTGAAGAAGGCTGAGCGCCGAAGAATTGATGCTTTTGAACTGTGGTGTTGGAGAAGACTCTTGACAGTGCCTTGAACTGCAAGGAGATCCAACCAGTCCATTCTGAAGGAGATCAGCCCTGGGATTTCTTTGGAAGGAATGATGCTAAAGCTGAAACTCCAGTACTTTGACCACCTCATGTGAAGAGTTGACTCATTGGAAAAGACTCTGATGCTGGGAGGGATTGGGGGCAAGAGGAGAAGGGGATGACAGAGAATGAGATGGCTGGATGGCATCACTGACTCGATGGACGTGAGTCTGAGTGAACTCCGGGAGCTGGTGATGGACACGGAGGCCTGGCGTGCTGCGATTCATGGGGTCACAAAGAGCCGGACACGACTGAGTGACTGATCTGATCTAATCTGATCTACTGAGATTGAACCCCATGCTGCTACAGCTGTTGACCTTCAACAAGCCCTGAGGGGAGTTCACGGTGGAGTTAGGCCCTCTGTGCTCCAGGGAATCTGGTGGGACAGGTCTTTAGATAGCTGGATGTTTTTAGGAACAGATTTTATGATCTCAATCCTTGCAACTCATATCTGTGAGTGAAAGTGAAAGTCAGTTGTGTCCGACTCTTTGAGACCCCATGGACTATATAAGTCCATGGAATTCTCCAGGCCAGAATACTGGAGTGGGTAGCCTTTCCCTTCTCCAGGGGATCTTCCCAACCCAGGGATTGAACCCAGATCTCCCGCATTGCAGGCAGATTCTCTACTGTCTGAACCACCAGGGAAGCCCAATATCTAGAGAAGCACTAAATCCCTTCCTGGTGACATCAGATCCTCGTGATTAACAAAAAAACTTTTGTAAAATGAGTGCTTCATGGTATTGAACTCCCCCTTCACCAAAACCTTGACCTTGCCCCACTGCCACTTTGGAGCAGTCTCTCAGAGCTATCCTGCTCTGCAGTCCTCATTTTGCCCTAATTAAAACTTAACTCACAACTCTCAAGTTGTACATCTTTTTTTAATTGACAATTGTTTGAATGAAAGTGTATTGTTTTTGTAAATAAAACCAGTGCTTTCTTAAAAAGGATCGATGGTGGTCTTTATTTTTTTTCTGTTAATAATAGGTTTTAAAATTACAAAGCTAATACATCCTTGTAAAAATTTAACACACATAAAATGTTACACAGTGAATAGTAGGTCTTCTCACCAGTCCCCTCTCCAAAACTTCTATGCAGACGCAACTGTGTATGTGACAAAATGTCCTTTAAAGACCACTCATGGAGGATACCGTGTTCTGCACTGTACTTCTTTTTTAGCTTAATAGTATATCGCGTAGACTTTTTCCTATAATGACATATGCAGATTATCATATGATTGTTTCATGATTTACTTATCAGACATTTAGGTTATGTTTTCCTATTTTAAACAGTGCTGTAAATGATGTATGTGGTATGTACATATGCTGCTGCTGCTAAGTCGCCTCAGTCGTGTCCGACTCTGTGCGACCCCATAGACAGCAGCCCACCAGGCTCCGCCGCCCCTGGGATTCTCCAGGCAAGAACATTGGAATGGGTTGCCATTTCCTTCTCCAATGCATGAAAGTGAAAAGTGAAAGTGAAGTCGCTCAGACGTGTCTGACTCTTAGCGACCCCATGGACTGCAGCCCACCAGGCTCCTCCATCCATGGAATTTTCCAGGCAAGAGTACTGGAGTGGGGTGCCATTGCCTTTTCCAGGTATGTACATATAACAGGATGGTAAATGGAGGCTCTTTTAGGCTCTGTTTCTCAGCCTTAGACTGAGCCTCTTAGGCTTAGCCTCAGTTGAGTCTCCAAATCCCTAGAAACAACACAGTCAGTAGTAAATATCTCCCTTCCCAATCCTAAATGAGGCCCTAACCCACCTAAGCAGGTCCTGCTGAGATGTACAGCCAGCATGGACCATCCCCTGACGTGGGTCTTCAGAGGGCAGAAAGGGGTAAGGCTGGGGAGGGAGAACTCTTTTTGAGAGTGTGGTCAAGCTGACTTCAGTCCACTCCCCACCTCCTTCCAAAAGGTAGGTTGGATTAAGTCCAGTGAGAAAGGTTCAGTGAAGACTCTCGAAGAGCATGGCATCAGATTCTGGGGCCTGAGCTCAGGACCCTAAAATCAGTGAGGAGCGGCCGGGCTGGGCTGAGGTGGAAGAGAGAGCATCTTGCTGGGAACAAGGATGCTTCCTCCAACAAAGGCTAGAAGAACCTGGGTTCTGCACATCTAAAAAGGATCAGCAGGTGATATTCCTGGCAGTCCAGTGGTTTTGATGCTGTGCTTCTACTGCAGGGCACAGGTTCAATTCCTGGACAGGGAGTTAAGATCCCACATACCATGAGGTGCAGCCAAAAAAATATTACATGAGTTTGAGCAAACTCAAGGAGACAGTGAAGGACAGGGAAGCCTTAGCAACTGAATAATAGCAACGCAGGAGGAGGCCTCCGGTATCTAGGAAATTGTTAGCGAAGTTCCCAAGGGTGGGATTTCTGGGAAACTCAAATAAACCATCCAGCCCAGAGGGCACAGCGCTGCTGGCCAGGTGAAATCCCGCCCCTTTCTCTAGTTCCTTTTTATGTGGTTCATCCTGAAGATTATTCAGAGTTCTGGTAAATACTCTGGTGTGTGCTTTGACATGATGGAGACTTTCCATGCATGAAAGGATAAGGTACAGGACACGGTGAGAAAAACCAAGTTGCATTCTAACTGCCACTTATCAAATCCGTTTCATTCTGCATTCTTTGTGAACAAGTGTGATTTTATATGCAGCATAAATTTCTACAAGTGGGATTCTGTGCAAGCAAGAATATATTTTAAATTTTGATAGATGTAGTCAAATTGTCCTCCGCATAATTTGCTCCATTTACATTTTCCCAGTGATGAATGAAATTGGCATTTTCCCACTTTCTTTTCCACTTTCCTTTCCCACATATCCTTTCCACTCTATAAGTTTCAAACATTTTAGTCTTTGCAACTGTAACAGGTTAAGAAGAATGATATTTCATATATAAAAATATTTTCATTATGAGAAACATTAAGGTAGTTATAATGTTTTTTTTCTATGAACACTATTGCAAATGTCCCTTGCTATCCATTTTTTAAATCCTATTGGTTTGTTGGTCTTTTTCTTATTAATTTGTAAGAACTCTTTACATATTAAGGCATTTTGTTGTTCAGTCACTCAATCTGGTTCGACTCTTTATGACCCCATGGACCGCAGCATGCAAGGCTTCCCTGTCCTTCACCATATCCTGGAGCTTGCTCAAACTCATGTTCATTGAGTTGGTGATGCCATCCAACCATCTCATCCTCTGTGCCCCCTTCTCCTCCTGCCTTCCATCTTTCTCAGCATCAGGGTCTTTTCCAATGAGTCATTTCTTCACATCAGGTGGCCAAAGTATTGGAGCTTCAGCCTAAGCATCGGTCCCTCCAATGAATAACCTTTGGCTTATCACATGTTACAGATATTTGTCTACATGTATTATTTGCCTTTAGTTTTACTAATGAACTTTCAAGTGTGTGGATGCTATTCTATAGAATGAATACAAATTTACTCTAGAGTGCTCCTGAATTAATGGATTTTTTTTTCTTTCATATTTTCTCCATCAATAGATGCTACAAGCCTATATAAAACCATGGCAGGTGAAGGATGACCTTTGAAGTCGAGAGTTTGGGAACCTCTAGACTCTGCTTGTTCTGCCTAAACTGTGACCCAAGAACTGAGCCCAGCCCTCCTGGGTTGAAGTTCAGCACTCATGTCTCTTGCGAAGCCAGAAATCGTTACATTTCTAGTTCTTTACAAGACACAAGCAACAGCATGTCAAGGTGGGGCCAACTAAAAGGAACTGGAATGTCTCTCTTCCTTTCTCCCTTCTCCCTTCGCACTCTCTCCCTTCCTCCTTTTCTTTTCTCTCTTCTCAAGTCTCCTAAAGGGGAGACATAAAACAGAAAGAACCAGTGGGAGGGGAAGGTAACACGGAGGGGAAGGCTCTTGATTGTTGAGATGAAGCCTACACTGCTTTCCATGGCCTCCCAGGCCCT
>NW_011494755.1:4283156-4286567 GCF_000754665.1 Bison bison bison
GCCGCTTCCCCCGTCTGGTCCCTGCATCCTGCCTCTCAGCCACCCCCTGCATATTAGTCCTGCTCTGCCTGGGCAACCCTCTGGCCTCGCCACCAGCTGCTTTCTCTACCCAGAGCTTGCTTCCCCTTCCCCGCCTGATGTGCATGTACTTTCCAAATGTCACTTCCTCTGGGAACTTCTCCTGGCCCCCTGCGGAGTTAGCCTTCCAGCCACTGGCTCTCATCTTTGTTGTTGTTACAGCATTTATGGTGCTGTTTCACTGAGCTCTGGTCTCTTCCACCAGCCTGGGAGACCTCTGCAGGTAGAAACTTGACTGCTTGCCCTCTGAGACTGACTTAGTGCTCCAGACCCAGGGACATGGTCATGGGTTCGTCAGTGTTCATTGGCTGAAACTTTGTTTAAAGGGCAGAAATGTGTGTTGGGGAAGGCATCAAGAGCATGCAGCTAAAATAATATCCCTCCCAGGGGTGATGGGGTCCTAGAGAGCTTCCCCACCACCAGTTCCCTCTCCTCAAGTCCTAACGAGAGACTGGCAGCTCTGACTAATTCTTGTGGTTCGTACATAGGCAGTACCCTGTATCAGGCAGAGGTCAACCACTGACCTCTACCAGAAGCCTCATGCCCTTTATGACGCCAGGGAAGAACCAGAGAAAATTCAGTCTTGGTTATTGAGTATCACCCCTGAGAAAAGTCTGCTTAGAATGTCCTCAAACTTTGGCCAAAGTCAGAACCACCTGGGGAACTCTGGTAAAATACCAAGGGCCAGACCTGATCCTCCTTCAAGGAGCTTGGGCCTCTGCATTTTCCCATTGCTCTCCAGGTGATTCTGCTACATGCCAGTTTGAGAAGCCCTGGCTTAGAGGAAGTGGGTTAAGGCCCCCCATATTTCCCCAATATCATTCTTCCTTCACTGGCAACAGCTATTATGCCAGTCTCTTCAAATACTGTTTCCTGCTTGTGTTTCTTCCTATAAGCTCAATCCAAAATGCTCGTTCTGTTTCTTTCCCTCACACTCTCCCCTACCAGGTTTCAAGCAGAATTTAGTTTGCATATAAGTTATTCATTATCCGCAGCAGCATTATTTGGTGCCCACTGCCTATATGTGGGGGCTTCCCAGGTGGCTCAGTGGAAAAGAATCTACCTGCGATGCAGGAGATGCAGGAGATGTGAATTTGATCCCTGGGTTGGGAAGATCCCTTAAAGGAGGGCATGGCAGCCCACTCCACAATATTCTTGCCCGAAGAATCCCATGGACAGAGGAGCCAGGTGAGCTACAGTCGCAAAGAGTTGGGCACGACAGAAGCAACTGAGCATGCACACACGTGCCTATGTGTGGAGTGAATACATGTACAAGCAAATAAGATAGCTGAAGCAGGAAGCACTCACTTGGAGCATGGATTAGGCATGAAGGGAAATAGAAGCCATGGTTCTGCACTTGGGGAGCTTGCTGTTGGGTTGTATACAGGGAGGAGGTGAACTGGGAGCCAGGCGTCACAGTCCTTCTAGTGACTGCCTGTCTCTCTGAGCTTTGGTTCCTTCAGCTCTTACATGGAAATAATCACAATCACAATAATCTTGTCTTAATGGCTTAGTGAAGGCTACAGAGAACAGAAGAGTGAAGGTGTTTTCTAAACAAACCTGTGAGCGTAATATATGTCCCAGAGAAAACTGGGTGAGAAATTTTAAAAAGTCTTGGGACTTCCCTGGTGGTCCAGTGGTTAAGACTTCGAGCTCCCAATGCAGGGGACACAGGTTATTTAAAAACAAAGTCTCCAGCCCTCCCTAGTCTATGTTTTTGCCAGTCTTCCCCATAAGTATCCATTTTTAATCAGAGGGCACATCTTATGACGTTGAGCTATTCTTTCCCATCTTAGTTTCCAAGTTCTTGCAGAGATGTGTTAAGCCATTGGTGGCTACCTTTGGGGCCTTTTGAGAGGGGACAAGCTCTAGAATCTTCTTTCCTGGCCTCGTGGTCTGCTCATTTGCCTTCTGCTGATCCAGAGCCATGGTTCATACTGTTGGTGTTCCTTTGTCTCTGAGTGGCATTGGGAAGACCACACTCAACATTTCTGATATGTTTTCTGTTAGCAAAGCATCACTTCCCTTATATGTATTTCATCACTTCCCTTATACATATATTTGGCTTCACTGGGTCTTAGCTGCGGCACTTGGGATCTTCAATCTTCATTGGGGCATGCAAACTCTCAGTTTCGGCCTATGAGATCTAGTTCCCTGACTAGGGATCAAACTCTGACCCCCTGCATTGGGAGCGTGGCACCTTAGCCATGGGACCCCCAGGGAAGTCTCATTATCACTTCTTTTTTAAGAGAAAAAATTTTTCTTTATGAGTGTAAAAAAAATGCCAACTCTCTGTATGGTTTGCACAAATCATACAGAAATGGGCCACAGAAATATGGAGAAATATTATAAAAGCCAGGTACAGTTTTTGACTTGTAAAATACTCCTGCTAACCCTGAACATTTATTCATGCTTCTTAATTTATTGGCAAGAAACTCATCAATTTCTCATAATTACCTTTCAAAGGAGCTGGTATATTTTCCCTCTTTTACAGGTAATGGAAGTGAGCCCCAACAGGGACATGAGGATATCCCTTCCAAATGGGTGAAGGAAACTTTCAGGGTGCTTGAAGAACCCAGCATGCTCACACACCAACAGCTAGGATGTTTCAAGAGTCTCACCTGTTTTTGTGAGTGAGTGCCACAGTTGTCACTCTCCAAGTGTTGCTGAGAACACCCGTCACATCCGTCAGCGTAGCTCCCATTACAGTCATAAGGAAGGGCCTGTTATGGGGTTGTTAGTCATGCACGTGTTGCCCCTGGCGATCAGCTTCAATTCGAACCTCACCCAACAACCCAGCTTTCCTCACCAGTCTTTCAAGCCCTGCAAAATGTGAAGTGTGGGTTCCCTGTTCACAGGAACACTTCTTTGACTTCTGAGTTTGCACCAGTTCCTTCAAGAAGGCCTCTGCCTTAGCGTTTCAAATCACTTGATCTGATTCTGCCTCCCCTAGTTCACCTTCTCATCAGTTCCTTTCTCTGTGTCTGGGCTTCTTTTTTTTTTCCTGCAAAATTAGAGTTCCTATTGAGTCATTTCCTAAAAACCTATAAAACCATCCTTCCTCCCCACCTTCACATTCATGGTCTTAGTCCGCATCTTCTCCATCCATCCTCTAGACAGGGATGAAGGCAGCAACTTCTGAAGGGTCTCCTGGCTTCCAATCTCTCACCCTCTGATTAGTCGACACCTAACCTCCTAGAAAAGCATCTATTTCTGCTTTATTGACTATGCCAAAGCCTTTGACTGTGTGGATCACAATAAACTGTGGAAAATTCTGAAAGAGATGGGAATACCAGACCACCTGATCTGCCTCTTGAGAAATTTGTATGCAGG
>NW_011494755.1:4286667-4287163 GCF_000754665.1 Bison bison bison
AATAGGAAAAGGAGTTCGTCAAGGCTGTATATTGTCACCCTGTTTATTTAACTTATATGCAAAGTACATAATGAGAAACGCTGGACTGGAAGAAACACAAGCTGGAATCAAGATTGCCAGGAGAAATATCAATAATCTCAGATATGCAGATGACACCACCCTTATGGCAGAAAGTGAAGAAGAACTCAAAAGCCTCCTGATGAAAGTGGAAGTGGAGACTGAAAAAGTTGGCTTAAAGCTCAACATTCAGAAAACTAAGATCATGGCATCTGGTCCCATCACTTCATGGGAAATAGATGGGGAAACAGTGGAAACAGTGTCAGACTTTATTTTTCTGGGCTCCAAAATCACTACAGATGGTGACTGCAGCCATGAGATTAAAAGATGCTTACTCCTTGGAAGGAAAGTTATGACCAACATAGATAGCATATTAAAAAGCAGAGACATTACTTTGCCAACAAAGGTTCATCTAGTCAAGGCTATGGTTTTTCCTGTG
>NW_011494755.1:4287267-4314979 GCF_000754665.1 Bison bison bison
GAGAAGACTCTTGAGAGTGCCTTGGACTGCAAGGAGATCCATCCAGTCCATTCTGAAGGAGATCAGCCCTGGGATTTCTTTGGAAGGAATGATGCTAAAGCTGAAACTCCAGTACTTTGACCACCTCATGTGAAGAGTTGACTCATTGGAAAAGACTCTGATGCTGGGAGGAATTGGGGGCAAGAGGAGAAGGGGACGACAGAGGATGAGATGGCTGGATGGCATCACTGACTCGATGGACATGAGTCTGAGTGAACTCCGGGAGCTGGTGATGGACAGGGAGGCCTGGCCTGCTGCGATTCATGGGGTCGCAAAGAGTCAGACATGACTAAGCAACTGATCTGATCTGATCTGAACCTCCTAGAATGCATGTCTGAATGTAACTTCCCTGCAGTGACTCTCCATTGATCCCATGATAAAATTTATACTCCTCAGAGGGGGCATCAAGATCATCATTACTTGACCCCACCCCCACCTTCCTATCCAGTGCCATACTGGCTCTCTTCTTTTTAGCTCCAGCCAGATCAATGCAGTCATCATTCCCCAAACTTATCACATTCTCTCATTTCTCCTTACCTTTGCCCATACTTCTTCCTCCCTAGGAGTGTCCTCCCCTGTCTTGTAGGAACACTTCTAGTAATTTCTCAAGGCTCAATTTTTATGCCATCTTCTCTACATAGCCTTTTCTCATATCCCTAGTAAGGATGAATCTTTTCTTTTTTGTGTCTGCATGTTTTTAATATTTTATATCCATGATTCATTCATTCATTTTTATGTTTATTTGAGCAGAAAATACATATCAAGCAGTGATAATTCCAGGGAAGGGGTAAGGGTGTTAGGGAAGTGAGTGACCTATACAAAGATGTCTAAGAGCCTATCCTTACCCTTAAGGGACTGCTGGGTGGGACATGAGACACACAGATCAATAATTTTAGTACAGCATCTAGACACTTTGATGAAGATGTGAACAAAGGGTAATGGGATTATGGAGAAGGTGGCAGACTAACTGAGAAAATAAAGGAGGGCATCATGGAAAGGTAATCAGTTGAGTTGGGCCTTCGAATTATTGAGTTCCCTGGTGGCTCAGTTGGTAAAGAACCTGGCTGCACTGAAGGAGACCTGGGTTTGATCCCTGGGTCAGGAAGATCCCCTGGAGAAGGGATAAACTTGAGTTTTACATTTCCATTTTTGGTCTTTTCACATCATCCTTTACCATAGAGTGCAGTATCGGTATGCACTCCCTGTACAGTAATGTGCATAACATGAAACTGGATCACCATGGAAACCATGACTTCATTGTCCATTGTGTTGTGAGCACATCTGATAAGGTAGGAAAACTCATTTGCTTGCAGAATGAGTTGCTCTGTGAAGGGTGCACACAGAAAGGACCAGAAAAGTGAGCCAGCATCAGAAGAAGACTTACTCAGCCAGTTAGGGGACTCCAAGAAATCTCTTGAGTATTGAGGCGGCAGTGACACTCGGAACTTAATGTGTTGCATTCATCAGCTTGCCCTGAATAACGAGGGTAAGAGGAAAGAGAAAGAGCACATAGTTTCTCCTGAAGGATCCACACAGAATCCCATTTCTGCTGTTCTTCTGTTGAAGGCTTTCATGGATATGGAGAAAACCTAGTGATATTTTTTTTGTGCTATTAAATAGGTAGACCCTGGACAAAGATCTTTCTTCCTAACTTTCAAAGTGAGGTAGAGAGAGTAGAGGTTCTGAATTCAGGCTTTGTGTTTTCCAGGTTTCAGTTCCAGCATAGAGCCTTCTTTGCTATGTGACCTCAAGTTCATAACATGGTCTTCCTGTGCCTCAGTTTCCACTTATGTACAGTGAAAAATGAGAGTTCCTTTAGTCATCAAAAAACTGAAATGAATGATAGATAAGTTCTATCATCAAAGACCTCTCAATTTGTCACTGAAATACTGACAAGTATTTCCACAAGAAATACCATTTTCCCCAGGTTGTGGTATGGGAGACTTCAAATAGGCAATGCAAATTAATTTGAATTTTGGGAAAGAATGCCAGTGCACTAAATAAATGAGGAGAAGCAGCACTGGGGGGCAGAAGAATCAGTACATGTACAAGCACAGAGATGAACAAATTCACAATATTGTCTAGGATCTGTAGTAGCTGGGAAAAGTTGAAGCACAGGGAGCATGTGGTGAAGGGACAGAAGAAGGAGGAGAAGGATGATGAGGAAAGGGGGATGGAGGAGAAGAAGGGGGGACAGATCACAAAGGAACTTATAACCATATTAAGGGTTTAGACTTTATTTTGCCAGCATTGGGAGATCAGAAAGGTTGGCAACAGATGAATGAATGGGACCCTTAGCTTTGTTAGATCCACTTTGGCTATAATGTAGTACAAGCGTGGGCAAATTATGGCTCATGAGCCCAGTCCATCCAGCTCCTGTTTTTCTAAATAAAATTTGGTTGGAACACAGCCGCTTCCATTGATTTATGCATTGTCAGTCACTGCTTTTGCATGCCATGGTGGAATCCCCTAGTTTTAATGAGACCCTACAGCCACAAAACCTAAAATAGTTGCTATCTGATCCTTTACAGAAAAAGTTTGTCAACTTCTGATGTAAGAGGATGCATTAAAGGACAGTAAAATCTGGTGAGAAGGAGTCTTGTTAGGAAACCCTGCATAAACTGTTAAAGTCATGGCCTATAGTCTGGACTAAGCAGACAGTGGAGCTAGAGAGAAGGGGAAGGTGTCAGAAGAGGTGAAATCAACAAGACTCGGTGACTAATTAGATGTGGAGATGGAATGGTAAGAGCATTCTAGAACAACTCCCAGTTTCTAGCTTGGGCAATTGAATGGGTGTTGGTGCCAGTTGCTAAGATTGGGATGCCAGGAGGAAGAGCAGGCTTAGGGATGAAAAGAATGGTTCCTATTTGGACACATAACTTTGGGACATCCCGGTAGAGATGGTAGATGGAAATGTGGGTCAGGACCTCAAAAGAGTGATCCACTCCAGACATACACATTTGGGAGCTGTCAGTATACTGATGCACAGATTACACAGGTATGTAGAATGGGGAGACATGAGATGACTAATAGTGGAACCCATGGAAACATCAGTGTTTAAGAATGAACATAGGGGACTTACCCAGTGGTACAGTGGATAAGAATCTGCCAGCCAATGCAGGGGATACAAGTTTGATCCCTAGTCTGGGAAGATTCCACTTGCTGCAGAGCAGCTAAGCTCGTGCATCACAGCTACTGAAGCCCGAGTGCTCCAGAGCCTGTGCTCCGCAGTAGGAGAAGCCACTGCAGCGGGAAGCTGGTGCATGGCAACGAAGAGTAGCCCCCGCTCGCCGCAACTAGAGAGAAAGCCCTCAAGCAGCAATGAAGATCCAGCACAACCAAAGATAAATAAATAAATGAAATTAAAATGTATATACATAAGAATGGACATAGGAATAGGCACTTGGAAAGAAAATGGAAGAGAGTTACTTAAAAGTAGTTCCAGAGGGGATGAGGAAAAGCTGAACAAAGTAAGACAGACAAAGCAAAACTAATCTCCAATGTCCCTTAAAGAGAATGGAGGCGGGTTATAGCCAGGAGCAGGAGAGAGAAAGGGTGAAAGTAAGAAGGTTGTAAGGAAGCAGGAGATGAGTGAAGCTGGGAAGAAATATTTGCCTCCACTTCCTGCACATTTTTTAAGCACAGCACAGCACAGAGAGCTTGAGTTCATTTCATCTGCCACAACAGCATCTTGAGTTAGGAATGGTGATTCCCATTTTACACATGAGAAAACTGACACGTAGATACTTAGAAACTCACTGGAAGTTATACCTCTGGTGAATTGTATAGTGAGGATTCTAACTCCCAAATCAATGCCCTTGAACCCTCTGTCAGGCAACACACCTCCCTTCTACCGCACTAACTCCTTGCAAATATCAACTGTCATCAAAGACCAGCCCCAGTGCTCTGTCTTCTGGAATGACTTCCCACTTACCTGTGCCCTTTCTGTGCTGGGTCAGCATGGCGGGGTCCTGAGGCAGAATTGTATTAATATTAGGTCAAGAGCATCGACTTTGAAGCCTTACTGCCTGGGTCAAATCCTTATAATCTCTGCGACCTCCTCTCCCCAGGCTTCTCATGCCTCCTTGTACACTGATAAAATAGGGTCGACAAGAGTCCCTACCATAGAGTTGTTGGTTCATGCAAAACTTAGAACAGGACCTAGTTCGTAGTGAACAGTTAATAATGACAGCTCTCCAATAATGACAACTCAGGATGTGACTGGGGCTACTCTAAATACTTTACATAGATTAACATTTAATCCTACAATACACTTTCAGTGAAAGCGTGGCTTTTCTTTCCATTTTACAGACAAGGAGCTGGGGCAAAAAGAGTTTAAGTAACTGCCTGAAGGTCACATGGCTCAAGCAAGGCTTTGGTAGTGAGGATAGTCTTCTTATCCCAGTCCTGGTCCCACAGAGTCAGTGTTTCTCCTGCTCATCCTAGGCCCCAGCCCTCACCTGGTGCTGTGGTTCACTGTGCACTTGTTGATCCGTCCACAGGTCTGAGCAGGGATCTGCTGTTTTCCCCTTTGTAACCCCAGCAACAGGGAACGATGCTTGACACTTGGTAGATACTCAGGAAATTTTTCCTGAGTAGTCAGGTGTGGATGTGAGAGTTGGACCATAAAGAAAGTTGAGTGCTGAAGAATTGATGTTTTGAACTGTGGTGTTGGAGAAGACTCTTGACAGTCCCTTGGACAGCAAGGAGATAAACCAGTCCATCCTAAAGGAAATCTGTCCTGAATATTCATTGGAAGGACTGATGCTGAAGCTGAAGCTCCAACACTCTGGCCACCTGATGTGAAGAACTGTCTCATTTGAAAAGACCTTGATGGTGGGAAAAATTGAAGGCAGGAGGAGAAAGGGATGACAGAGGATGAGATGGTTGAATGGCATCACTGACTCAGTGGACATGAGTTTGAACAAGCTCCAGGATTGGTAATGGACAGGGAAGCCTGCCATGTTGCAGTCCTTGGGGTCGCAAAGAGCCAAACACAACTGAGTGACTGAACTGAACTGAAACAAACTCCTTCTGAAGATCTTAAGCTGAATCCATTAGGTTTCAGCATGGTGGGTGTGTCGAGTCTCACACCAGGATACCTCACTCAACTCTTGGAACATCCCCTCAGCCAGTACCTGGCATTCATATGTTCTTTTTGCCCTAAAATGGTCACCACTGTTTAAACCAGGACAGTAAAATCCCTTGGAGGGTCTGGGATTGGCAGCCAGTCCTTGGGCACTCTGGAAAGCTGACCTCACCAATGCTGAGAACTTCTCAGAAGTTTCCAGAATGCACTTCCAAACAGTATCAGAAGCCAGCCCTGCAGGTCTCAGGCACAGGTGCTTTGGGACCAAGTAACCTGTCCCTAGGGGCTTCCCTGGTGGTTCAGCTGGTAAAGAATCCATCCGCAATGTGGAAGACCTGGGTTCGATCCCTGGTTTGGGAAGATCCCCTGGAGAAAGAAATGGAAACCCATTCCAGTGTTCTTTCTAGGAAATCCCATGGACAGAGGAGCCTGGTGGGTTATAGTCCATGGTATCACAGAGAGTCGGACACTACCACGCAATTAACATACACACCAGTATCCTTGCCTTGGAAATCCCATGGATGGAGCAGCCTGGTGGGCCACAGTCCATGGGTCACAGAGAGTCAGACTTAGTGAGTAAACAGCAGCTGTCATGTCCCTAGTTCCCTGCCCTGTTCATCTTCACTCCCAATGGCTTTCTGCTCCTTGGAAGGCCATTTTCCTTCCTCTCTGCAAGGGATGACTTGCTCTCACTGTAGTTCTCAGTCAAATGCCCTTAGCCTCTCATCAGAGGAGGGAAATGTGCTCTAGTGGTGGCTTTTCCTTTGTGACCCTCCCCGGGGAGCACTCAGCCTCCCCACTGGGTTGTTTTGCACAAGGAAGTTCTGCCTGATGGTTAAGGCCAGGTTATGGGACCCTGAAGGCAGGTGGCTAGTTCTCAGCCTCTTTACCTCCTGGAGGTAAGGGGTTTCTAAATCTACTTCACACTGTTGGAAACACTTGATTTTTGTTGGAAGGGATCTGCAAGTGATGGGAGACTCCCAGTGAGGGGACGTGGGTGGAGTAGGAGAGAAAAGCCCCCTGCAGTTGATCCCTTGGGTTCTAAAGCTGAAAGGTACCTCGAGGATCTCTTAGTCTGGTCCTTCTGTGAAAAGCATTGCCCTGATAGGCAGGCTGTGCCTGGCTGTGTGACCTCATGCAAGTCCTTAAACCTCTCTGAGATTTTCCCATTTGTGAAACGGCTTTTTTAGCAAGGATGGTCCAATCACAGAAGTGTATGTAAATGTGTAGGATTAGGGATTTTTTTTTTTTTTAACTTCAGGTCTTGAGTTGTACGCATGCTAGTTACTGGGAATAGAAAGTTTGTTCTATGTGTGTGTGTGATGAGTTTGTTGAATGAATGATCATTCTTGTGCCTCAGTTTCTTCTTTTGTGAAATGAGACAAGGCTAAGTACCTCATAGTGTTTCTGTGAGCTTTAAATGTCTTTCTGCATGCACAGCTTTTAGAAAAATGTCTGGTATAGAGTAAGCACTCAATAGTTGTTATTGATGGTAGGGAATTTTCTTTCATTTATTTATCAAGCATGGTGATGCTCAATAAAAACATGTAATGAAAGAGAGAGAATTTAAAAACCAAACAACAACCATAAAATACCTTAGTATACTCAGGCAATGTCTTCCTTTTTGTTAGCAGAGCTTCAGCTTGGGTTCCAGTGCTAACAAATATGTGTGTGACGTGTGAGTTCTCAGGGAACATCTGGGAAGATTCCTTGTGGTCCTGGGTGCCCTGTGCCCCCAAACATCTCTGCCTCCCATCACTTAAGGAAGCTAATGGTCTGGAGCCAGCGAATGCAGACTTACACTGAGGGGTACTAGCTTCCAGCTGCAATGGAGATGCACAGAATCTGGCAAGTGCTAAGTTTCACTGTAGCAGTGGCTGCTGTCCAGATAAGTGCTCCTTGTCACTGCTGAAATCTTTCTAATCCCCAGATGGCCTGTGCAACCCTCCATATTGAGGAGATTTCCGGGAAGTGATGAATTCACTTCATGGTTCTGATCTGTAGCTCCAAGTCCCCTGTCTCTGCTGTGTGTGCTCTGGGTTTTGGTGACCTATTCCTCTCTGTTCTTTCTGCCACTTCAAGGGGCAAACTCCATGATCCTGGCTTCTCTGGATGATGAATCATCTCCATTACAGTCATTTGGGGTTAGTGGTTCTGCTTCAGTACATATTCCTTATGCTAATAATCATGTCCAGCAGCTCCTGGAGTTCATTTGTTTCTTAGCCAGACAGCAGAAGTATCCATACCCCATGTTTTTACTGAACGGTGTGAAGAAAAGGGCTTCTCAGATGGCTCTAGTGGTAAAGAGCCTGCCTGCCAATGCAGGAGACACAGCAGGTGCAGGTTCGATCCCTGGGTGAGGAAGATCCCCTGGAGGAGGGCATGGCAGCCCACTCCAGTATTCTTTCCTGGAGAATCCCCATGGACAGGCTACAGTCCATAGGGCTTCAAAGAGTCGGACACGACTGAAGCGACTTAGCACATGAAGAAAAGAGCATGGCTTTCGAATTATACCCACCTGGGTTTGTGCCTTTGTGCAAATCTTTTACTTCTTAAAAATCTTGATTTTCTCCATCTGCAAGATGGCGGTTCCATGTAACTTTGAAAATAATGCCTCCAGCGATTCCTAGCACGGAGCCTGGCATGTAGGTGAGGCATGACAGAAGGCAGTCACTATGGTTGATGCAAGTAAACAAATTTAGCCTAGAGCAAATGCAGCAAACTTTGTAAAGGGCCAGATGATAAATATTTAAAATATTGGGTTTTGTATGTTAAATATTAGGTTTTGTGGGAGTAGTCACTATTGTAATGAATGAATTCTGCCATATGAAAGTGGCCGGAGACCATTCTTAAATCAATGAACAGAGCTGTGTTCCAATAAAACTTTATTTGTAAAGAGAGTCTGCTGGTGGAATTTGGCTCTTGGTTTGTAGCTTTCCCACACAAAGAGACTGAGTCCTGTAATAGCTACATATTCTAGCCACTAAGAATATTTTATCTGTTTTACTTTTAGGGTAGATATTTAATTCTTCCTTGTGCAATAGAGAGCCTCAGCTTGGAAGCCTAAATTGTGTTTGTCTCTGGACCCAGGTATCCCAGGGCACATCCTTGGAGTCCATTTTACCCATGGAATCAAGGTTCTGTATCAAGGGAATGTAAAAGTGTACCAGCTTGGCACAAGGATGTTTATTAATGTAACAAGAAAAAGTGGTTTTGAGTATATTTGTTTCTGGAAGGCCAGGGATATGTCTGGCTTATCTATAGAGCTGGTACAGGGTAGTCAGTCTTTGGTGAGAGAATTCAATAAATCTTAAATAATTCCCTGTGTAATTCTCTTTACACAGTTGTATATCCCTCAGATTTTGAGACTTTTGCTACTTAGATGGAAAGCTTCCATTTGAGATTCATAGCAACTGTTCATGACCAAGTTAGAAAGCCACATAGGGTTATTTGTCTAATGTGCTCCCAATACTTCATGGGATTAAGGTTAGCGCCCACACAATAGCAGAGGGTGGTGTTCCTTGAGATCATAGCAGATATTTTCCAAATACGGCCACGCCAATGTATATGCCTTCCCACATGTTCTTATGACAATGTGATATTGACACTTTTCCACCAATACGTGGACTTTATGTTCCCTCCCTTTGGACCTGACTGGAGAGAGCTTTGTGACTGCCTGGTCAATAGAATGTGGCAGAAGTGAGGCTGTACGACCCCCAAGGGGAGTTCATCAAAGTCAGTATGGTTTCCACCTGGTTTTCTTCTCACTCCTTGGACCCTTGTCCTTGAAACCCATACACCCTGTTGTAAGGGAGCTCAGGACACATGGAGAAGCCACATGGAAGTGCTTTGATGACAGTTTAGCTAAACCCCAGCTGACAGTCAATGTCAACATGTGGGTAAATGAGCTTTCAGATAGTTCTGGGCCCCGGCCGTTGAGTCTTCCAGCTGAGGTCTCAGACATCACGAGGGAGGGATTAGTGGCCCCTTCAAATGCCCTGTCCAGAGAGAGATCATAAGTGATGACCGATTTTTTTTTTTTTTAAGCTGCTGAGTTTGGGGTAATTTATTATGCAGCATTAGTGAACTAATGTAAAGATACAGCAATTCTTTACTGCCCTGATGGTCCTATTACATCACTGAGGACTTGAAAGGACGATAATGTTGGGGAAAGGCAGTGGGCACCGTCATTCATTCATTCATTCATTCAGTACCTACTCTCTTCTAGGCTCCATGTAAGATTCTAGGGAAACATAGATGTAGATGTCACTTCAGCTTCTACACTCGAATAAGTCATCATATACAGGAGAAGATAGACTCTAATCCAATAACTAAATTTGCAAACTAATAAGGCCTTTAAAGAGACTGTAGGAAGAGCAGCAGGAAACAAGGAAGAGAACCATTGTTTTTACCTGGAGAAATGTGGAAATGATAGGGGAAGCATACGGACTGAAACTGCCTGCTCTGGCCAGGCACTACAGTAACTATCTCTGTGTTATTTTATGACAGGAGGTCCTGGTAAGCCACTACCAACCGGAAGAGTTCAGGAAAGGTCACAAGGAGATGCCATGCCTCCTTCCACCTCCCAGAATCCTTCTCGCTGGCATCTATCTTGGCTGAGCAATGCGTGCACCACCAGGAAAGACCCTGAGTCAGAACAATTAGCCAAAGACAACCCAGAAACTAATCCCTTCACCATAAAACCTGAGATTCTGAACCAGGGGGAAGAGCAATTCTCCTGGGTTTCTTTACCCTGCTGCTCTCTGCCCGGGTGCCCCTTCCCAATAAAGTCTTTTCCTTTGTCAGCATGTGTGTCTCCTCGGACAATTCTTCTCTGAGTGTCAGACAAGAGTCCACTCCCAGGCCCGGGAAGAAGTCCCTCTTCCTGCAACAGAATGGCTCTACACAGAAGGCGACTCTTGGTTGGGTTCTGCAGGAAGAATAGGAGTTTTCTATGTAGTCAGGCAGGGAGCTGGAATTCTAGGCAGAAGGAACCTTGTGCATCAAAGTCTGCTGAAAGGAGTTTGTAGGGTTGGGGGAGTCCGGTGGCTGAAGTAGAATTGAAAGGAATATTGGAAAGAAAAGAAACAGGAAATATGGAATGGCATCCTATCTGAGAACATTAAAATTTATTCTACAAGCAACAAGGAGGCACTAGAGTATTTTAGATGGACTATTTCCCAAGAGCGTGGAGGGAGGGGAATTCAAAGCCAAGGAACGTAGTTTGGAGGCTGTTATCTCTGAAGGGACCCTGAAGGGAGGGCTGAGCAGAGGCCGGCCTTCAGTGCAGGAGAGGAAAAGATGGGTGTATGAGATAGTTTAGAGCTGACTCTAACATGGGAAGAGCCGGGGCGAGGAGGCATCCCCAGGGCCTGGCCTGGGTCATGGGGCAGACGGTGAGCTCACCTTCAGACCTGTTAGGTTTGAGCCTCACAACTGGAAACATCCAGTAAGGAGTCCCCGTGGGATCCTAAGCAGAGATCTGGGCTAGAGATAGAGCGCTGGGAGTTGTCGGCTTCGAGGTATAATCGAAGCTGTGGGAGTGGATGAGGTTACTGAGAGCAGTGTTTCTCAACTTCACACGCAGGGCATGTACTGTTTTGGTAAACATAAGCCCCCTGCTCCCAAAAAAACCCTGAAAAACAAACTGATAGAACTCCATGAGTACAGCTGAGTCACTGCATCTTTCATCACCAAGGAGATTTTGCAGAGTATAAGTTTCAGAAGTTTGTATTAAAAAACAGACGTCTCAAAACAAACGGGTGGATATAGAGAACAGAGTAGTGGTTACCTGAGGGGAAAGGGTGGGGTGGGGGTGAAACGGGGAAAGGGGGTCAACTATAGGGCGAGGGGTGGAAACCACACTTTTTGGTGGTGAGCATGCCGTCACATGGGCTTCCCAGACTGCTCGGTGGGAAAGAATCCACCTGCCAATGCAAGAGATGCAAATTCAATCCCTGGGTGGGGAAGATGCCCTGGAGAAGGAAATGGCAACCCACTCCAGTGTTCTTGCCTGGAAGATCCCATGGACAGAGGATCCTGGCAGGCTACAGTCCATAGGCTCTCAGAGTCATACCCAACTTAGTGATTAAATAGCAACACCGCTGTTGGGTACACAGAAGTTGAAGCAATCCTGTCCATGTGAACCTTAAACTGTTATATAAACCCATACATTAAAAAAAAAACTGAGACATCTCTTTCCTTTATTAAATATTAACTATTAAATATGCTTTTTCAAAATGTATTTATCGTATCTTAGCAATTCCGACATATACAGCTGGCATTTTGCTCTCCCTCATCCTCCTGAGGTCTGGGTTATGCCAATTTTTAAAGAGAGGACTGGGAAAGATGATTGAAAGAAAAACAGGAAGAAGGGGAAGGGAGGTGGGGACTAGAGGGAAAAGGCAGGGAGGAGGGGTTTCTAGGGTGCGGTCACCGGTGCCAGGTACTGCAGAGGACCAGGGTGAGGCCTGCCCCGTGCATGGCTGGCTCTGGGTGCACCTGGCACTTAGGCTGATGGCAAGGCGATGCTCAGGAGGATGGTGGTCAGGTCACCTCCTCTTAGCAAGGGGACCTTGACTGTGTGCTCTGATGCTGTCGCACAGCAGCTATTTCACAATTTAGGAAGCTGATTTCATGCACTTCTGAAAGTTCTGTCACATTTCTGGCAGTTAAAATTGTTCCATCTTTGGGCAGTCAGGGAGGTGGGTGTCCCCAAAATGGTGCCACTTGGCCAGAGAAATTTTAGAAGTTGGGATTGCAGGAAGTGGGGTGCCTACGGGCTAAGGGGAAATGCCAGAGTGGGGGTGGGGTGGGCTCCCCTGGCTGGCTGAGGACACAGCTACTGTCTCCCTGGTTCTGACCCAGAAAGGGGGCCCTTTCTAGACTGTGCTTGTGATGTCCGCTCTGAGCAGCTGAAAACCATCCACTCAGAATAGGCTGCCGAGCTGGATTTTATTTGCATGTCACCCCCAGGCGAATTTCTTGAGGAAGAAAACTGAAAAACAAACAGAAAACCCTGTGTGCATGTGGGTTCGTTGGTAATTTTGTCAGCAAGGATGTTAAATCGAGGCCAAAAGAGTCATTAAAATCAAACATACCTTCTGTACCCTCTCAATATCCGGGAACAATTAAGCCTAAGCAAACGAAATTGCCAATGGCCTAAAAATGGAAAAAAAATCTGTCTGCCTCGCCTAAGTGGGGTTTACTGAGAAATCCCTGACTCTGGATGTCGGAATCAACCAACTGGTTACTGCTCTGGAGATCTTATGTTTGTGCGTTTGGTTTTCCCATTTTTTTTTTTTTTTTTTAAACTCTACACACGATGAATTGCAACTGTTTCCAAGATTGTCTTGGGTAGTCAATAAGTAAGTACATTTGTTTTCTGAGAGGGATGTATTTTGATGAAGAGCAGAAAGTACAATGGGGAAAATGTCAGGAGGAATTAAATGAAGGAGTGACATAATTCCCAGGGGGAAGCAGACGTCAGCTGCATTCCCTGTGTCTTGCTCTACCTTGGAAATCTTTCAGAACTCATTGGAAAATAAATATGTATGTGATGGAGACGTGGGTGGATTCAACAGCTACAACAAGAGAGAGGGAATGAAATGCAAACACACCCTTAGTTGGATTGTTAAACTGATTTAAATTCATAATTCACAGCTGGATGTAAAGCATTATTTTCCATTGTATCTTCTTTTGTAGGAAAAAGAAAATGAAAAGGATAACTTGCAGTTCATTGTTTCCAACTTGTACCATAGAACTCTGTAGAATAGATTCTCAGTAAATATTTGTCAGACATTAAGTGCATAAATGAGTGAGGATGAGTGAGTAAGTGGCAAATATGTCAGGGTCAAAGGAACTTGTTAGGTTATATAAGATTAAGTTGTTGTGCAATTAAAAACAAAACCCTTGTGCTCCTATGCCAATCATTATGCAGGTTCACACCCATTATTGTATTGAACTCTTCCAACAATACTGTGAAGTAATTATGGAGTCATTATTATCGCCGTTTTATAGTTAAGGAAACCCAGGCTTAGGGAGGATAAAGCAATTGCCCAAAGTAGCATATTTAGACTTTCAGACATTCAGACCCTGGATCTCCTTATTCCTCACCAAGTTTTCTTTCCGTATGTGATCGACACTGGAAGGCTGCTGCTGCTGCTAAGTCGCTTCAGTCGTGTCCGACTCTGTGCGACCCCATAGACGGCAGTCCACTAGGCTCCCCTGTCCCTGAGATTCTCCAGGCAAGAACACTGGAGTGGGTTGCCATTGCCTTCTCCAATGCATGAAAGTGGAAAGTGAAAGTGAAGTCACTCAGTCCTGTCTGACTCTTAGCGACCCCATGGACTATAGCCCACCAGGCTCCTCCATCCATGGGATTTTCCAGGCAAGAGTACTGGAGTGGGGTGTCATTGCCTTCTCCAGTGGAAAGCTGGAGGTGGCCATATATCCAGCAGAGCCTCCAGGAAGACTGCCTATTCCAGACACCTCATACAATTTCAATTTCTATTTCCATTTTCTATTACACCTCATACAATTTCATTTTCTATTTCCCAGATCTAATATGAAAAGAAGAAGGACTCTCGTTTGTTTGGAAAGGTGAAATGGAGTTCTTTTGAAGCTGTAAGTCAGGTGAGGTTTTTGGTTTTTGATTTCATAAAAATGCCTTCTCCTGGAGCATGGGTATTTCTCATTTTTTACAAATAAATTTTATTTGGAAATATGCACAAACTTACAGAAGAGTGATAAGTACTATGTGAAGAATTTTATCTCCTTCTGAATTGTTTGAGGGGTTACCAATCTGATGTTCTATAACATTCAGATAGTGAAGTGGGTATTTCCTTCAAATAAGGAGATTCTCTGATATAACCACAGTTTTGCTGCTGTTGTTTTAGTTGCTCAGTCATGTCCAACTATTTTGCGACCCTATGGACTGTAGCCAGCCAGGGTCCTCTGTCCATGGGATTTCCCAGACAAGAATACTGGAGTGGGTTGCCATTTCCTTCTCTAGGGGATCTTCCTGACCCAGATATTGAACCCGCGTCTCCCACTTGGCAGATGGATTCTTTACCACTGAGCCACCTGGGAAGCCATATAATCACAACGCAATCATCAAATTCAAGAAATTAACATCTAGCCAATACTATTCTCTAATTCTCTGACCCCATGCACATTTCACCCACTAACAATTTCCTGTTACAGCTGCTGGAAGACTCAACTTTTCTGGTTGTCCTCAGTTGTTAATGCCCTTTTGTCTCTTTCAGCTTGAGACAGTTTCTCAGTCTTTCATTATTTTCATGACCTTGACCCTTTGGAAGCTTACAGGCCAGTTATTTCATAGAACATCAGTTCAATTGCATTTTTCTGATAATGTCTTCACAACATTATTTTAGATGTGCCGCTCTGGCAGGACAATTCCACAAACGATGCTGTTCTGCTCATTGCATCCCGATATGCTATGCGAAATTCTCGCTGTTACATGACACTCATTTTTCCCTCTGCAGTTTTATGGGCATGTACTTTGAAACTAAATATTTTTTTAATATCCTGTTTTTGGTCAGATGTTCACCTTACAAAGTTGTTTCTCAGTTGCTTCCTATTTTATTCAATGACTTATCATCCTTTGCTGTTATTATTTATTTTGATGTTCAAAGGGTCCCAGATTTGGCCAGTGGGGGTCCTTTAATCTGGCTTCAGGTGCTTTTGATTTTAGTTAAAAAATAAGACTGCTAGAAAAAATGTTCGTTTCTGAGAAAACTTTATCCAGGCTAGAAAAAGGTTTTTGCTTGTTTGTTTTTTAAAGAGCCCATACTTCATGTATTCAGCAGGCAATTATTATAATTATTCTTGACTGTGCTGGATATCTTTGATTAGAAGCAGGTAACTATTCCCTTCTGCTTCTTAGGGATCTTTCTTTATCACAGGGGGCTAGAAACTACATTTTCCTGACTCCCTTGCTGTGGGGGTTCTGGCAGCAAATTAGATTTCACCAATGGGATGAAATTCCAGGAGACCTGGGAGTTTAAAGAGAGTTGGAAGCCCTAGCCTTGTTGTCATTGCTACTGGCCAGTGAGGTCATTGACTCACATGTGTGTCTGTGGACTGACTCAGGGTTAAGGCATGTAATGCAGTCACTGGCTTTCTGAGAATGAGAGGTGTTGGCAGTTGAAGTCAGAAGCAGCAGTAATAGCACTGACCTCTGAATCTCAGCTTTGGAGCTGTGAACTTGAGCCACTTGCCTCAGAGTGGCTCCTTTAGCCCTCCAAGAGGTTCAAAATGGAGGGGATGTATACCTATGGCTGATGCATGTTGATGTTCGGCAGAAACCAACACAACTCTGTAAAGCAATGATCCTTCAAATTAATTTAAAAAATTATAGTAAATAGTTACAGAAGCACCTCATTCTTGTATTAAATGCCCTCTGTTTAAAATACCTGGAGAGACTTCTTTTCTCTGTATTAACTCCTAACTGACACGCTGGCCTTGTATACAAAGGAGGATAAGATAGTAGGCAACAGCTATTAACTTCTGGAAGGGTGTTATTGATTTTTATTTACTTCGAAACTTGTTTTGAACTTCTTAGGGGCAGTATGCTAAACTAGAGTTGCAGATATGAAGGTAACAAGCATGCAATATTGGTCTCAAGGAGTTCCAGACTGGAAGAAGGAAGTAGAGGGGAAAAACCCAAGTTCAAAATAAGACAGATGGAGATGAGTGTTATGGAAGAGAGGCAAGCACAGCATTCCTCAGGGGTCATGGACCATGGCTTAAAGATCTCCCAGTCTGACCCACCTTTCATTTGCTGCTACTATGCAATGGGCTCCACCTGATCCTCAGCCACATCAAACTCATTGCCATACCTTAAATGTCACTTTCCCTTTCAGACCTGGAATGTTCTTGCTCCGCCTTTCCTGCTGAAAGAATCCATGCTCATTCTTAAGAACTAAACTTCGGTGTCACTCACTTACTCTGCACAGGTATCATATTGAATTTGTCTCTCCCTCTTGACTATGCCAAAGCCTTTGACTGTGTGGATCACAATAAACTGTGGAAAATTCTGAAAGATATGGGGATACCAGACCACCTGACCTGCCTCTTGAGAAACCTATATGCAGGTCAGCAAGCAACAGTTAGAACTGGACATGGAACAACAGACTGGTTCCAAATAGGAAAAGGAGTACGTCAAGGCTGTATATTGTCACCCTGCTTATTTAACTTATATGCAGAGTACATCATGAGAAATGCTGGGCTGGAAGCACATGCTGGAATCAAGATGGCCGGGAGAAATATCAATAACCTCAGATATGCAGATGACACCACCCTTATGCAGAAAGTGAAGAGGAACTCAAAAGCCCCTTGATGAAAGTGAAAGTGGAGAGTGAAAAAGTTGGCTTAAAGCTCAACATTCAGAAAACGAAGATCATGGCATCTGGTCCCATCACTTCATGGGAAATAGATGGGGAAACAGTGGAAACAGTGTCAGACTTTATTTTGGGGGGCTCCAGATGGTGACTGCAGCCATGAAATTAAAAGACGCTTACTACTTGGAAGGAAAGTTATGACCAACCTAGACAGGATATTAAAAACCAGAGACATTACTTTGCCAACAAAGGTCCGTCTAGTCAAGGCTATGGTTTTTCCAATGGTCATGTATGGATGTGAAAGTTGGACTGTGAAGAAAAGCTGAATGCCAAAGAATTGATGCTTTTGAATTGTGGTGTTGGAGAAGACTCTTGAGAGTCCCTTGGACTGCAAGGAGATCCAACCAGTCCATTCTAAAGGAGATCAGTCCTGGGTGTTCATTGGAAGGACTGATGCTAAAGCTGAAACTCCAATACTTTGGCCACCAAATGCAAAGAGTTGACTCATTGGAAAAGACTCTGATGCTGGGAGGGATTGGGGGCAGGAGGAGAAGGGGACGACAGAGGATGAGATGGCTAGATGGCATTACCGACTCAATGGACGTGAGTTTGGGTGAACTCCGGGAGTTGGTGATGGACAGGGAGGCCTGGCGTGCTGCAACTCATGGGGTTGCAAAGAGTCGGACACAGCTGAGTGACTGAACTGAACTGAACTGAACTTGAACTTCTTTTAAAAATTTTTTTAAAATTTATTTTCTTACTTTTGACTGCCCTGGGTCTCTGTTGTGGCTCCAGCTTTCTCTGGTTGCAGCAGATGGACTTCTCTGGTGGAGCAAAGGATCCAGAGTGCATAGGCTCAGTAGCTGAGGTGTATGGGTTGGGGAACCAGGGAAGTCCCTCCCTCTTGAACTTCTGATTGACTGGGAAAACCAAGCGTCCCTCCTTTCTTGAAAGTCTTTCCTGGATGGTCATTCTAGAGAAAGTGGCCACTAAAAGGAGAAATTACATGATTAAAAGCCACTCCCCTTTTTCCCAAGGAAAAAAAATGCTTGAATGTTGCAGTGTACCTAAATACAGCAAAACTTTCAGTGACTAATCCTTTACAAGATTTTCTCTATACACACACTCTGCCAAATACACACATTTGCATATGTGCATTTCTAATTCCTGACAGACTCTGCCTACACTTGGGAATTTTTTCTTGGAGTTCAGTGTCTCTAGGATCTGCCAGAACAGTTGTCAAGCTGATCTCTGGGCAAGCTTAGGAAAGATTGTGTAGTTTCATTTGTTTCTGTGAGAGGGATCCTTTGTTGACTTCTGAGTTAATTCATATGCTGCACTCTCCCATCGCTTGTGTAGGATCTGGGGGGTGTTTAGCATTTCCAGTGTTATTACGGAGCATTCACGGAATGCTGCTTGTTTGGAAAATAGTTTACAACGGTTTGTTAACCAGCAAAAGCTGAGAACATTTCAGGAATGGTTGATTTGCTTTGTAAAGTACTGGCAACAATATACAATATTTATAAGACTGGAAAATCTCATTAAATGAATGAACCTACATTGTCCTTACTTGAATTTGACTAACATTTATGGAGTGTCGACTGAGTGCTAGGCACTGTGCTGGGATTCCACAGATTAAATGAACATTCATTAAGTAACTACTATGCCTGTCACTGAGCAAGTATTCCACTGAGTGAATAAGCATTTATTAAGTGCCTTTTGGGCCTCAGGTGGCTCAGTGGTAAAGAATCTGCCTGCCAATGCAGGAGACACAGGAGACGCGGGTTCAATCTCAACTGGGAAGATCCCCTGGAGGAGGAAATGGCAACCTACTTCAGTATTCTTGCCTAGAAAACCCACGGACAGAGGAACCTGGCAGGTTATGGTCCATGGCGTCACAAAGAGTCAGACATGTTTGAGCGACGGAGCACACATGCACACAAGTGCCTTTTAGGGACTCTGGTCTAAATGGTAAGATTGAACTGGTTGGATAGCCTCTTATTATGAGTATATAATGTGACAGATACCTCATGTGCATTGCATTGGATGGATAAATATTTATTAAGCTTTTTCTATGTGCTAGGGGGCTTCCCAGCTGGCTCTAGTGGTAAAGAACCGCCTTATCAATGCACTAGACTTAAGAGATGTGGGTTCAGTCCCTGAGTTGGGAAGATTCCCTGAAGAAGGGCATGGCAACCCATTCCAGTATTCTTGCCGGGAGAATCCTACAGAGAGAGGAGCCCTTGGACTATAATTCCATTGGATCATAAAGAGTTGCACATGACTGAAGCAACTTAGAATGCAAAGCACACACATGTGCTAAGCACCAAAACAAACACTTTAACATACATGATCCCCACTTAGTCTTCACTGTTATAGTGGAGAGAGGCAAGTATTATCTTCCCATTTTATAGACGAGGAAACAGGAAAGGAGGCTAAGATACTTGTCTAGAGCTCATAAGGACCAAGATTTGAACCCCTGTCTCCTAATGTTTAATCCAGTGCTCTTTCTGTTATACCACCATGACTCTATAGAATTCAACTTAGTTCTATGCCATTAAAACGAATGGGAATTGATAGCCCACTGAATATCAGTAAATTGAATTTTCTAATAGTCTCATTGCAAAAGAACTTGATCTTACTTGTTTAAGACCAATCAGAAACAGTTAAAACTGCCATGTTTTTGAACGCCAGCTTCTCTTGCTTAGAAGAATATCAACAAGTTAAATTAGTTCTTGGAGCTATGGTGACTACACCTCCTGGAGACACTAGAACTCGTTAAGACTGTTGATCCCAATAAGATGTAGTAAGAATGACCCTTCCTGAGGGAGACCAGAGCACTGTACTCCCGAGTTTTTAGACCACATCTCATCATTCCTTCAGTTGATTGGTCTGCACGTTCTCCCCGAGTACCTAGTACAATGCCAGACATTGTCCAGTTGCAGGTTGTATGATGTCCAAGTGCAGGTCTGTTATTAGCAGGGTGCCACCAAGCAAGTAATCTCATAGCTCTGAAGTCTCAGGTCCTTCACTGAGAAAGTGGATAAGTGTTTATGAGAATGTCATTACTCTTCCTAAAATCTTAACACTCAATTTCTCAAGTTACAAAATACATTTCATATTTATATGTTGTTACCTAGCCATCAGTCTATCACTGATCTATCTAATCTATATCAACATTTTACAGATGCTTTTCCTGGCCCATTATTTCTCTTAATCTCACAAGCTTACAACGTAGACATTCTTAACCCCATTTTACAGATGAGGAAATCAAGGCCCTGGGAGATTAAGCAAAGTGCTTAGGGTCACAGAGCTGGTCAATGGCAGAAGCAGGATTTCATCTCAGGTCTGTCTGACGTCAGAGCCTTGCTTTCTTCTTTATACTTCATTGGGTCTGTGAAGACACTGATCAATGAACACATGAGGAAGCGATTCTTGCAATAATGTAGTAGAGTGGGTCCAGGCAGAACTGGCCTATCTGGTTAGTTTACTCTCAGTTTGCTCTAGAAGTGGCCTTTAGGTGCTGATTTGAACTAGAGAAAAAAAAAAAAAAATCGACGTCCTCCAGGAAATGTCCCAAAGGAAAGTGGTGCAGTTGACAACTTGGCTGACATCCGTGTTAATGTTCTTCCTGGCTCGAAGTGAAGGAGGGACACAGACCACGCGGAGCACGGGAGAAACAGGCCTGGCTTCTAGCAGGCACCAACTGCTCTTTCTGCCTCCATCCAGGTACCTTTTGGGACTTCTTATTTTTTCTATAAAGTAGGACAGAGGGTGGTTTGTTAAGTGATTGCCATGGAAGTCAGGTGAAAATGTAGGCTAGTGCATTTACTTGAGACCTGTGTTAGTTAAGTTTAATGAAACAGACTTATTGAACGAGTCTATGTATCAGGCACCCTCTGAGCCACGGGATTCAGTGACAAGTAATGTGCAACTTCAGGCTTCCCTGGTGGCTCCATGGTAAAGAATCCTCCTGCAAAGCAGGAGATGCTGGAGACACAGGTTCGCTCCCTGGGTGGGAAGATCCCCTGGAGGAGGGCATGAAACCCCCTCCAATATTCTTGCCTGGAGAATCCCATGGACAGAGGAGCCTGGTGGGATACAGTCCTTATGGTCACAAAGAGTAGGACTGAAGCAACTGGGCATGCAGTCCCAGTGAGCAACTTGTGCCATTTTGATGGTCCTTCTAAGAAATGAGTAACGGTATGTGTGATGATGGTGTGGAGAGAGTGCAGAGCAGGGAGTGACTGACTGTCTAAGGGCTGGCTGCAAAGCTACGGAGAGGCTTCCAAGGGCTGCATTGTGAGGGGAAAGAGGGAGGGGGAAGGCGATTCTTCCACCCAGACAGGGAGGAGATGTTACTGCCTTATTCTAACCCTGATGCTGCAGCTTTCAGAGACCCTCGCCTCTGACCTTGTTCTTGGCAGGAAGCACTGCGGTAAGTGGTACTGTGGAAAATATCTCTGTGGCTGATGAATCATCTAATTAAAAAAATACTTAAAACAATGAGAAAACATTTAGCTGGCTTGTTCCCATCAAGAGTGGGTACTAAAGATCACTTCATCATAGCTTTCAACTCAGTGACCCAGGGCTTCCCCTCATGACTGGAATCACGGTCTTTGTATTTCTCAAGATGCTTCTGGGACTTGGTGGTCCTTCCAGATGTGCTATTTGCATAGTACTTGGGCCATGTGTAGATCCTCCCATGGCCACACACTGGTTCTCCAGGGGATGAGTGCCATGGTAGACACTTGTTAGAATTCTAGGGCCATTTCATGCTAGCTGTGGGGTTTGGGGTGTACTTTCTTACTAACACATGTAGACATATACAAATATAGGAATATATGGAGTCTCAGTTTTCCAATCTGTAAAAATGTATCTACCTTGGTTCTATGAGTTCTATGAGGAATCAATGAGATAATCTGTAGATGTTTGACACAGACTAGACTCTAAGGAGGGCTTCCCTGGTAGCTCAGCTAGTAAAGAATCTGCCTGCAATGCAGGAGACCCCAGTTCGATTCCTGGGTCGGGCAGGTCCCTTGGAGAAGGGATAGGCTACCCACTCCAGTACTCTTGGGCTGCTTCCCTGGTGGCTCAGACAGTACAGAATACTCCTGCAATGCGGGAGACCTAGGTTTGATCCCTTGGTTGGGGAAATCCCTGGAGGAAGGCATGGCAACACACTCCAGAATTATTACCTGGAGAATCCCTATGGACATAGAAGCCTGATAGGCTACAGTCCAGGGGGTTGCAAAGGGTCAGATACGACTGAGTGATTAAGCACAGCACAGTGCAGACTCTAAGGAAGTGTTGCTTTCCTCCTTCTACACCAGGGGTGGACAGACTATGTTTTGCAGGCTAAACCTGAGCCACCATCAGTTTTTGTAAATAAAGTTTTATTGGAACACAGCCACACTCATTCATTTCCATATTGTCTATGCTGCTTTTGCATTCAGTGGCAGAGTGTAGCTGTGATGGAAATCAGATGTGCCACAGTTTCTATATCCTAGAGTTTGGTTCCTTTGGCTCTCCTCCAAGTTTAATCCTGTTCGTTACAAGCCCTTTGAATATGACTCTTGGTACAGCACACATCCCTCTTCCCTTACCTCTGGGTTTGGGATATCCAGCTTTGTGAAGAGGAAGAGGCTTGGCCCCCTTATTCTGGGCAACAGCTTTCCGTCTAGGGTAGCACAGGCTACCTCAGTGAGACATAGCATCCCCAGGTCTTTAGCACCACATATACCACTCATAAGCTCTTCATCTTCATCCTTTGCACCTGTAGTTAGACTTATACATTTCAAGGTCTGACTTTTCATCTATCTTTATTAAATTCCTTCCTGAGAAATTCTGTTTCTTTTTTATTTCTGTTTCCCTAGCATTGTTTGGGATTTGAACTCTTCTATCCAGAGTATTTACAAGCCTTGGGGTTTCATGTCTTTTGAGAATTGGCTCAGCTGGTTTTCCAGGTTCTCATCCAAGTCTCTGCAAAAAAACCATTGGGTCAGCCAGGGCTTAGGGCTGAGTCTTGCTGGATGCTGTTGGAACACACTCTCCAGCTTGGCTTTGACCATTTGGAGACTGGCTGAACTCTCTAGGAGGTCGACCTAAACCAATTGCTTTATTGTCCAGATTACATTTCTTTATCTCAGTTAAAAGATATCATGAGGGTTTGGGTCAAGGGCTTTTCAGGCATAATATGGTCATACACAGAGCCTTCCTAACCTATTCATCTCTTGATTCTATTGCAAAAATCAAATAGGATTATTTGCTGTAACTTATTCTTGGAAATCTCAATAGCTCCTAGAGCTCATTTGTCCCTCTCTAAGGCTCTGTGTGTTCAGTTACTCAGTTGTGTATGACTCTTTGCGATCCCATGGACTGTGGCCCACCAGGCTTGTCTATCCATGGAATTTCTCAGGGAAGATTACTAGAGTGGGTTGTCATTTCCTCCTCTAGGGGAACTTCCCGACCCAGGGATTGAACCTGTGTCTCTTGACTCTCCTGAATCAGCAGGCAGGCTCTTTACCACTGCACCACTTGGAAAGCCCCTCTAAGGGTCTAAATACTGCCTAGTTGGGAATGATTATAGTTTTGAATCAATTAGAACATTCCACACAGTTTGTCAAATACTATCAGAGTTTACTGAAGGGCTTCTTAATCTAGGGTTTGTGAACTTGCATGAGAACAAATTCGGAGAAGGCAATGGCACCCCACTCCAGTACTCTTGCCTGGAAAATCCCATGGACGGAGGAGCCTGGTAGGCTGCAGTCCATGGGGTCGCTAGGAGTCGGACACAACTAAGCGACTTCACTTTCACTTTTCACTTTCATGCATTGGAGAAGGAAATGGCAACCCACTCCAATATTCTTGCCTGGAGAATCCCAGGGACGGGGGAGACTGATGGGCTGCTGTCTATGGGGTCGCACAGAGTCAGACACAACTGAAGCGACTTAGCAGCAGCAGCAGCAACTGAAATTTAACATGTTTTTCAATTGCAACATATGCAACAAAGCACAGTAATATTATTAGCATGACCTTGACTTTGTCACTGATACAAATCACAGATTTTTCACATCAAGCTGGAGTCATTGTAGACATCTCAACATATCTTTCAAATTCAAAGCTACTTCAAAATTATGGTACTACTAAGACTTTGTTATTTAATGCATTACTAAAAAGTCAGGTTTTAAACACATTTTAATAGTTTTCTTTTAATATAACTGGCTTCCTTGCCATTTGACATATTTCATTCAATGCATTTAAAAACACTGCTCTGAGACGTGGTCTGTAGGTGCCACCAGTTTGCCAGAGAGGCCCCTGTACAAAAATCCATGCTTGTCATGATGGTAGCGGCTCCTCCTCAGAAACCTCTGGGGCCAGATCTCTGCCTGGAACTTTCCTTTGCCCAGACAAATCTCATGAAGGATAAAAGGACCTTCACCTTAACTTTGTGGAGAAGGCAATGGCACCCCACTCCAGTACTCTTGCTGGAAAATCCCATGGACAGAGGAGCCTGGTAGGCTGCAGTCCATGGGGTCGCTAAGAGTTGAACACGACTGAGCGACTTCACTTTGACTTTTCACTTTCATGCATTGGAGAAGGAAATGGCAACCCACTCCAATATTCTTGCCTGGAGAATCCCAGGGACGGGGGAGACTGATGGGCTGCCATCTATGGGGTCGCACAGAGTCGGGCACGACTGAAGCGACTTAGCAGCAGCAGCATCTTAACCTTGAGTTCTTGTCATATCTTCACTCAGACTAAGCCAACACTAGTAAAACTTTCCTTTCTACTGACAATTGAGTAGCAAATGCTGCCTTGTAATTTTTTTTTTTCTCCCTAATCAAGCAGACCTGGGTTTGAATGACAGCTCCCCCATCTACTTCTCTTGACTCTCAGTCTCTTAATTTGTAAAATAGGGCTATCACCACCTACTTTGCAAGCTGGTATCCATATTAAACAAGGTACCAGGTTTTTCAATTGAGTTTTCTGGGAAGCAGCCCATGAGGTGGAATTAGGAGTAAAACAGTTTATTAGTTCACGGTGAGGCTTGTTGCTTGTGACAGGTAAGAGAGGGAAGAAGCAGAATTGGGCAGGAAAAGTCTTCAAGACCATGATGCAAAGCTAACATGAGTGAAAAAAATAGAGCAGCAAGATAAGAAGCACCTCAGACTACAATTCAGATCGCATGACATTTCTGCCAACTCAATTGTTTGCTCTGGAGCAAAGATTACCTGTCAAAGGAATCCTGTGTTAGGTAGAAATGGCCCATCACACGTGAGCATTGGCTAGAGGGTTCCCAGGAAGAACATGGCCTTGGCTTGAAAGCTTAGGTACAACCTGTAATGTTATGGCTGGAAGCTACCATCTACCTTCTTTCCTTGCAGCTGACTGGTGAGTTCTTTCTTGAAGGGAGATCTGAGCAGCAGGCCTCCACGTTTGTTCCAGTTTGAGAAGGCTGAACACGGTCTTGGTGTAACACGTGTCATATCTCGCAAGAAATAGGCATGGCTACTGCCAGTGTCTCTAAAGAATTGCTTATCTTGTCTTACCCACCCTGAGCAACAGAATATTGATTTTAATAGTCAGGTCAAATCTTTACTAGCTGGAAACCTTTTCATACTGGTACCTAGGATAATTTTTACATACTTTTTTTGGGACATGCTGTGTGGCGTACAGGATCTTCGTTCCCTAGTCAGGGATCAAACCCCTTGTAGTGGGAACGCTGAGTCTTTAACCACTGGGCAGCCAGGGATGTCCCTAGGGTAGTTTTTATTTTATTTATTAAATTAATTTTGATTGGGGCATAGTTGCTTTACAATGTTGTGCTAGTTTCTACTGTACAGCAAAGTGAATGAGCTGTATGTTTACAAGTATCCTCCTTTCTTTTGGATTTCCTTCCCATTTAGGTCACCACAGAGTACTGAGTTGAATTCCCTGTGCTATACAGTAAGTTCTCATTAGTTACCCATTTTATACATAGTATCAATAGTAGATATGTGTCAATCCCAATTTCCCAGTTTATCCCCTCATCACCCTGGACCCCAGGGCTCCCCGGGTGGTCTTAGTGGTAAAGAACCCACCTGACAATCCAGGAGACTTAAGAGACATGAGTTCGACCCCTGGGTCAGACGATCCTCTGGAGGAGGGCATGGCAACCCCCTCCAATATTTTTGCCTGGAGAATCCCATGGTCTGAGGAGCCTGGTAGGTTATAGCCTGCTGCTGCTGCTGCTGCTGCTAAGTCACTTCAGTCGTGTCCGACTCTGTGCGACCCCATAGACAGCAGCCCACCAGGCTCCTCCGTCCCTGGGATTCTCCAGGCAAGAACACTGGAGTGGGTTGCCATTTCCTTCTCCAATGCATGAAAGGGAAAAGTGAAAGTGAAGTTGCTCAGTCGTATCCCACCCTCAGCGACCCCATGGACTGCAGCCTTCCAGGCTCCTCCATCCATGGGATTTTCCAGGCAAGAGTACTGGAGTGGGGTGCCGTTGCCTTCTCCACGGGTTACAGCCTATTGGGTCGCAAAGAGTTGGACATGACTGAAGTGACTTAGCCCACACACAGGCACCCCACATGCAGGCACCCCACCCCCAGGGTAGTTATTAGACTTAGGACTTTATGAAGATGACAGAGAATTTGTTAAGGATACCTTGGTGATTGAACCCATACTCTGTAATGATAATGAGAACAACAATAATGATAATTATGAAGGTAATGTAGAGTCTCTCTATAGAGAGTCTACTAATGTTACAGGGTCTGCATTTGACACTGATATTAGGTTCCCTCTTGGTACTGCAGGAAATGGAGTTTACCAAAGGTAGGTGAGGACTCAACTTTCATCCCATGTTGACTCTTTTTCTCCCAGGGAACCCTGGGGTGTTCCACGCCATCTTACCTCAGGCAGTGAGTACTGAGACACCAGCTTCTCCCTTCAGAGGTCCTTAGTCTCCACCTGAGTTCAGTTCAGTTCAGTTCAGTCACTCTGTAGTGTCCGACTCTTTGCAACCCCATAGACTTCAGCACACCAGGCCTCCCTGTCTATCACCAGCTCCAGAGCTTGCTCAAACTCAAGTCCATCAGAACAAGACTCAGTTTCCCCTCAGTCAGTCTCTCCCATCAGGAAGCTTCCATAGGTCTCTTATCCTTACCCATCAGAGGGCAGACAGAATGAAAACCACAATAACAGAAAACTGACCAAACTCCACCTGAGGACTTACTCAGAAGAGACTCTGAAATCACTTCCCCTTTATTGCTGGATTTCTTTTTAGAAAAAAATCAGTTCTGTTCAGCCCAGTTACTCAGTCATGTCCGACTGTGACCCCATGGACTGCAGGACATCAGGCCTCCCTATCCATCACCAACTCCCGGAGCTTGCTCAAACTCAAGTCCATCGAATCAGTGATGCCATCCAACCATCTTGTCCTCTGTCGTCCCCTTCTCCTCCCTCCTTCAATTTTTCCCAGCATCAGGGTCTTTTTAAATGAGTCAGTTCTTCGCATCAGGTGGCCAAAGTATTGGAATCTCAGCTTCAGCATCAGTCCTTCCAATGAATATTCAGAACTGATTTCCTTTAGGATGGACTGGTTGGATCTTCTTGCAGTACAAGACATTCAAGAGTCTTCTCCAACACCACAGTTCAAAAGCATCAGTTTTTTGGTACTCAGTTTTCTTTATAGTCCAACTCTCACATCCATACATGACTACTGGAAAAACCATAGCTTTGACTAGACGGACCTTTGTCAGCAAAGTAATGTCTATGCTTTTTAATATACTATCTGGGTTGGTCATAACTTTCCTTCCAAGGAGCAAGCGTCTTTTAATTTCATGGCTGCATCCCCATCTGCAGTGATTTTGGAGCCCAAGAAAATAACATCTGTCACTGTTTCCCCATCTATTTTCCATGAAGTTATGGGACTGGATGTCATGATCTTCACTTCCTGAATGTTGACTTTTAAGCCAACTTTTTCACTCTCCTCTCTCACTTTCATCAAGAGGCTCTTTAGTTCTTCTTCGCTTTTGCCATAACGGTGGTGTCATCTGCATATCTGAGGTGATTGATATTTCTCCTGGCAATCTTGATTCCAGCTTGTGCTTCTTCCAGCCCAGCATTTCGCATGATGTACTCTGCATATAAGTTAAATAAGCAGGGTAACAATATACAGCCTTGACATACCCCTTTCCCAATTTGGAACCAGTCTGTTGTTCCATGTCCAGTTCTA
>NW_011494755.1:4315079-4319494 GCF_000754665.1 Bison bison bison
AGTTCTAACTGTTGCTTCCTGACCCGCATACAGATTTCTCAGAAGGCAGGTCAGGTGCTCCGGTATTCCCATCTCTTAAAGAATTTTCCACAGTTTGTTGTGATCCACACAGTTAAAGGCTTTGGCATAGTCAATAAAACAGAAGTAGATGTTTTTCTGGAACTCTCTCACTTTTTCTATGATCCAACGGATATTGGCAATTTGAGCTCTGGTTCCTCTGCCTTTTCTAAAACCAGCTTGAACATCATGGTTTGTGTATTGCTGAAGCTTGGCTTGGAGAATTTTGAGCATTACTTTTCTAGAATGTGAGATGAGTGCAATTGTGTGGTAGCATTCTTTGGCATTGCCTTTCTTTGGGTTTGGAATGAAAACTGACCTTTTCCAGTCCTGTGGCCACTGCTGTGTTTTCCAAATTTGCTGGCATATTGAGTGCAGCACTTTCACAGCATCATCTTTCAGGATTTGAAATAGCACAACTGGAATTCCATCACCTCCACTAGCTTTGTTCATAGTGATGCTTTCTAAGGCCCACTTGACTTCACATTCCAGGATGTCTGGCTCTAGGTGAGTGATCACACCATCATGATTATGTGGGTCATGAAGATCTTTTTTGTAGAGCTCTTCTGTGTATTGTTGCCACCTCTTCTTAATATCTTCTGCTTCTGTTAGGCCCATACCATTTCTGTCCTTTATTGAGCCCATCTTTGCATGAAATGTTCCTTTGGTATCTCTAATTTTCTTGAAAAAATCTCTAGTCTTTCCCATTCTATTGTTTTCCTCTATTTCTTTGCTTTGATCACTGAGGAAGGCTTTCTTATCTCTTCTTGCTATTCTTTGGAACTCTGCATTCAAACTGGTGTATCTTTCCTTTTGTCCTTTGTCTTTAGCTTCTCTTCTTTTCTCAGCTATTTGTAAGGCCTCCTCAGACAACCATTTTGCCATTTTGCATTTCTTTTTCCTTTTATTTATAAAAAATAGTTTTATTTATTTATTTTTGGCGTCTAGTTGCAGCAAGCAGGGACCGCTCTGTAGTTGCAGAACTCGGGCTTCTCACTGTTGTGGCATCTCTCGTGGAGCATGGGCTTTAGGGCACTTGGGCTTTAGCGGCTGAGGCCCATGGGCTCAATAGTTGCAGCTCCTCGGCTGTAGAACATAGGCTCATTTGTTGTGGTGCATGGGCTTAGTTGTTCTGCGGCATGTGGGATCTTCCTAGATCAGGGACTGAACCTGTGTCTCCTGCATCGACAGGATTCTTTACCACTGAGCTGCCAGGGAAGCCCTATGGCAGCTGAATTTCCCCTCTAATGTCTTCTCTACAATGCTGCCTATGTCCTCTGCTTGCTGACAAGGAATGTGAAGGAGGAGCTGCCTTTTTTTGAGTTTGAACACACTGGTCTACACTTTTTCTGGAAGAATATGTCCTGCTTCAGGGTGACTGTTCTCTGCTGTGACCCTAGGAAGAGCATTTGAGTCCCAGTGGGCAGAACGACTCACTCTCCACTTAAGTGTGAGCAGAACACCTTTGCAGTCCTACTATTCTTCCTGTGTAATGTGCTTGACATTCCCTGACACCAGGGTCTGAAATTAATTTAGGGCTAATTCTGTTTAGTCATCCCTGGCCCAAGGTTACACGGGCAATACCACCATATAGTAGTCACTTCATTCCCAGCTTTTTCCTGCTGGGTTGAGCCCATTGACCATGGACTTGGGAGATATTTGCTTCTGTCTCTGATTGAAGTGTCAGGGTTGGAACTTCAGAATTCTGAAGGGATTTGGGCAAATCTTTTCTTCCCAGAATTGCCCTTCCATCCTCCAACCTCGGGTCCCTTGGCAGGCTCCTCGGCAGTGATAGAAGTATCATCCAGGGGATGGGCAGTCATCCCCATTGCCGAATGGTGAGGCAAACAGCCAGAGGAACACAGAGGCTCATGCCAGGAGGACCAGCCACTTGCCAGCTCCTCCTTGGCTGAGTCTCTGTGCGCCCTGGAATGAGGGATAGCCACGTGGCTGGGAGAAGGCTTGGCTCTCTGAGGTCCTCAGTGCCTCGCTCTCCAGATCTAGGCTAAAAACAGGACTTGACCGCCAGTGATAATACCTATCTCTGTCTTTGAGAATCTCTTCTTTTTCAAGTGCTCTCCTGGTTTTCTATTATTTAGTAGTGCTCTGAAGCAAGGATGGACACTTTTGTGTTACAGATGGCGAGACTGAGACGCGGAGTCCCTTGCCCCTGATGGGAGAGTTGGCCCATGGTAGACTCGGGATGTGAACACAGGCATGCCCGACCCCGATGCCTGCACTGGATCCTCATCTCTGCACACAGTGAACCAGGAAGCCAGTTGTATCCAGTCTGAGGGAATAGCATCTGCTAAGCAGATGCCTGGGTCTGCTGGCCACGAGAACATGGCTTTTTCTTGGTGATGATGGCAATCTTGAGAAAGAGCTCCATGGCCAAAGTGCTTTCACCATGAGTCACTTTGTTGTTCTCTCTGTGAGAGTTCAGCTAAGCAACCCTAGAGAGTCACCTGTGATTCCTACTTTTTATGCCCCAGCAATCCAGGAGAGCAATTCTGTTAGCTAGATTCCTCCCAAGGACATATGGAACCTGTGGGAAGTCACATGGCCAGGGTTAATCAGTACCCAGGTAAAATTCAACTGTTTATGGGGTCATGTAGATTGACTTATTAACATCTCCAGATAACTTGTGTCCAAGTTTTGTTTTTTTTTTTTTTCCGATTGAAGTTATACTACTCATTCTTCTTCCTCACTGGTTTGCACATTAGAAACCTAGGCTTCTGATATAGGCACCCCCAGGCTGTCCATGAATTGACCTGTCTTTCTCTCAAGCTCATCTCCAGACACTTAGCCTTTGCAGTTCATGCTCCAGGTGTGCCAACATTCTGGTGTTTCCAGAAGCAGCTGTGCCAACCCAGGCTTTTGCTTTTGTCAGTGTCTTTCCTTAAAAAACATTTCCTCACTGTGTCTCCTTACCTAGTCGTTAGACATACTGTAGTCTCAGCTCAAAGATTTCCTTCACTAATGTCTTTTTTTTTTTAATTAAAAAAAAAAAAACAAAAAAACCAACAAAACCTTTTTTTTGACGGTACCATGTGGCATGTGGGATATGGGATCTTAGCTCCTTGACCAGGGATTGAACTCTCACCTCCTGCACTGAAAGTGTGGAGTCTTAGCCAGTGGATCACCAAGGAAGTCCTTCCCTGACATCTTTCAGATTTTGGTGACTCGGAGGTTAAAGTGTCTGCCTGCAAGGCGGGAGACCCACGTTCAATCCCTGGGTCGGGAAGATCCCCTGGAGAAGGAAATGGCAACCCACTCTAGTATTCTTGCCTGGAGAATCCCATGGACAGAGGAGCCTGGTAGGTTACAGTCCATGGGATTGCAAAGAGTTGGACACGACTGAGTGACTTCACTTTCACTTTCCTTTTTATAGCCTTCCATGGCATCTTAGAACACCTCCATATCCAGAATTTGGAATCACCTATCTCTCCTCCCACTTCTTCCTGAGCCCATAGAAGCCTCAAGGGAGGGAAGTGTGTTGTATTGTTCTCTGAACACCCAGCACTTATCAGATAGCCTGACAGAGGATTTGGGAAAGGGCTTCCCTTGTGGCTCAGACTGTAAAGAATCTGCCTGCAATGCAGGAGACCTGGGTTCAATCCCTGGGTTAGGATGATCCCCTGGAGAAGGGAAAGGCTACCCACTCCAGTATTCTGGCTTGGAGAATTCCAAGGATTGTGCAGCCCCTGGAGTCACAAAGAGTTCGATATGACTAAGTGACTTTCATTTTCACTTTGGGACTTTAACTTCAGGGCAGGTGGGACTCAGAGTAAACCTGCTGCTGGCAGGCTGGCAGCAAAGTAATGCTCAAAATTCTCCAAGCCAGGCTTCAGCAGTACGTGAACTGTGAATTTCCAGATGTTCAAGCTGGATTTAGAAAAGGCATAGGAACCAGAGATCAAATTGCCAACATCCATTGGATCATTAAAAAACAAAAGAATTCCAGAAAAACAGCTACTTCTGCTTTATTGATTATGCCAAAACCTTTGACTGTGTAGATCACAACTGCGGAAGATTCTTCAAGAGATGGGAATACCAGACCACCTGACCTGCCTGCTGAGAAATCTGTATGCAGGTCACGAAGCAACAGTTAAAACTGGACATGGAACAACAGACTGGTTCCGAATTGGGAAAGGAGTACGTCAAGGCTGTATATTGTCATCCTGCTTATTTAACTTATATGCAGAGTACATCATGTGAAATGCCAGGCTGGATGAAGCACAAGCTGGAATCAAGATTGCTGGGAGAAATATCAATAACCTCAGATATGCAGATGACACCACCCTTATGGCAGAAATCGAAGAACTAAAGAGCCTCTTGATGCAAGTGAAAGAGGAGAG
>NW_011494755.1:4319594-4326704 GCF_000754665.1 Bison bison bison
AAGATCATGGCATCTGGTCTCATCACTTCATGGGAAATAGATGGGGAAACAGTAGAAACAGTGACAGACTTTATTTTCTTGGGCTCCAAAATCACTGCAGATGGGGACTGCAGTCATGAAGTTAAAAGACTCCTGCTCCTTGGAAGAAAAGCTATGACCAACCTAGACAGCATATTAAAAAGCAGAGACATTACTGTGGGGACAAAGGTCTGTCTAGTCAAACCTATGATTTTTCCAGGAGTCATGTATGAATGTGAGAGTTGGACTATAAAGAAAGCTGAAAACCAAAGAATTGATGATTTTGAACTGTGGTGTTGGAGAAGACTCTTGAGAGCCCCTTGAACTGCAAGGAGATCCAACCAGTCCATCCTAAAGGAAATCAGTCCTGAATATTCATTGAAAGGACTGATGCTGAAGCTGAGATGCAATGCTTTGGCCACCTGATGCAAAGAACTGACTCATTGGAAAAGACCCTGATGCTGGGAAAGATTGAAGGCAGGAGGAGAAGGGGATGACTGAGGATGAGATGGTTGGATGGCATCACTGACTCGATGGACATGAGTTTGAGCAAGCTCCAGGAGCTGGTGATGGACAGGGAGGCCTGGGGTGCTGCAATATATGGGGTTGCAAGGAGTCAGACATAACTGAGCAACTGAGCAACTTAACTGTAGGTTGGACTCAGGCAAGGCAGTAGGGAAGGAAAAGGGAAGGAAACAGGTAGAACTGACTCATCAGCCTTTTAGATGGGCCCTTGCTGTGGGAATCAGCGCTCCCCAGACTCAGCATCAAACTGAGTAAAGAGCAGCTGAGAGGGACACTGGTAAACAAACTGGATACAAGCTTCCCAAGAGGATGCGCTGCCCAGATTCAAAGGTCTCAGGTTTGGATGGAGAGGGGAGGATTCAGGTCAAAACTCTGGGTGTGGGGGACTTCCCTGGTGGTCCAGTGGTTAAGACTTCACCTTCCAACACAGGGGGTACAAATTCAATCCCTGATCAAAGAGCCAAGATCCCACATGCCTCATGGCCAAAACCCAAAACATAAAACAGAAGCAATATTGTTACAAATTTAATAAAGCCTTTAAAGAAGAAAGAAAGAAAGTGAAGTTGCTCAATTGTGTCCAAGTCTTTGTGACCCCATGGACTATAGCCTGCCAGGCTCCTCCATCCATAGGATTTTCCAGGCAAGAATACTGGAGTGGGTTGCCATTTCCTTCTCCAGGGAAAAACTTTAAAAAAGGTCTGTGTTAAAAAAACAAAACAACAAAAAGGCTGTACTAGGGGGAAGGAGACTTTTGTTACTGGAGAAGGAATATGTCAAGGCTTTGCAGGACAGCAGAGATAGGCTAACCATGGTGGATTCTGTACCAAGATTTTCACTACATAGCAGAAAATCTGGGATAGAAGTCTCTTGAAATGGCAGTGGTTAGGAAAAGACACTGGAAAAGGAAATGGCAACCCACTCCAGTGTTCTTGCCTGGAGAATCCCAGGGACGGGGGAGCCTGGTGGGCTTCCGTCTATGGGGTCACACAGAGTCGGACACGACTGTAGTGACTTAGCAGCAGCTTAGCAGCAGGAAAAGGCACAGGGGCAACTGGGGGTCACTAATTGTTCAGCTGTTACTAATTCCTTCTTCTCCAACTAGCTTAAAACACCCCTCAAACTTTCTCATACAGACACACACAAACACCCAATACTAGTCTTACTATTGAAATGCACATCTTTGTAAGAAATGTTTCACCAGGGTAAGGTGGAATCCAAAGATTTTATTCCCTCAGTCAGGGCTATAAATTGGGCCAGCCGGCTCAAACAGCTAGACATAAATCACTTAGTGATAGAACATGGGAAAAGCTGATAGGAGGTAAAGTAAGTATTTAGGAGCAGGGACTCGCCTTTAGTGAATTTAAATTCTCCAAGCCAGGGTTCAACAGTACATGAACCGTGAACTTCCAGATGTTCAAGCTGGATTTAGAAAAGGCTGAAGAACCAGAGATCAGATTGCCAACATCCATTGGATCATAGAAAAATAAGAGAATTCCAGAAAAAAAGCTACTTCTGCTTTATTGATTATGCCAAAGTCTTTGACTGTGTAGATCACAACAAACTGTGGAAAATTCTTCAAGAGATGGGAATACCAGACCACCTGACCTGCCTGCTGAGAAATCTGTATGCAGGTCACGAAGCAACAGTTACAACTGGACATGGAACAGACTGGTTCCAAATCGGGAAAGGAGTACGTCAAGGCTGTATATTGTCATCCTGCTTATTTAACTTATATGCAGAGTTCATCATGTGAAATGCCAGGCTGGATGAAGCACAAGCTGGAATCAAGATTGCCGGGAGAAATATCAATAACCTCAGATATGCAGATGACACCACCCTTATGGCAGAAAGCGAAGAACTAAAGAGCCTCTTGATGCAAGTGAAAGAGGAGAGTGAAAAAGTTCGCTTAAAAGTCAATATTCAGAAAACGAAGACCATGGCATCTGGTCTCATCACTTCATGGGAAATAGATGGGGAAACAGTAGAAACAGTGACAGACTTTATTTTCTTGGGCTCCAAAATCACTGCAGATGGTGACTGCAGCCATGAAATTAAAAGACGCTTACTCCTTGGAAGGAAAGTTATGACCAACCTAGATAGCATATTAAAAAGCAGAGACATTACTGTGGGGACAAAGGTCTGTCTAGTCAAAGTTATGGTTTTTCCAGGAGTCATGTATGGATGTGAGAGTTGGACTATAAAGAAAGCCGAGCGCCGAAGAATTGATGCTTTTGAACTGTGGTGTTGGAGAAGACTCTTGAGAGTCCCTTGAACTGAAAAGAGATCCAACCAGTCCATCCTAAAGGAAATCAGTCCTGAATATTCATTGAAAGGACTGATGCTGAAGCTGAAACTCCAATACTTTGACCACCTGATGCAAAGAAATGACTCATTGGAGAGGACCCTGATGCTGGGAAGGACTGAGGGCAGGAGGAGAAGGGGACGACAGAGGATGGATGGGGTGTTTGGATGGCATCACTGACTGAATGGACTTGAGTTTGAGCAAGCTCCGGGAGTTGGTGATGGACAGGGAGGCCTGGCGTGCTGCGGTTCATGGGGTCAGAAAGAGTTGGACATGACTGAGCGACTGAGCTGATGCACCAGGTAGTGAACTGAGTGTTCAATGCGCAGAATGCTCCCCCCATTTAATTAATTTAATATTTAATTGAAAATTTTGAGATACTTGGGGTTTACATGTAGCTGTAAAAAAATAAAACACAGAAAGATCCCATAAACTCAGTTTCCCCCAAAGGCATTGTCTTACAAATCCGTAGTGTGATATCCCAACTAGGATATTGTCTTTAAAAAAGAATTATTGAAGTAAGTTGCTTTACAATGTTGTGTTAGTTTCAGATGCAGAGCAAAAGTGATTCAGTTCTACATAAACACATAAACACAATATCACTGACACCATCTATGACTGTATTCATATTTCTCCAGTTTCCCCTGGACTCATTGTGTGTATGTGTGTGTATATGGTTCTGTGCAATTTTATCACAAGTGTAGTTTGCTGTCATTTTCATAATACAGACAGAGTCAGCACTGTAAGCGTCACTCTCGTTGACCCTTTATACTACACCCTCCCCGTCCTAATACACCTGCTCAGGCCTCAAAATATCCACGGCAGGCAACCAAGTGTCAGAGAGGTATGTCATCTGTGACGTGTCAGCAATCAGTAAGGAGTGACGTGTCGATTCAGAAGTTTGTCTGAAAACATTCATCACATTTATTTTCTAAATTTCTCAATTGTTCATTCATTCAGCAAATATTATTAAGTGTTTACCAGGTTCTAAGCACTGGCGTTTCAGCTGTAAAAACATGACCAAGTCCTCGCTTCTTATGAAGTTTTCATTCAAGTGTGAGTCAGACCATGGATGTGAAAATGTGATGTGTAATATACCTTCAGCTCAGGACAACTGCTCTGAAGAACAATCCAGGAAGGGGCAAGGGGCGAGAGGTGGGGTCTACTGTTTGGGATCCGGTGACCAAGAAAGTCGCTTTAAGGAAGGGAAATCCAAGAGTAGTCCTGACCAACGAGTAGTAGAGGGCACTGGATTTTTAGGCAAAGAGAGGAGGAAGATCACAGATTACCTCATCATGAATGAGTGAGGCGTGTTTTGGATGTCAAGACAGCCAGTGTGTCTGGGGCAAAGCAGGGCAGGGAGAGAAGGGGAGATACGAGGTCAGAGATGGGGTTGGAGCTGGATTACCAGGGCCTTGCAGGCCGTGGGAAAGACTTTGGATCTTATTCTAAGTGGGAGTAGAAGCCACGGGGAGGTTTTGAGCTGGAGCAAAACATGATCTGATTTTCAGTTTGTAAAAACCACCTTCTGGCTGCTGGGTGGTGGATGAGCTGTAGGAGAGCAAAGCCAGGAGCAGGGGGAACAATCTGGTGGCCACTGCAGCAAACCACAAGAGAGACAGGGTGGCCTGGCCCAGCGCAGCAGTGCCGGGAACAGTGAGGAGTATCTGCGCTCAAGATACATTGTGTCCGTGGAGCCCACAGGACTTGAGGAAAGACTGGATATGGGGTGGGCGTGAGAGCAGGCCAGAGAAGCGGGTATTTCAGACAGTGCGAACACTGAGTCACTTCTGCTGTTTAGCCAGGACATCACAGTGTGGTGCCAGACAGCAGGAATCTTCTTCCAGTCAAAGGACCACTGTGCCCAAGGCACTTTGCTTGCTTCTTTCCCTCCACCTCTTCTCAACACGCCCTGTGGGTTCAAGCAGAGCGGAACATACCCTTGGTGTCAGTCTACCCAGGAGAAAAAGACTGCTGGCCCAAACACTTGGGAAACTGCAGTTTGACTGGACCCAGTCCCTGCCCCTGAGAGCTCACAGTCTGGTGGGGAGATAGGCGAACGCAGAAACAATGATGGCATGAAATACTGGTGTGGAGAGACCACTGGGAGGTGGAGGAGCATCCAGGGAGAGGGGTGTGGATTTCACTGAGTTGTAAGATGGTGGCTGGGTGGTACCTCAAGGATGGTGTCAGGGGATGGGGGAAGGTCCAGGCATCAGTCTTGAGGCTTGCGGACATGTTCTCCAATTACAGAAGAAGGCTATAAATTCCTGAGATAGGGAAGAGCCACAGCAAAAAGCCTAAGTCCCTGTGCAGCTTGGAGGATTTGGGGAGCGGCTATACCATATGACCAGGTGGAAACACAAGGATCATGTGGAGGGGTGGAGGGAGGGAGGCTGAAGAGCTCCTGACATCTGGTTAAGCTACTGGGTCAAAATCCTGGTGGTAACTGAGGCTGGAACCTTAAGGATCTTAAGGAAAGTGGTTGCTTGGTTACATTTGACTTTTGAAAGTTCCCTTTTGCCAAAGAAGGTGCTTCAGGTATGAAAGTCTACATCTTCCTTGCATGAACATAAAGGAGCCACTCTCGGCCTCAGCTCAGCAACCTTCCTGGGAAACTTCCATCTTACCTGACCCATCTCTGCAGAAGATCATCTCAACTGTCCAGGAAGGGCCCCCGGTTGCTTCCCTGAAGCCATGTCCACATCTCCCTCTCTGTGTGGTAAGTAAAAGTGCTTAGCTGCCTCTCTCAGGCAGTGGGGTCTGCTGCAGAAGGGGCCTAAGAGGGGGACAGCGGGGAATAGGAGCTTCTGAGGTGTAGCCCTTTGGTCTAGAATTTTAGATCCCTCTTTGGAAGAAGCTTCCCTGGTGGTTCAGACAGTAGAGTCTGCCTGCAACGCAGGAGACCTGAGTTCAATCCCTGGATTGGGAAGATCCCCTGGAGAAGGGAAAGATTATCCACTCCAGTATTCTTGCCTGGAGAATTCCGTGGACAGAGGAGCCTGGTGGGCTACAGTCTATGGGGTCTCATAGAGTCGGACACGACTAAGCAACTAACACTTCAGAAACTATTGGGCTTTACTTCCTGTGTGTTCTCCTACTCACCCTCTCGGTTTCTCTATCTGGAAAAATGGGAGAACAGGATGTAACTTCTTGGGGTTCTGGAGGATTTGGAGAAGCAGGTGAAGGTTGTCTCCCATGGACTTCTGTCTGCACACAGGACTCCAGCACAGCAGCACAGGAGGGAGAGTGCAAACGTGTGTGTCGTAGATAAACGCAGTCCTTGTTCTTCTTCCTCTTTCCTCAGGGCTATAGATTTGCTTACGGTCCAGGCTGGCAGAGGTCTTAACCAAGGAAATGATGTCTATCACCTGGCTGGGAGGTTTTCTCTTCTGTAAAACAGAGGTGTTCAGGACACCTTTCCCAGGGTAATTTGAGAATAGTGCTCAATCCATGTTTGATACTCAAAATGAAAAAAAGAGGCAGTAAGTATCAGAGGCTTTTCAGATATTATGTATCTGAAAAGTTGTTGTTGTGAAGTTGCTAAGTTGTCTTCCACACTTTGTGACCCCATGGACTGTAGCCCACCAGGTTCCTCTGTCCATGGGATGTCCTAGGTGAGAATACTGGAATGGATTGCCATTTCCTTCTCCAGGGGATCTTCCTGACCCTGGGATTGAACCCACATCTCCTGCATTGGCAGGCAGATTCTTTATCAACGAGCCATCAGGGAAACCCTTCCAGATACATCAGTTCAGTTCAGTCGCGCAGTTGTGTCCGACGCTTTTCGACCCCATGAATCGCAGCACACCAGGCCTCCCCGTCTGTCACCAACTCCCGGAGTTCACTCAAACTCACGTCCATCGAGTCAGTGATGCCATCCAGCCATCTCATCCTCTGTCATCCCCTTCTCCTCCTGTCCCCAATCCCTCCCAGCATCAGAGTCTTTTCCAATGAGTCAACTCTTCGCATGAGGTGGCCAAAGTACTGGAGTTTCAGCTTTAGCATCATTCCTTACAAAGAAATCCCTGGGCTGATCTCCTTCAGAATGGACTGGTTGGATCTCCTGGCAGTCCAAGGGACTCTCAAGAGTCTTCTCCAGCACCACAGTTCAAAAACATTAAAACAGGTCTTAGAGAGGTACAATGATTTGTCTAAGGCCATGAATATACCTATGAGACAGAGAGAATGAATCATGTGGTTTTTGAGACATACAGGCTTCCCCAGTGACTCAGACAGTAAAGAGTCTGCCTACAATGTAGCAG
>NW_011494755.1:4326804-4328546 GCF_000754665.1 Bison bison bison
CTTGCAGTCCAAGGGACTCTCAAGAGTCTTCTCCAGCACCACAGTTCAAAAGCATCAATTCTTCGGTGCTCAGCTTTCTTCACAGTCCAACGCTCACATCCATACATGACCACTGGAAAAACCATAGCCTTGACTAGACGGACCTTTGTTGGCAAAATAATGTCTCTGCTTTTCAATATGCTATCTAGGTTGGTCATAACTTTCCTTCCAAGGACTAAGCATCTTTTAATTTCATGGCTGTAGATACATAGCACTCATCAAATTCCCCAGAGGCTGCAACAGCCTAGAACATAGGATTCAGAGCTACACTGTGTGGTTTCAAATTGTGTGTCCACTCGTTACTAGTGATGAGACCCGAGGTAAGTCCCTATGGAGCTGTAGTTTTCTCAGCTGGTATGTGGGGATGGGACCCCACCTTATCAGGTTGCCCTTCCACTTGTGAAGGTAAAATAAGATCATGTATATAAAGTGACAGGCATGCAGTGAAGTCTCAGGGGTGCAGTAGGTGAGTCTCCTTTCTTTTGCTTCCATTGCTTCTGTTCCCTTACCGGCCACAACTCCATCCTGGTGAAGAGATGACCTCTGCAGCCAAGCCAGGGACCCAAGGCTCCAAGTCCATGTGACACAAGTTCAAGGTCTTGGCTTTTCAGGTTGCAAGGAGAGTCAAAGGTTTGCAGCTGTTGTTGGGCCATAGACCTATGACGGTGGCTTTGGGCACTATGAGGTCATACTTCAGGGGACCTTCCTTTAATGTCTAAAGGTCATTTCTGACCTAAAAAAAAAAAATCCTCCAGTATAATCACAAAGAAATTAGGTATCATGTTCTCAGATACATACAATCCTTTTTGATCCCCATGTCTTTTATATATTATTTTTTCATAGACACAAATAATGGAAATTCACCTTCCCCGGAAATGATGAGTCCTGTGGAGACAATAGTCTTTAGGGTCAGGTGCAGACAAGACCCCAGAAAGTCAAGTTCTGTGTTCTGGCTGCAGGGACACTCAGGAGTCCTTGTGGAGCCAGAAATGTGGCTGAGTTCAGGGAGAAGCCGAGTTGTAAGACATTCATCCACCCAAATTTTCATTCATACATCAGGTAACTAATACTCACTGAGCACTTGCTGTGTGATGAGCCCCCAGGGCAGAGCTTGTGTCTGGAGGGTGATTATGATGTAGGCACCACTCTGGAAGGAGTATGATTAATGCAGTAACCAAGGCATGCTCTGGGCCAGCAGGCCTAGAGGATGATCCTAGTGACTCCATGCAGAACCATTCCTGGAGATCTGACAGGGGCCAAGAACTCAGAAGTGGCTCAGCAGGATGGGCTGGGGGTCCTCAGGAAGTCTTTGGGCTGCCGGCTAAGGAAGGTGTCCCTGCTGAGAGACCACTGGGCACAAAGTCTTGCCAAGACAAGGTGTGTTCGGGAAGCCTTTGGAAGATCTCAGGCAAAGGAGTTCAAGGGGGTTATGAGATGAATTGGGAGTTTGGGACTGACACCTATACACTATGATGTTCTTGTTGTTCAGTTGTTCAGTCGTGTCCAGCTCTTTGTGACTCCATGGACTGCAGCACGCCAGGCTTCCTTGTTCTTCACTATCTCCCAGAATTTGCTCAAATTCATGACCATTGAGTTGGTGATGCCATCCAACCATCTCATCCTCTGTTGTCCCCTTCTGCTCCTGCCTTCAATCTTTCCCAGCATCGGGGTCTTTTCCAGTGAGTCGGCTCTTCACATTAGGT
>NW_011494755.1:4328646-4332566 GCF_000754665.1 Bison bison bison
ATCTCATCCTCTGTTGTCCCCTTCTGCTCCTGCCTTCAATCTTTCCCAGCATCGGGGTCTTTTCCAGTGAGTCGGCTCTTCACATTAGGTGGCAAAAGTATTGGAGCTTCAGCCTCAGTATCTGTCCTTCCAATGAATATGCAGGACTGATTTCCTTTAGAATTGACTGGTTTGATCTCCTCCAGCACCACAGTTTGAAAGCATCAACTTTATGCTCTGCAGTCTTTATGGTCCAGCGCTCACACGTGTACATGACTACTGGAAAAATCAACACGATCGATACTACTTATAAAATAGAAGGATTTCCCAGGTGCTGCTAGTGGTAAAGAACTTGCCTGCCAATGCAGGAGATGTGAGAGATGAGTGTTCAATCCTTGGGCTGGGGAGATCTCTTGGAGAAGGGCATGGCAACTTGCTCCAGTACTCTGCCTGGAGAATCCCATGGATAGAAGAGCTTGGTGGGCTACAGTCCATAGAGTCACAAAGAGTTGGACATGACTGAAGCAACTCAGCATGCACGAACGCATAAAATAGATAACTAATGAGTACCTACTGTATAGCAAAAGAACTCTATTCAGTACTCTGTGAAGACCTAAATGGTAAGGAAATCCCCAAAAGAGGGGATATATATATATATGTATAGCTGATTCACTTTGCTTTATAACAGAAACTAACACAGCATTGTAAAGTGATTATATTCCAATAAAAATTAAAAAAAATAAAAAGTAGTCCTAGTCCTAGGACCAGTGAGAGAAGGCAGCCAGTCTGTAGCTCAGAGAAATGACTGGAAGGAGAAAAAACTGGAGTCAGGGAAGTCTGCGATTGAGGTCAGGGAATCAGAAGTTGAGCCCTCACAAGGGTAATTGTTACTAGAAGACTGGGTTTGCCTCTGGGCAGAAAGTGAAAGTGAAAGAAAGTGAAAGTCGCTCAGTCCTGTCCAACTCTTTGCGACCCCATGGACTATACAGCCCATGGAATTCTCTAGGCCAGAATACTGGAGTGGGTAGCCTTTCCCTTCTCCAGGGGATCTTCCCAACCCAGGAATCAAACCAGGATCTCCTGCATTGCAGACTGATTCTTTACCAACTGAGCTATCAGGAAAGCCTCTGGGCAGGTTTGGAGTTAAAAGACATATCATGTCAAGAGCAGAAGACTGAAGGATTTATCACTTTCGGCAAGTCAGGAGAACTCGGGGGATCTTTCCCAAAGCTGTGTTTCCCTGAGAAATTGAGGAAGTTTTAATCTAAGGGTGACTTACCTGGTGGCTCAGATGGTAAAGCATCTACCTGTAATGCGGGAGACCAGGGTTCGATCCCTGGGTCAGGAAGATCCCCTGGAGAAGGAAATGGCAACCCACTCCAGTACTCTTGTCTGGAAAATCCCATGGATGGAGGAGCATGGTAGGCTATAGTCCATGGGGCCGCAAAGAGTCGGCCACGACTGAGCGACTTCACTTTAATCTAAGGGTACATGCATATTCATGAAGGAGTTTGGGTGATGATTAAAGGGCTTCTCTGGTGGCTCAGGAGGTAAAGAGTCTGACTGCAATGCAGGAGACCCAGATTTGATCCCTGGGTCAGGAAGATCCCCTGGAGAAAGGCATGGCAACCCACTCCAGTATTCTTGCCTAGAGAATCCCGTGGACAGAGAAGCCTGGCATTGCTACAGTCCATGGGGTTGCAAAGAGTCAGATAACACAGACTAACACACTTAAAGTCTACAGGGTTAGAAAATTTCAATGTCATCATCCTTTAGGTTCAGTAGATCTGAGTGTTGAGCACCTGGAGGATTTACATTTTGTAAACTGGCTCAACAAAGTGCTTCAAGCTATTCTTTACCATTGAAAAGCAACTGGGAGTTTTTACAACTGATTTGCTATCTTTGTTATTGTTACCTCTCTTGCCTGATAAGAGTTCATTGTTTTGTTCCCTTAAGATCATTGTTACTAAAACCTGTTCAAGGACAAGTCTTGTGGCCAGGCTTAGATCACAAGATGACTTAGGCCAAAAATGGTCAAGAAAGCCAGGCTTGGTTCTTGTCCAGGGATCTCCTACCTTATCTACTTACATAATAACTGTAATTGTTTTTGCAAAATTTGCTCTTTGCAGCCAAGAGCTTAATTTTGAATAACTGATTGAATTTTCACACCAACTTTATAATACAGTTCAGTTCAGTTGAGTTCAGTTGCTCAGTCGTGTCCGACTCTTTGCGAGCCCATGAATCACAGCACACCAGGCCTCCCTGTCCATCACCAACTCCCGGAATTCACTCAAACTCATGTCCATTGAGTCGGTGATGCCATCCAACAGGGATGGTATGCTGCCATCCATGGGGTCACAAAGAGTCTGATAGGACTTACCAACTGAACAACAACAACTGTCTGTCTCAATCAGCTTTGGAACCTTGAACAAGTTAACTTTGTCTCCAGAAGCTTTCGTTTTTCCATCTGTACCACAGAAATATCTCTGTTGGTTCTCCAGGGGTGTTGTGAGAATTAAGTAAAGTTATGATATTTTGACATTTTTAACGTAAGGTGGACTTGTATGGATGCCTGCTGAATGCCAGGTCCTATCTTAGCCCTTTACAGACACCAAGACCACCCATCCCCACCTTCTCAGCACTCAGTGGCTCCCCAGGCACTAAGTCAGCCCTTTTGCCATATTGGTGGTGGGAGTATGTCTTTCTAGCTCCCTTGATGACCTTTGCGAGATCTGAGAAGCTCAGAGATTTGTTTTTTGGCCTCTAGCATGATCCGAGTTAATACTTTCAAGGCAGGATCATTTAAAGTGTTAATTTGTTTTTATCTCCTTGGAAATTCTTCCTTTCCTTTCTCTTTCACTTTCCCCCATTCAAGTCAGTAGAAGGTCATGCTTCTTTATCTCAGGTTTATAGCTGAAGGTGCGTGGCTAACCTCAGTGTTGAAATCAGATTCTTTCAGAGTTCAGGATCAGATTCTTTTGCGGTTCAGGTAGGTGAGACAAAAGCAAAGCATAGAGGGAATAGGCTGCGTGGAAATATGATTAGTGGTGGAGGAGTCATACAGAGTGCAGAGGGCTTAGTTACTCAGAAGGGATCTGAGATGGCAGATCTTCACAGTTTTCTAGAGAATCGAAATGATTCTCAATTGATTTAATTTAGATTTTAAGACAGGTGCCAGTGTACACTCTGCTGGATAAAACCCATCCTAACAGTTGAAAGCAGACCTCTAATGTAGCAATGGGGTCCAAGCTTTGGGGAGAGGATTCTTCCAGATGAAAGAGACATTCACCCAGGCTGTGGGTGAGAGGGATGTGTCTGCAGAGTCCTTGAGCAGAATCCCTGAAGTACCAAAAGAGTAGAGCAAGAACTCAGAGGGAATAGTTTTGTGGTTCACCCAGGAGGCTGGTGGTGGAGCTTCCCTTATAACTCAATTGGTAAAGAATCTGCCTGCAACGCAGGAGACCTAGGGTCGATTCCTGGGTTGGGAAGATCCCCTGGAGAAGGAAATGGCAGCCCACTCCAGTATTCTTGCCTGGAGAATCCCATGGATAAAGGAGCCTGGCAGTCTACAGTCCACTGGGGTCACACAAATTAGTGACTAAACCACCACAGGTGGCTGGTAGTACATGTGAGGCTCCCCCAGTTGGACAGCCTAATGTCACATGGCAAGGGGTTAGACCTGTGGGATCATGGCAGCCGGATGATGAAGGTTGGTTTCAGGGGGAGTGCTCTGGACAACCATTTATAATTATGCAGTTCAGTTCAGTTCAGTCGCTCAGTTGTGTCCAACTCTTTGCGACCCCATGAATTGCAGCACGCCAGGCCTCCCTGTCCATCACCAACTCCCGGAGTTCACTCAGACTCACATCCATCGAGTCAGTGATGCCATCCAGCCATCTCATCCTCTGTTGTCCCCTTCTCCTCTTTCCCCCAATCCCTCC
>NW_011494755.1:4333614-4335403 GCF_000754665.1 Bison bison bison
AGGCAGGTCAAGTGGTCTGGTATTCCCATTTCTTTCAGAATTTTCCACAATTTATTGTGATCCACATAGTCAAAGGCTTTAGCATAGTCAATAAAGCAGAAATAGATGTTTTTCTGGAACTCTCTTGCTTTTTCCATGATCCAGTGGATGTTGGCAATTTGATCTCTGGTTCTTCTGCCTTTTCTAAAACCAGCTTAACATCAGGAAGTTCACGGTTCACATGAAGCCTGGCTCCAAGCCACGGTTGCTGAAGCCTGGCTTGGAGAATTTTGAGCATTACTTTTCTACCATGTGAGATGAGTGCAATCGTGCGGTAGTTTGAACATTCTTTGGCATTGCCTTTCTTTGGGTTTGGAATGGAAACTGACCTTTTCCAGTCCTGTGGCCACTGCTGAGTTTTCCAAATTTGCTGGTATATTAAGTTTAGCATTTTCACAGCATCATCTTTCAGGATTTTGAATAGCTCCCCTGGAATTCCATCACCTCCACTAGCTTTGTTCGTAGTGATGCTTTCTAAGGCCCACTTGACTTCACATTCCAGGATGTCTGGCTCTAGGTCAGTGTTCACACCATCGTGATTATCTGGGTCGTGAAGATCTTTTTTGTGCAGTTCTTCTGTGTATTCTAGCCATCTCTTCTTAATATCTTCTGCTTCTGTTAGGTCCATACCATTTCTGTCCTTTATCGAGCCCATCTTTGCATGAAATATTCCCTTGGTATCTCTAATTTTCTTGAAGAGATCTCTAGTCTTTCCCATTCTGTTGTTTTCCTCTATTTCTTTGCACTGATAGCTGAGGAAGGCTTTCTTGTCTCTTCTTGCTATTCTTTGGAACTCTGCATTCAGATGCTTATATCTTTCCTTTTCTCCCTTGCTTTCGCTTCTCTTCTTTTCACAGCTATTTGTAAGGCCTCCCCAGACAGCCATTTTGCTCTTTTGCATTTCTTTTCCATGGGGATGGTCTTGATCCCTGTCTCCTGTACAATGTCACGAACCTCATTCCATAGTTCATCAGGCACTCTATCTATCAGATCTAGTCCCTTAAATCTATTTCTCACTTCCAGTGTATAATCATAAGGGATTTGATTTAGGTCATACCTGAATGGTCTAGTGGTTTTCCCTACTTTCTTCAATTTAAGTCTGAATTTGGCAATAAGGAGTTCATGATCTGAGCCACAGTCAGCTCCTGGTCTTGTTTTTACTGACTGTATAGAGCTTCTCCATCCTTGGCTGCAAAGAATATAATCAATCTGATTTTGGTGTTGACCATCTGGTGATGTCCATGTATAGAGTCTTCTCTCGTGTTGTTGGAAGAGGGTGTTTGTTATGACCAGTGCATTTTCTTGGCAAAACTCTATTAGTCTTTGCCCTGCTTCATTCCGTATTCCAAGGCCAAATTTGTGGCCGTGCGGGCACAGGAGGGCCTAGAGGAGCTATCCCACGTTGAAGGTCAGGAAGGGCGGCGGTGAAGAGATACCCCACACCCAAGGTAAGAGAAACCCAAGTAAGACGGTAGGTGTTGCAAGAGGGCATCAGAGGGCAGACACATTGAAACCATACTCACAGAAAACTAGTCAATCTAATCACACTAGGACCACAGCCTGTCTAACTCAATGAAACTAAGCCATGCCTGTGGGGCAACCCAAGACGGGCAGGTCATGGTGGAGAGATCTGACAGAATGTGGTCCACTGGAGAAGGGAATGGCAAACCACTTCAGTGTTCTTGCCTTGAGAACCCCATGAACAGTATGAAAAGGCAAAATGATAGGATACTGAAAGAGAAACTCCCCA
>NW_011494755.1:4335593-4343046 GCF_000754665.1 Bison bison bison
AATGATCTCTGTTCATTTCCAAGGCAAACCATTCAATATCACAGTAATCCAAGTCTATGCCCCAACCAGTAACGCTGAAGAAGCTGAACAGTTCTATGAAGACCTACAAGACCTTTTAGAACTAACACCCAAAAAAGATGTTCTTTTCATTATAGGGGACTGGAATGCTAAAGTAGGAAGTCAAGAAACACCTGGAGTAACAGGCAAATTTGGCCTTGGAATAATCACGCAAGGACCTCCATAATGCTTAGGTACCAAGTGATGCCCTAGAGTCACTGATGCAGGTTCAGGAAATGGAGTGATGAGGTTGAATTTCTTTCATCCTGATAGAAGGGCGCTCAGGATCAAAACTAAGCTGATTTGTGTTTAGTATTGTGCTCTTTCTCTCCCATCTGAGTTTATGGACTGAGATTCATATACTTCTGTTTAGGGGAGAACTAGAGCGTCCTTACTTCCTCTGGGGGTGGTGGGGGACTTCTTCATAGTCTCCAGTGGAGCCATCTCCCTCCATGACCTTCCAGTGGGAGGATTTATCTCTTCCCACTGAGTGCTGGAGACTTGAGACTCTCAGGGTCCTTGAGCCATTCACTCAAGATTGCCCTCTGTGCCGTCTAGCCAGTGGCCCCTCCCTGCCTCCTTCTTGGTTCTTCTCCCCAGTTCTTTTCCAAGATACTTTTTCAGAGTCTTCTGTCAAACTAAGTTACTCTTGAGTTTATTCTGAAAATGTCTCAGATTGGAGGATCCATGGTGGTGGACTCCACCTTATGCAGAATTGGTAAGTCATATCTTTTGTTCTCTTTCGTCATTTGCTAATATTTGTAGAATGCCAAGCAGGGCTCAGCACAATGCTGAGGGCTGAGGATGCTGGCATGGGTAGGCATGGTGTCAGCCCTTACAGGGTTCACAGTCTAGTGAGGACATAGAAGTGCAGACAGATAGCTGTACTACACTGCGGTGATGGGAGGTGGGGGTGTGAGTGATGGTGGGAAGGGCAGGGAAGGAGGGTGTGTGATCACCTCAGGTAGTCGGACTTGTACTCCGTGAGGCCAGGGTGTGAACCCAGGTTCCCAATCCCAAATCCAGTGTCCTTTCTACTCCCAGGGAGGCACAGTGTTTGCAGAACATGGAGTTCCCATTTCCTGGTTCTAACAAGTGATGTCAAGGCTGACGTTTTCCTCATTATTCCCTTCTACAAACCTGCCTATTCCCCCTTCTGTCACACAAGTAGTATCTTTTGGGAGCGGCCGTGCTTTTGGTCTCCAGAAGAGCACTGCAGCCCCTTTGCCTTCCACGCTGTGGTTGAGCACACTCTGGACCCCAAAGCCCACCAGCATTTTCCCACTGGAAAGCTAGCATTCCACCAGTGCTGGGGATGCACCATGGCAGTGCCCTGATGGGGCTTCGGTTGATTCTTCAGGTTGGATGGCTCTGGAAGCCCCCATAAAGCTGAGTGTCATGGACAGATGGCAACTTCTGACTCACAGCATCTGTTGGCATGAGTGTCAGGGAGACCACAGCCAATCGATTCTCAGAGCCTCTCGGTTGGACAATGCCTGGCCACTGCTGGAAACCAGACCAGAGTTTGTTGGCAGTGCCAGGCATTTTTCAAGGAAACACAAGCAATTTCAGCTAATCCATGGGCAGGAGTTTCATCCTGAGCTCCCGGATTTCCCTGAAGAACTGTGTGTGGTTGCCAAATGATAATTAAAAAAAAACAACACAAAAACAGTTTAAGGTTTCCTTTGAGAACTGGATGTATGGTGGGAATTGGAGTGCTCCCATGAGAGCATGAAAGAGAAGAGGGACAATGTGATTAGGAAGCAAGAACACAGGATTTGGAGTCAGCAAACCCGGGTTTATTTACTGTCTTTGACTCTTACTAGCTGTGTGGCTTTGGACAAGTTGCTTGCCGTCTCTGAGCCTCAAGAGCCTGAGTTGCAAAATGGAGATACTACTGCCTATCTTCTAAGACTATGCGCAAAGGATTTAGCACAGTTCCTGGAATATCATGGGATTTTTTTTTTTTTTTTTAATCACGGGATTCTAGTCTGTGTTCCTTTCTCTTCCTGTTCTGCTTTGGAGCCCTGCTTGCCGAAAGACTGAGATCTAAAAACAAGACTAAGAGGCTCCTTTCTATGGGATTTTTAAATGCAAGTTTCCCCATGGCCCATTTCCATGGGTAATTGACACTATGTTACCACATCCATACTCTTCTCACTCTGTCATGGTACAAGTTGACCTCTGTCTCCTTGGATCTCTGGCAAAAGTGGTGCTAGCTCACCCTGGGGAGCCTCAAATCTCAGCACTGACTCATACCTTTATGATGGACACAAACAGATTAAATGCTTAGACAATTGCTTCTCTGCTGGGGTCTTTCTGCTATTTACATAATATTTTTTAAGGAAATTATCCAGGCCAGTCCTGCCTTTTCCCAGCAATTCTCTTGCTGGTAATTCAGAATTATCATTTTCAGTTCACCTTTCCTTGTTGACGGGATGGATTGATTCATTCATTCCTTCCCTCTCTCACCCATTCCCATATTTGTGCTCTAGATGACAGCCATATGCTAGCACTGGAAGTTCGGTGATGTTCAATCCAGCCTTCTAGGAGCCAGATCTAGAGGAGAAGGCAGGGTGGCCGATGAGCCCACCTGAGTGTTCTGAGTGCCAAAGCAAAGAAGGGGCATTACTGGCTGAGGGCGAGGGGAGGGGTCCTGTGACAGGTGATGTCTGAGCTGAGCCAAAGTTGGCAAGTAGGAATCAAGTTGACCTGCGTTGTTTTCCTTTTTGTCCCCAGGAAGGCCTGCCACCCCCTGAGCAGGACATTCAACTCTCCCGTTATCTGGCTCCTGTTTTCATGTGGCTCGTGACAAGAGCTACGGTCCTAGCGCCTGAAGACTTACTCTCTGGGAGGTCGTGAGGCCCTCCCAGCCTCTATTCCATCTGCTTCCCTTGCACGGAGTGCTCTTCTGTATGACTATCGATATCCTGCTCACCTCCAAGCCTAAACTCAGTCCACCCACCACGAAGCCTTCTCAGATTCCTCAAGTCAGAACACAGTGCTCCTCCCTCTGCTTTATGTGGACCCTCCTATTGAGCATGGGGATGGCTGTGCCTCATATCATCATTCTGGCTATGCTTATCTTTTTAACTAGACTGTGAGTCTTAATGGGGGCTTCCCAGTTGGTGCTAGTGGTAAAGAACCCGCCTGCCAATGCAGGTTAGACACAAGACATGCTGGTTTGATCCCTGGGTCGGGAAGATCCCCTGAAGAAGGGAATGGCAATCCACTCCAGTATTCTTGCCTGGAGAATTCCATGGACAGAGGACCCTGGTGAGCTATAGTCCATAGGTCAAAAAGATTCAGACAGGATTGAGCAACTAACGCATGCCCACATGCACAATTAAATTATTTGTCGTGTTTATCACATTTAATTCCCATACTATCTTTAAATGTAGTTATAGTTATTATCATGCCCATTTTACAGGTGGGGCAACTGAGGCTGAGAGGTTAATTAAGTCACTTGTTCAAAGCCCCATGTTATTGCTGTTCAGTCTATCAGTCGTGTCTGACTTTTTCCAACCCCATGGACTGCAGTATGTCAGTCTTCCCTGACCTTCACTATCTCTCAGAGTTTGTTTAAACTCTTGTCCATCAAGTCAGGGATGACATCCAACCATCTCGTCCTCTGTCACTCCTTCTTCTCTTCAATCTTTCCCAGCATTAGGGTCTTTTCCAACGAGTTGGCTCTTTGTATCAGGTGGCCAAAGTATTGGCGCTTCAGCTTTAGCATCAATCCTTCAAAGCCCCGTAACAAGTAAATTTTTGAGCTGAGGTTTGAATGGATGCAATCTGGCTCGAGTCAGAGCTCTTAATGGCAGCAGTGGATTGTCAAGGGTTAACCCCTGCCTTGTGCCAGAAGAACTGGCAGAGTTTCTATCCATCCCATCACAGCCTTGGCAAAGGTTCCCATACCCTTTTGTTGATGCAACTCTCCTAAAAGACAGTCATTTTCAACAGAGACGTGCATGGAAAGGTTCAGTTTATTTGGGTAGAGTCAAGGAATTTCCAACCCTTATTGACAGCTGAATTGTGGCTTGCAAGAGCCCTACCTCCACTCAGGAAAAAGCTTGTGAACGAATGGTCTTCCTCTTCTTCGCCAGCATTTTGCAATGTTGGTAGGGCCAGGCGTTAGCACAGAGATTCCATTTGTTGTGCATATTTCTGGATACGCAGAATTCTGACATCTGTAACCTTGCAGCCGAGGTTTGTACCAGCATGGTAATCTCTTTCAGCACTGCCAAATAGTTCTTTTGAAAAACATATTGGCTGCTAACCCATTTTCTGCTGTTGTGTTCTGGACAAGTGTTTCCCAAAACTATTTCCTAACAGCACTGAGGGGTTAGGAGAAGAGAGAAAGTAAATCAGAACAGGACTGTAGAATTTATTGGGGAGGAAAAACACAAAATAAACCCACTGCCACCCCTAAAAAGCCTGAACTGTGGCTCTGGGTTCTTCATAATTTGAAACCAGAGTTTCTGAGCTGGTGCTCTTTCTCTGACAAAGGTGATTTTTGTTTTTCTTTAGATAAGGAGAATTCTCTTCACCTCGTTGGAGGTTTTGGCCAACAGTTGTGACTTCTAGGAGATGAAGAACATAGTAGATGGTTTGATTGTAGAAGAAGCCAGGTGGAGAGGACTGCTGGGTCCTGGGGAGGAGCTGCATGGTGACTGGCTCTCTGCCACATGTCTAGCTCAGCTCTGATGATGAAATTCACTTCTCATATGATCTTGAGTTAAATTAACTACTCAGAGGCCACCAGAAGCTCAGCTCCTAAAATCCCAGTCACTGTGCCTGACACATCCCAACACCTAGGGATTGAGTTTGGGAGCTGGGTCAGTGTTTTCAAGCTTCTACTGCTCTCCCACGAGATTCTGTTCCTGCTGTGTTTTGCTTTAGAATATACACTACAAATTTTAAAAGATAAATTTAGAATATGAAAGTGAAGGGTGCTCAGTCATGTCTGACTCTTTGCGACCCCATGGTCTGTAGCCTATCATACCAGGGTCCTCTCTCCATGGAATTCTCCAGGAAAGAATACTGGAGTGGGTTGCCATTCCTTCTCCAGGGGATCATCCCGACCCAGGGATCAAACCTGGGTCTCCTGCATTGGAGGCAGATTCTTTACCATCTGAGCCACCAGGGAAGCCCATTTAGAATATACATACTTAAAATCCATATTTTTAGAATATGTTTATTTGGGGCATATATGATACATTAAAGTTTTACCTTACTTGTATAATGTGTACATATATATATATTTATCTATGTGTATATACATACACATGCATACACACACATATATATGTATATGAACCATCTTCTCTTTATATATCTGTAAGTATACACACACACACACACACCCACCCACACTTAACTGCTTGGGAAGGAAACATTCTATATGTAAAATTCTATATAAATGCATATAAATTAACTTTTAATTTTATGAACAAAGTGCTTCTTTAAATCATTATGTATAAAACAGTTCTTTAAATCATTTTAATTATATATATGTTAATATATATGCATGCATGCCCATTCAAATTCAATTCAAAAGAGAAGATAGTTCATATATGTTTATGTGTATATGTGTTGTGTATGTATATATCCCCTCTTTTCAAGCAGTTTCTTGTATACACACACACACACATCTACCCCACTTTATACAACTGGTTCCCTCTTTCCCCAGCTCCTCAGCAGTCATTGGACACCCCCACCCCGGCTGTGAGTTTCAGGAGGCCGGTATCTCCCAGGAGAGGCAGAAGAAATTCACAGCCCTTTGCAAAATCTCTCACTTGCTTTGCACTTGGGTGACATGAGAAGTGTTTTCTCTCTACCAGCTCTTTGCTTTCCAGACACTTTGACCCCCACATAATCACCACCTTGTTTTCCTTTACAATTTTTCATCAGAGTTTTTAAAAATTATTTTTAAATGAAAATTTTAATGTGTAGTTCAAGGGAAATTCAGCCTGTATCTTTCAGATTCATTTACAGTTAAATCACCAGAAGTTGTTTTGCAATCACAGTCTGGCAGCCAGGGCACCTTGGAGGCTTCTTTCGGCCTCTGACTTGTAGTCAACACGAGCTGTGCCATCTGGTTCAGAGCGCTCTGGACCGCCCGGCAGGCAAGCAACAGTCTGCACAGCAGTGAGTGGCAGTTGGTAGGTGTAGGTAGGGAACTGGGTCCAGGGACCAGCCTCATTTTTTTGCTCTAGTACCTGCTTTCCTAAGATGGACTCTGTCTTGTCATCCTGTGCTCAGATTCTCCATCTGTAAACCAGAGGGTCACCCACACTTATTCATTTCTTTGTGCTTCATCCCTCTTATTCTTAAAATGGAGATAATAATATTGAATAGTACCAACTTCCCAGTGACTGAGAAGAATGTGTGAGCCCCTAGGGAGAGTGCTCAGCATTTGGTCTGGTAAGAGTTATTATCATTTGTGTTATTGCCACTGGGTAGAAAGTTGCCAACGTGGAGGACACCTTCTAGGTGCTGGGTGCCATGCCGACTACTTCTAACTTAGCCCTCATGATGCTCTCCCTGCCATCTGCCAGCTCTCTCTCTCTTACCTGGCTGAGTTTCTCTCTTTCTGCACAGTCTCTTTTCTCTAGAATTCCCCTCACAGGCTGCAAGTCACAGAGGGCTGCTCCAACCTCCCCTTTTCTTTCTCCACTCCTTCTGGGCAGAAGCATCTTTCTCTATGGATTTAGCAACTTCTAAGCCTCTTGGACGTGAGTTTGAGTGAACTCTGGGAGTTGGTAATGGACAGGGAGGCCTGGAGTGCTTCATGGGGTCGCAAAGAGTCGGACACAACTGAGTGACTGAACTGAACTGAAGCCTCTTGAGAAACCTGTATGCAGGTCAGGAAGCAACAGGTAGAACTGGACATGGAACAACAGACTGGTTCCAAATAGGAAAAGGAGTACGTCAAGGCTATATATTGTCACCCTGCTTATTTAACTTATCTGCAGAGTACATCATGAGAAACGCTGGACTGGAAGAAACACAAGCTGGAATCAAGACTGCAGGAAGAAATATCAATAACCTCAGATATGCAGATGATACCACCCTTATGGCAGAAAGTGAAGAGGAACTAAAAAGCCTCTTGATAAAAGTGAAAGAGGAGAGTGAAAAAGTTGGCTTAAAGCTCAACATTCAGAAAATGAAGATCATGGCATCTGGTCCCATCACTTCATGGGAAATAGATGGGGAAACAGTGGAAACAGTGTCAGACTTTATTTTTTTGGGCTCCAAAATCACTGCAGATGGTGACTGCAGCCATGAAATTAAAAGACGCTTACTCCTTGGAAGGAACGTTATGACCAACCTAGATAGCATATTCAAAAGCAGAGACATTACTTTGCCAACAAAGGTCCATTTAGTCAAGGCT
>NW_011494755.1:4343146-4357799 GCF_000754665.1 Bison bison bison
TAGTCAAGGCTATCGTTTTTCCAGTGGTCATGTATGGATGTGAGAGTTGGACTGTGAAGAAAGCTGAGCACCTAAGAATTGATGCTTTTGAACTGTGGTGCTGGAGAAGACTCTTGAGAGTCCCTTGAACTGCAAGGAGATCCAACCAGTCCATTCTGAAGGAGATCAGCCCTGGATATTCATTGGAAGGACTGATGCTGAAGCTGAAACTCTAGTACTTTGGCCACCTCATGCAAAGAGTTGACTCATTGGAAAAGACTCTGATGCTGGGAGGGATTGGGGGCAGGAGGAGAAGGGGACGACAGAGGATGAGATGGCTGGATGGCATCACCAACTCGATGGACATGAGTCTGAGTGAACTCCGGGAGTTGGTGATGGACAGGGAGGCCTGGTGTGCTGTGATTCATGGGGTCTCAAAGAGTCAGACATGACTGAGCAACTGAACTGAACTGAATTGACTGAAGCTTGATTTCCACTCTTGATTTCTGCCCTGATGTTTATGCTGCTATATCTATATTCATGAAGAGGGCATGGCAACCCAGTCCAATAGTCTTGCCTGGATAATCCGATGAACAGAGGAGCCTGGTTGGCTGCAGTCCGTAGGGTCGCACAGAGCAGAACAGCACCTGAGGCAGACCTTTTGACCTGCTCTTCCCTCTCCCAGCAGGATCAGAGCTGAAGAGAAGTGTCCCTGAATCTCAGCCAGGTTGCAGGTGGCCTGAGGGGAAACATGATTTATGGCTGGAGGCTGACCAGCCAAGGTGAGCGCCAGCTTTCTGCTCTCCATGTCACCCTGGACCAGTTGCCTCACTCGCCCATCCAACACGTTTTCATACCAAGAGCAGAGACATAACTGAAGTGACTTAGCACGCACACACATCCATATTCACTTGGATGTTGCCCAGAGACTTCTAATGCAGTAAATCCACACTGAAGTCTATTACCTCCCCTGTCCTCCCCACCTTCCCAGCCTCTCATGCTCTGTCCCTCCGGCTCTGGTCCTTGTCTTGGTTAAGGGCACCACCAGTCACCTAAGTCAGTACTCATCTTGATGATGCCCCTTTCCAACCACCCAATCCAGTAAATGGCCAAGTCCTGTTGATTTGGTTCATTCTGTACATTTCAGATTTGCCTCTTCCTCCCTGACCTCCTGCACTGGTCTGGATCCTCAGCAATTCTTCCTGTGGCAGCTGTAGCCGCTCTCTGGTTTCCTGGCTTCTAGCACTGCCCCTTGGGGTTTCCTGAGACCAGGTTAGACACATGCCACTCCTCTGGCTGCAAAGTGTCTGAAGAATTACGGCCAAAATCCTGCATTTGTCATTCAATACCCAGCCCTTCTATTCCCATGATATATCCCCTCCTCATCCTTCATCTCATCCTCTACCATCAAATATGGTTTCCTGGGTTTTCTACTACATGACAACCTGAGGTCTTCTGAATGGGGCTTGGGACTACCTTCTGAATGATGATGCTGGGGTAACATTCCAATCAGATTTGCTGTTTAGTAAATTCAGGGCATGGAGTAGGTGTAGATAAAGGAGTAGGGGGCCCCTCTGGGCTCTTCCCAGAATTGCAGGCACATCTCCGCTGAGCAGAGTACTGCAGAGCCGCAAACCCAGCCTCCATGGGGGAGCTCCTGTGTGGTTATCACTGGCCACTCTAGTTAAGGGAGGCATGGGACACTTTCTCAGGGTGGGGACATTTCAGAGCATCACTGAGGGACAGGCAGGTAGCTCTGGGCACCTGAGGCAGACCTTTTGACCTGCTCTTCCCTCTCCCAGCAGGATCAGAGCAGAAGAGAAGTGTCCCTGAATCTCAGCCAGGTTGCAGGTGGCCTGAGGGGAAACATGAGGATTTATGGCTGGAGGCTGACCAGCCGAGGTGAGCACCAGCTTTCTGCTCTCCATGTCACCCTGGACCAGTTGCCCCACTCGCACATCCAAGACCATTTCATACCAAGAGCAAAGGCACTGACTGGGGCCAGGTGCCTTCAGGGGCTTCCCAGGTGTTGCTAGCGGTAAAGAACCCACCCGCCAATGCAGAAGACTAAGAGATATGGGTTCAATCCCTGTTCGGAAGATCCCCTGGAGGAGGGCATGGCAACTCACTCTAGTATCCTTGCCTGGAGAATCTCCATGGACAGAGGAGCCTGGTGGGCTACAGTCCACAGGGTCGCAAAGAGTCGGACACGACTGAAGTGACAGCACACGCATGCACACAGGTGCCTTCAAAGAGCCTAGCTCCACAACAGTGACACCAACCCTAACCAGAACCCAGATGTTGTCCTAGGAGGTGGTGGTCCATGTCATCTGCTTCAGAATCTAGAACAAAATGGGGGAGGGTCTTTGAGTGCTAGAAAGCTTCTTGGCAAGTTTTTAACTTGGAAGACACACCCACAAAAGTCATATGTGTTAGTGGACCAAGGAAAGCCAGGCTTGGTAGAAAGAAGGTCCTAGCGGAAAGCAATCTGAATGTCTTTCCTGTCTCTATTGACAATCCCTGGTTGCTCTGGCCACTGACTCAGCATTTCCTCTGGAATCCTGCTACACAAGTATTTCTGCGTGTAAACCAAGTTAAACTGGTATCGGCATAAGTTGCTGATGGATTCCAGAGAGGGAGGGATGAACTTGGTCTGGGCTGGAGGCAGGAGATTGGAGAAGGAAAGGATATCTACATGGGGTTTCAAAGCATGAATAGGAGTTTTCTGAAGAAGAGAAGAGAGAAAAGTATTCACTGTAAAGACAATAACGGGCAAAATCACGTTTAAAAGCTAGTAAGTGGGTCCAGCCTGACTGGAGAGTAGGGAGAAAGGGGCAAGGATGAGGCCCCAGAGGTTGAAGAGCTGAAAGTTTTGGAGACTGTGAGCCTGGTTACTTCCTTACCGTGCAGAGGGGCCTGAGTGGGGTGGAGTAACTTTTTCTGCCGCAGGTTCAAGGTGACTTGAACCTTGCCCTTTTCCCTCCTGACCCTGTTTCTTTCATTTTCTATCTTCCAATCTCTTTGACAGTGACTTCAAGCAGGACTCAGCTAAGTGAACATTCAGAAACCCTTCTGAGAAAACAAAAACCAAAACCAAACGAAACAGAAACCCAAGGATTTCACTACCCGGAGCATGGAGGGAAGGGACAGGCCCAGGCAAGAACCCAGCTCTAGAAGGGCTGGGCGGGACCTGCGGCTGACCGGAGCTGTCTGGGCTCCCCTGCACTTTGCTTTTCGTTTTTGGGGGAGGCGGCTGTGTGGGAGGAGGGCAGGAATCTCCGAGAAAATATTTGTCACGAAAAGGAAATCTTGGCTGGCCCCAGAAATCACAGATAATTAAGAGATATGATTTATCATTGGTGATGCTTCCCAGCCTCGGCCAGCGGGTGAGTAAGTGTTTTTCTGGCTGCTTGGGAAGGCTCTGCCCCACGTCAGAGGCCTGGCACTGCTCTGCGGCCGCAAGGACACCAGCAGCGCTGGGCAGAGGCTCTGGGTCTGCCAGTGACTGCTCCCCCCGTGGCCAGCCCCGCTGGGGTGGATGGACAGAACGCCAGCTTCCGAGCAGGACAGGCCCGGAGTGATTCCAGCCTTGGACAGAGCATGTGGAACACACTCAGCTTCTCTGGGCTTTGGCTTCCTCATTTGTAGGATGAACACAGAGGTTCTTGCCACCTGGGGACACTAAACAGTGTCTGCAGATGTTTTTTGGCTGGCACCAAGGAGGGAGGCAGGGCACGCCAGGCAACTGATGGGGAGAGGCCAAGGACGGGGCATGGTGCTGGCCTCATTAATGCCCGGGACAGCCCCCCGACAGCCAAGAATGATGTGGCCCGAAGGTCGTGAGTGCCGATGCTGAGAAAGCCGAGTCAAAGTCGTTGCCCAGAGCTCAGAGTTGGCGAGAAGACGGTCACATGTCTGCTCTGCCTAACCCAGAGCGGGCCGGACCCTGGTTAAACAGAAGTTTAAGAAGTGGTAAGTCAGATGGAGAAAGACGAATATCATATGATATCACTTATATGTGGAACCTTAAAAAAAAGGATACACATAAACTTATTTACAAAATAGAATCGGACTCACAGACTTGGAGATCAAACTTATGGTGGTCCCCAGTGGACCAGGATAGGGGGAGGGATATATGGGGAGTTTGGGATTGATAAGGACAGAATGTGATGTTTAGAGTAGATTACCAAGAAGGACCTACTGTACAGGGAACTCTATGATGTTTTGGAATGACCTAGCTGGGAAAAGAATTTGAAAAAGAAAAGATACATGTACATGTAAGTGAATTACTTTACTGTATGCTGGAAACTAACAAAACATTGTTGATCAACTGTGATCCAATATAAAATTAAAAAAAAAACAAAAAACCAAAAACCGTGGTAACTCAAGTCATGTCACTTGGAAGGAAGGCCATGGGCCAGCAGCCTGGGGTAGTTCTGGAGGAGAGACTTGCCAACTGGGAAGAAAAGAAGGCCAACCAGTGCCTTCCCTCTCCAAAACCCCTCCCTCCCTCCCTTTCTTCCTCTTCCCTGGCTCCCTTCCTGCCTCAGTTGCGGAACACATGGGAGGAGCCAGGACCCTGAGGTGCAGATAGTGACAGAACAAAAAGGCCCCTGTCCACACTGGGCTTTCATTCTAGTAATTTTCTCACAAGTGAAGACATCACGCTGCATCAAATGGTTAACAAGGTCTGTAAAGAAGAACAACCCCTTGATCGGAAATTTTGGATCTGTGTTCTGCAGTTCTGTGTCCTGAAAATGACTTGGAGAGGCTCCTGATCTATCTCTCTACTGCTCGGATTCCTTGGATTCCCCTAATCTTTTCAGAGAAAGCAGGTCATGGTGGCAGAAAGTGTTCAAAGTGTTAGTTGCTCAGTCCTGTCTGACTCTTTGCGACTCTCTGGACTGTAGCATGCCAGGCTCCTCTGTCCATGGGAATTCTCCAGGCAAGAATATTGGAGTGGGTTGCCATGCCCTCCTGCAGGGGATCTTTCCAACCCAGGGATCAAACCTGGGTCTCCTGCATTGCAGGCAGATTTTTTTTTTTTTCACTATCTGAGCCACCAGGGAAGCCCCATTGTGGTAGAGTTCCTTGTATTTTTCAGCTGGTCTTTTTGTAAGAAGCACTTCCCCCAAATACAACAGTAAAACAGACAAACCAACCACCAACAAAGCTCTGTCAAATGGTAACCAGGTCATATAAAGAAGAAGAAAGCATGGTCAAGGGCCTCGATGAGGTGGGGGGCCGCGTGTGAACCCTAACCCTAATGGCAGGAGGTGAGGGCTGGCCTCCTTGATAAGTGGTTTTAAGCAGAGAACTGGAGGGAGCCTGAGGGCGGGCAGGCGTCCAGCAGAGTCCGAGTCCTCCTCTGATTTGAATGCCTCTCTGGGTCTTGGGGCGGCGGACAGCCCTGCTCAGATGACCCAGCTGAAGTCGGCTGGGATGAGGGTCCCCGGCCGGCTCCTTAGGTCGGAGGAGCCACGCTGGGAGGTCAGGGAGATCAGCTCTGCCCATGGGCCCGCCCTGAGGCTGGCCATGAGAGTGTTTGCAGAAGGAAGGGTGGGGGATTTTAGCTGATTAGGGCCCATGTGCTCAGGCCCTGGCTTGAAGGGAACCTGGCTGGGTGCCCAGGGGGGTGAGCTGTTGGCTCTCAGTCTCCTTGGAGGGGGGATGGGGCCATTTGTACTCCACCCCCAGGCCCTGGCAGCCAACCCAGGGCCGCCTGCCACAGCAGAGGCAGGGCCAGCTTCCAGCTCCAGGAGGAGTGTGTCTGGACATGGACCTTTGCCATGCTGGATGGAGGAGAACATTAGGGGGAAAAAAAAAAAGACGCCACCTTTTGACTACTTTTTATACAGGTTCCCAAGGCTTTGAAAAATTCGTTCTTTTTTAACAACTGTGTCTCTTCTAATGCCTATGAGAGATTTTTAGGAAGAATAACCACGGTTGTATGTTTGCAGGTGGAGGAGGTACAGAGGCTTGGAGGGAGAGAGATGGGGTGGTTACGGTTATCTGTGTCTCATCCACATTTGCTTGCATTTAGCAAGCCTTTGCGGAGTATCTCCTGCACCGCCAGGACTGATGAGATGACGGAACTATGAATGCAGAAGGGATCACAACTGTCTGGTCCATGGTGATGGCCTGAATGCCCAGCAGAGAGCTCCCGACACAGCAGGAGCACCATGAATACTCGGGGTTTATGGGCCATCTGGGGAGAAAAGGCAAATGACAGGTGACCAGCCTTTGTGATCATCTAGGTTGGGAGTTACCATTGTAAGTGTGATGAGCGTTTGGAGAAGAGACCTGGAGAGGGGGAGATGCAGGCTTGGGCAGGTGGGAGGCATGGAGGCGAGTCCAGGAAGCACAGAAGGTGGTATTTCCTAGTGCCATTGCACACTCCTCCCAAGGCTGGATGAATGTATCATGCTATACCAAATGGTAAACAATTTCTATGAAGAAATAGAATTCCTTGATCAGAAATTTTAGCTCTGTGTTTTATTGCCCCATTTCCTGAATATGACTTGGAGAGGCTCCTGATTTGTCCCTTTCCTGCTTTGATTTCTTGGATCCTGCTCAGCCTTTCTAAAAAAACCAAGCCATTGTGGCCTGAATTTTGCAGTTGCCCTTTTGTAAGAAGGACTTTCCCCTCATAAAACTGTAAAATAAGTGAAAAATGTTACATTGAATGAATATAAATTCAACTCTAAAACCTTTAGGGCAGAACTTTTCTGGTGGTCTAGTGGTTAAGAATCTGCCTGCCAAAGCAGGAGACACAGGTATGATCCCTTTCCAGGAAGATTTCACACGCCAAGGGGCAACTTAGGCCATGTACCACAGACTAAGCCCTCACCCTATAGCCCATGTTCTGCAACGAGGGAAGCCAGCATAAGGGAAGCCTGCACACTGCAGCTAGAGGAAGCCCACAGGGAGCAACAAGGCACAGTACAGCCAAAACTAAATAAAGTTATTAAAAAAAACAACCTTTAGGGCCAAGCTATCCCCAGATGCCAAGGAGAGGGGATGATGGGGAGCCACAGAAGGTTTTGAAGCTGCAGTGAGTGAAGATGAGAAGACTATTGCTGGCTCCGTCCAGCCATACCTTTGCTCAGAACTTTCTTCTTGCTTAGGGACCTGCCCATTTCTCAGCTGATTCATGGATCCAGCAGTGAGCGTCAGGGGTGGAATCTTAAAGGTCCACCCTCAGCAACTTCGTCTCCATTTGCTTCTTCACCACCCTTGAGGTCAGTTGCATCACATCTGCTTGAGTACCTCCAGTGATGGGTACTCTCTAACACCCACACTGTGGTTCAAAGAATGCAGAATGGTGACCTGTGGGCCATATTTTCCTTTCAGACAGGCTTTGTTTAGATTGCCAACTGTTTAGACTTTTCTAAAATTAATTCCCAACATTTAAATATGGGATTTACACCCAGGAGTAGAAATTACATCTGGCCTATCTTGAGGTGAGAAGATCTGATCATGGTGGAGTCACAATCGCAAATGCTAGATCATGAACTCTCCAGCTCTCTCCAGAATCCACCACTTCTGATGACACTCACCACAATTCTCATTTGTGTAAGCCGAGCCTCAGGTTTTCCCACCTGTAAAATGGGATCAGAGCCCATACCCTTGGAGTTGTTATGAGGGCTAAAATGCCAAGCCTAGCAGAGTATCTGGACAATGTTGTTGTTTAGTAGCTAAGTTGTGTCTGACTCTTTGCAACCCTGTGGGCTGTAGCCCACCAGGGTCCTCCATCCATGGGAATTTTAATCTGGATGGTGTGGGCAGCTTAAATTTTTAGTGTTACTGCTTTATTCCTTGGATCTGGATTTCAGAAGCTTCTCCTGCATGGAGTCTTCCTGACTGAGGCTAAGATGAGAGGAATTAGTGCCTGGCACCACACTCCAGTACTCTTGCCTGGAAAATCCCAGGGATGGGGGAGCCTGGTGGGCTGCAGTCCATGGGGTTGCACAGAGTCGGACATGACTGAAGCGACTTAGTAGCAGCAGCAGCAGGCATTCAAATCCCATATGTGCTGACTCACTGATCACACTCACAGGAGGCCCTCTGTCTCTCTCCAGCTCACCATTGATAAAACTTCTTTTTATTCCCATTCTGGATTTTCTCCCTGAGCTGTCTTCTTGGTCAGGATGCAGGGCCTTGGATGTTAGTGGTCAGAAATCAGTCTCCCCCCTCCACTTCTGGAGCAGTGCAGGTAGCCCTCCAAGCAGAGTCTGGATACTGAAGGCTGGTCGACTTGGAGAGGCAGGGACTGCAGCGGGGAAAAAGCCCTGGAGTCAGACAGGCTTGATTGCGGCCCCTGCACCATCACTTCCTATCCCTGGAGTAAGTAAGTAAGTGTTAGTTGCTCAGTCATGTCCGACTCTTTCCCACCCCATGAACTGTAGCCCTCCAGGCTTCTCTGTATATGGGATTCTCCAAACAAGAATACTGGAGTGGATTGCCATTCCTTTCTCCAGAGGATCTTCCTGACCCAGGGATTGAACCCTGGAAACTTCCTGCATTGCAGGCAGTTTTTTTTACTGTTTGAGCTATAGGGACATCCTGGAGCCGCAGTCAATTTATTTAGCCTGTGGGCTTCCCAGGTGGGGCTAGTGGTAAAGAACCCACCTGCCAATGCAGGAGACGTAAGATACATAGGTTCAATCCCTGCATCGGGAAGATCCCCTGGAAGAGGAAATGTCAGCCATGCATGCATGGGCCTCAGTTCTACAAAGCGTGTACAATGGCTTAGAAGGCCTGCTTTGTTGGGTTAGGATGAGCATGAAATGAAGTAATATAGTGTCTAATCGCTCAGAAACCTGATAAGTTGTTTAATTATCTATTTAGGGAGCCCCTACCGTGTGCTTGGGGCTGCGGTGCCAGCTTCCAGCATGCAGCGGTGACTCTGAGCGGCTCTACCCTCAGGCTTCCAGAGCTGGGTCCAGCCCCCTCTCCCATCTGCCTCCCGAGGATCTGGGGCCCTTCTCTAGGGTACAGGAGGGTCTTTGGATGAAGTCTTGGCTCTGCCCAAATGGGAGAGCAGAGCAGGGAAGAAATGGTGGAGAAGGAGCCGCAGTAAGGAACGATGCTCTGGGTGCCCAGGAGCAGCAGCGGGCGGCCAAGCCTGCCAGGAGCACTTCACTGTTCTGGAGATGAAAGAGCTTCTTCCTCAGAACCCTGGACGCAGCCCAAAGCCTGCTCCACCTTCTCCGCAGGCCAGCAAGGCCGGGAAGATGGGCACGGCTTGACCCGGGGCGCAGCTGTGCCTGGCGGGGCCTTCCCCTGTGCCCTCCCTGGAGCCTGGCAGGGGGCACCCGTGGCATCTGCCGGGAACCATCCTGGTGGCCGGCCCTGAGCGCTGTGGAAAGGCCCGCAGATGTTCAGGAAGTCCCTGGACAAAAACCACTGTGTTCCTGAGAATGTTTTGCATTTTTTTTTTATGTTTCTCTTTGATAGTGAAACTGTGCGGTTGGATTTGCTTTGGCAGTTCTCTTCTTCTCAAATGGATATTTGAACCCCCTAGGAGGGGGCACTGTGAGAGCCTGGACTCAGAGTTTGGCCTGAGACCTTTGTGAGTGTTCAGCAAAAACAAGGACTGAGCTTGCATTTTGGGTAGAGACTCTAGTGTCAGGCAATGGATAATATCTATAGGGTATTAACAAAGGGGCCATGATATTCACTTTGCTGTACAGCAGAAGCTAACACAACATTGTAAAGCAACTATAGTCCAATAAAAATTAAAAAAAAAAAGAGGCAGTGGTAATAATAATACCATGCATTGTGTGCCTACTGTGTGCCGGCTCTGTGCTGTGTTTCTACATATGTTACCCTTTTCCATGCACGCAATCACAGGGGAAATGCGATCATGCCCATTTTAGAGGTGGGAAAGCTGAGGATCCGAGTGGTTAAGATCTCAAAATAACAGGTAGCATGTCAGCTAAGTCTGACCCCTGCACCTGCCTGCTTAACCACCCCTGGAACTGTACCTGTTCAAAACATGGCCCTGCTATTTGGCGAGGAGGCTCATGATTCCTGCTGTTTTCCTTTTGGAGGTTCAAAGTAATGAAGCGATTTGCCCAAGTGGTACAAAGGAGTGTTTGGTGTGAACTGGGAGGCAATTTACTTTGTCTCTAGCCCCCTGGGGGAATGCAATGGGGAAGGCAGATTGAACTGCATTGGGATTGCCGCAGGAAGGAGGGGGGTTCTTAAGTCAATTCTTGGCCTTAAGGCTTTCAGTGGCCCTCTTTGGAGGAACCGTCTAGGTCTCCACAACTCAAAGCCCTCTCTCCACTCACCTCTGGCTCACTTCATGCCACTACTTCACCACTTCATGCCAACACTCCAGCCTTCAGCAAAAACAGGTCCGTCTTTGATGTCTCCATGGTGTGTTTAGAAGGCACATGGCAGTGACCGGCTTTCAGGCCAAGCCTGAACACGCATGTATATCTTCAGCAGAGAAGTATGTAAAGAACTCAGCTCCTCAACTGCAAAGACCAACGGAGCCACACTTAGCTCCTCACCCTGCGCCCAGCACAGAGCCTGGCAGAGAATATACAGTGTACACATTTAGGGAACCAACACATGAATGAGTGAATCAATGAGTCAGTGTGTGAGTGAAGGGATGAGTGAATGAATGAATGAGTTGAAACACCCCTCCTCTTACAATGCCGTTTCTAGCACCAAACCTGGCCAGAGTCTTTGCCATCATCAGGCTCGGGCTCTGGGAGGTGTGTGAGGGGAATAGGAGTGATCACTGAGTTCTTTCCCTTAGTTCCCCCTAGAAGGGAAATAAGGACTGTCTGCATCTTGATTGACAGTTCACAAACCACACGGCAGGACCAGCCCACCTCCCTCCACTAAGGGATGTGGCCGTGATGTGAGGTCTGTAGACACCAGCTACAAAGTGGGTGCTGGGCAAACAGGGGGTGCTTTTCTTTCCAGTTCAGGATATTCACCTGGTATGGGAGAGATGGTCTGATGATCCAAGAGGCAGCAGGGGCTGGACCCCACTTCGCTGTCAGGAGTCCTGCCCTGCCTCGCCCTCCCACAGTGATCAGAACAGGTTGGGGGCTGGAAGAAGGGAGAAGATGACCAGGGTCTATCAGGTGCAGCCTCTCGGTTAAGGTTCAGTTCAGTTCGGTTCAGTCGCTCAGTCCTGTCCGACTCTTCGCGACCCCATGGACTGCAGCACGCCAGGCCTCCCTGTCCATCACCAACTCCCCGAGTTTACTCAAACTTGTGTCCATTGAGTCGGTGATGCCATTGAGTTGGTTAAGGTTAGGGTTATAATATCTCATGAGATATTAGGTGCAATACCTCATGAATTCTCAGACTGTCCTGTAAAGAGAAGACTAGAGTCCCTCCCTCTTTCTTCTCCTCTTTCTCTCCCTCCCTCCCTTATACCAGTGACTGAAGATTTAAGGGCTACGGGGCTTTCCCAAGGTCACTCCACCTGAAAACGTAAAGGCAGAGACTGACTTCAGATCTGCTGGACTCCAAACTTCTTGTTCTTCCTTTTGCAAGACTCCCTCAAACTCCCTCGTGATGCATTAATTAATGAGCTTGACCAATTCTTCCTGATTCTTCTATATGGGGGCATAAAAATAAAGAAGACACGCTGGTGTGTCACACTGTGGGCTGGAAAGGGGAGCAGGGAGGACAGATGGTAAATTATCCCTAAAAGTGCCTTCAGCACAAATGGACGCCGGTGGGGGCGTGGGGTGGGGAGAGGAGGCAACTTTGCTTGGGATGTTGGGGAGGGCTTCATGGAGGAGGTGACTCTGATTTGGATCTTTCCAAGAAACAGTGGTGAGCCAAGTACCTACACTGGGCAAAGTGCTCTTCTAGGCCAGTGAGTGAGGTGAGTGAGGCAGAGTGGTGAGGAAGACAACCGAGAATAACGAGTCAGGTGTTAGGTGGATTTTAGTCTTGGCTTTGAGGAGAATCGAGGAGAGAGCCCTTCATGAAGGGCAGCCATTACTGACGCCTGCTCACCATGACCAAGTGCCATGGGACTCGTGTCAAGGGCAGGCTGGGTGTGCTGGAGAGGGCACTTTTCCTTAGTGGAGAGGTTTTCCATCGGGAAGTTTCTGGCAATGATGCTCGGTGTTGTTGCCATTCTGCATTTCCTGTGCATGTTATCCCCCTAATGAGATAATCTCCTTAATGTCCCAGTGAGGTCAAGTGCTATTATGTCCATTTCCCAGATAATGGATGTCCACTGGAGGTGGTAGTGATGGGCAGGGGAGGTCTCCAAAGAGGCCAGGACAGAACCCAGAAGGTCTGAACTCTACCCTCAAGGTCATGGCCCTTCTCCAGGATAAACTCCAATACAGGCTCCTCAGGTTTCCTCAACTCCAGCCCTAACCTGATGCTGAAGCTGAAACTCCAATACTTTGGCCATCTGATGCAAAGAACTGACTCATTGGAAAAGAGCCTGATGCTGGGAAAGATTGAAGGCTGGAGGAGAAGGGGTGAACAAGTATGAGATGGTTGGATGGCATCACCGACTCAATGGACATGAGTTTGAATAAATTCTGGGAATTGGTGATGGACAGGGAGGCCTGGCGTGCTGCAGTCCATGGGGTCACAAAGAGTCAGACGCAACTGAACGACTGAACTGAACTGAACCACCTTCTCTGAATCCCTTCTCTCTAACAGCCAACTTGGTGTAAAGAGCCGAAAAGCAAATGAAAAAGCTGTTCCATAAAAGGGATTTGGATGAGATCAAAAGGGTTTGTAACTGGGACGGGCCTGTAAGCTTTGAATGTTGTGTTTTTCTGGCAGGTGCTGTAATTAATACATACGTTGAACATCATACATAATGTGCGTATTAGTGACCCAATGCTCAATTCATATGCTAATTCTATTAATTGCATATTACCTAGGCTGCTTAATGAACATTACATAGGTTTTTAATGAGCGCACTTATCATAATTGAATTCAATTACATTTCTGCTATGCATATGAAGTCAATAGAAGAGCTGGACCCCGACAGGGACCAGGCAAAAGGAAACTGTTGCTTGTAAGCTGGAGCAAAGGGGAAGTGAGAAGCCAAGGGGCAGAGCTGACTTGCTTGGCCGGCCCTTTGTGGGGCCCAGATGGTGGTGCACAAAGCAGGGTAAGTAGCAGGCAGTGTGGGCACAAGGCAGGCTCTCCTGCTGCCCCTTCGCTGTGGCTCTGGGACAGGTGCAGGCCTGGAGCCCTGAAGCCAGCCACGCCCAGGCTGTAACAGGACACTTTTCCTCCTGCTGACCCAAAGCCGGAGGGTGGTTGCATCACTTCCTCTGGCACCACTGAGACCACGTGACTCGGGAATCCCTTTTTGCCAGGGATGCTGGCACGGGGGGCCCCAGACCCAGGGTGACTCCTTTTCTCCAGAATCTGTCTGGAGCAGAGAGACAGAGCAGATGGAGCCGCTGCTGCTGTGACTGCGGCTCACGTAGGCTCAGGGCTCACAGCCTCCAGAAGAGGCAGCCCTGTGTGTGAAGAGAATCAGGGAGTGAAGAAGCATTGGCATTGGTGCTTCCCCTCCCAGGGAGGGGAAGAGAAACATGCCCTGATATGATGGGCTGCTACCGTGGGTCAGGCTCTGCTGATGTCACCTCCTTTAACCTTCACAGGGAAAGAGCCTGGGTGCTCCCATCTGGGTGAAGTGATACTAAATCTCAAGAGAGGTGAGAGATTTGCCAAAAGTTTCTCTCTCTCTTGCACACACACACACACACACACACACACATCCCACAGCTGATCGGAGGTCAGACCAGAGTTTGAACCCAGGTCTGTTTTACTCTAAAGGTTACAGCATCCAGTCCCAGGCTGTCTCAATGCAACTTGTGGTCTTGTTTTTCTTTTTCTCTTTCATTCTCTTCTTCTACTTTTTATTTATTTTTTTAATTTGAATTATTCTTTCTTTCTTTTCTTTTTTTTTAATTTTATTTTATTTTAAAACTTTACATAATTGTATTATTTTTGCAAAATATCAAAATGAATCCACCACAGGTATACATGTGTTGCCCATCCTGAACCCTCCTCCCTCCTCCCTCCCCATACCATCCCTCTGGGTCGTCTCAGTGTACTAGCCCCAAGCATCCAGTATCGTGCATCGAACCTGGACTGGCAACTCGTTTCTTACATGATATTTTACATGTTTAAATGTCATTCTCCCAAATCTTCCCACCCTCTCCCTCTCCCACAGAGTCCTTAAGACTGTTCTATACATCAGTGTCTCTTTTGCTGTCTCGTACACCGGGTTATTGTTACCATCTTTCTAAATTCCATGTGTTAGTATACTGTATTGGTGTTTTTCCTTCTGGCTTACTTCACTCTGTATAATAGGCTCCAGTTTCATCCACCTCATTAGAACTGATTCAAATGTATTCTTTTTAATGGCTGAGTAATACTCCATTGTGTATATGTACCACTGCTTTCTTATCCATTCATCTGCTGATGGACATCTAGGTTGCTTCCATGTCCTGGCTATTATAAACAGTGCTGCGATGAACATTGGGGTACATGTGTCTCTTTCCCTTCTGGTTTCCTCAGTGTGTATGCCCAGCAGTGGGATTGCTGGATCATAAGGCAGTTCTATGTCCAGTTTTTTAAGGAATCTCCACACTGTTCTCCATAGTGGCTGTACTAGTTTGCATTCCCACCAACAGTGTAAGAGGGT
>NW_011494755.1:4357899-4358699 GCF_000754665.1 Bison bison bison
CATAGTGGCTGTACTAGTTTGCATTCCCACCAACAGTGTAAGAGGGTTCCCTTTTCTCCACACCCTCTCCAGCATTTATTATTTGTAGACTTTTGGATCGCAGCCATTCTGACTGGTGTGAAATGGTACCTCATAGTGGTTTTGATTTGCATTTCTCTGATAATAAGTGATGTTGAGCATCTTTTCTTGTGTTTGTTAGCCATCTGTATGTCTTCTTTGGAGAAATGTCTATTTAGTTCTTTGGCCCATGTTTTGATTGGGTCATTTATTTTTCTGGAGTTGAGCTGTAGGAGTTGCCTGTATATTTTTGAGATTAGTTGCTTGTCAGTTGCTTCATTTGCTATTATTTTCTACACCATGACCAAGTGGGCTTTATCCCAGGGATGCAAGGATTCTTCAATATCCGCAAATCAATCAATGTAATACACCACATTAACAAATTGAAAAATAAAAACCATATGATTATCTCAATACGTGCAGAGAAAGCCTTTGACAAAATCCAACATCCATTTATGATAAAAACTCTCCAGAAAGCAGGAATAGAAGGAACATACCTCAACATAATAAAAGCTATATATGACAAACCCACAGCAAACATTATCCTCAATGGTGAAAAACTGAAAGCATTTCCTCTAAAGTCAGGAACAAGACAAGGGTGCCCACTTTCACCATTACTATTCAACATAGTTTTGGAAGTTTTGGCCACAGCAATCAGAGCAGAAAAAGAAATAAAAGGAATCCAAATTGGAAAAGAAGAAGTAAAACTCTCACTATTTGCAGATGACATGATCCTCTACATA
>NW_011494755.1:4359286-4359483 GCF_000754665.1 Bison bison bison
TAAAATACTTAGGAATAGATCTACCTAAAGAAACTAAAGACCTATATATAGAAACCTATAAAACACTGGTGAAAGAAATCAAAGAGGACACAAATAGATGGAGAAATATACCATGTTCATGGATTGGAAGAATCAATATAGTGAAAGAGTATACTACCCAAAGCAATTTATAGATTCAATACAATCCCTATCAAGCT
>NW_011494755.1:4359583-4364381 GCF_000754665.1 Bison bison bison
GCTGGGAAATCTGGTCAACCACTTGTAAAAGAATGAAACTAGAACACTTTCTAACACCATATACAAAAATAAACTCAAAACGGATTAAAGATCTAAATGTAAGACCAGAAACTATAAAACTCCTAGAGGAGAACATAGGCAAAACACTCTCTTCTACTTTTTAAAACTGATTGATTTATTTGGCTGTTTGGATCTTAGCTGTGGCACATGGGGTCTTCATTGAATCATTTCAATGTGGCACATAAACTCATCATGTGCTTCACTAGTTGTGGCACTCGGGGCTCTAGAGTGCACGGGCTCAGTAGTTACAGCCCGCAGCATGTGTGACCAAGGACTGAACTCATGACTGCTGCATTGCAAGGCAGATTCTTAACCGCTGAGCCACAAAGAAGTCGCTTCCTCTCCTCCTCCTTTACTTTCGACAATCTTTACTATCCAATCATTTTAAAAAACTAAGTGTGGTATAATTGGCATATAACATTACAATAGTTTCAGATATACAACATGCTGCTGCTGCTGCTAAGTCGCTTCAGTCGTGTCCGACTCTGTGTGACCCCATAGACGGCAGCCCACCAGGCTCCGCTGTCCCTGGGGTTCTCCAGGCAAGAACACTGGAGTGGGTTGCCATTTCCTTCTCCAATGCATGAAAGTGAAAAGTGAGAGTGAAGTCACTCAGTCGTGTCTGACCTCAGCAACCCCATGCAGCCTTCCAGGCTCCTCTGTCCATGGGATTTTCCAGGCAAGAGTACTGGAGTGCGGTGCCATTGCCTTCTCTGATGTACAACATAATGATGTGATATTTGTATATATTACAAAACGATCACCACAGAAAGTCTAGTTAACATCTGTTGTTATACACAGCAATAACTTTTTTCTCTGGTTGTGAGAACTTCTAAGATTTACTTCTTAGCAACTTTCAAATACAATACAGTTTTATTAACTGTAGTCACCACTTTGTACATTACATTCCCAGAACTCGCCTACCTCTGACAACTACCAATCTGTACTCTGTGTCAATGAGCTGTTTTTATTTTTAGATTTTACATATAAGTGAGATCATACAGTATTTGTCTTTCTCTGACTTATTTCACTTAGCATACTGCCTTCAAGTTCCATCTATGTTGTTGCAGATGGCAAGATGCTGCTCTTTTTTATGGTTTCATAGAGTCCCTTGGACAGCAAGGAGATCAAACCAGTCAATCCTCAAGGAAATCAACCATGAATATTCATTGGAAGGATTGATGCTGAAGCTGAAGCTCCAATACTTGGGCCATCTGATGCAAAGAGTTGGTTCACTGGAAAAGACCCTGATGCTAAGAAATACTGAGAGCAAGAGGAGAAGGGGGCAACAGAGGATGAGATGGTTGGATGGCATCACTGACTCAATAGATATGAGTAAGCTCAGGAAGATAGTGAAGGACAGGGAAGCCTGGCTGGCGTGCTGCTGTCCTTGGGGTTGCAAAGAGTCAGACATGACTTATCAATTGAACAATACAATATCCATTGTATGTGTGTGTGTGTATATGTGTGTGTGTGTGTGTGTGTATGCTAAGTCGCTTCAGTCGTGTCTGACTCTGTGCGACCCCATAGATGGCAGCCCACCAGGCTCCACCGTCCCTGGGGTTCTCCAGGCAAGAACACTGGAGTGGGTTGCCATTTCCTTCTCCAATGCATGAAAGTGAAAAGTGAAAGTGAAGTCGCTCAGTCGTGTCTGACTCTTAGCGACCCCATGGACTGTAGCCCACCAGGCTCCTCCGTCCATGGGATTTTCCAGGCAAGAGCACGGGAGTGGGGTGCCATTGCCTTCTCCCGTGTGTCTATAGGACACACCACATTTTCTTTATCCATTCATCCATTGATGTTATAGTCCTATTTTCAAAGCCCTCTTTCGAACTTGGTGCTAAGATAATGATGGGAGGAAAAGCTTGGCACAGACAGCAGGTAGAGAGAAAAGGAGTAATTAGAAAAGAAAAAATCACAGAGAGAGAACTTTATTTTTCCAGTAAAATTTCTTACAAAGTATAGATTTGCAGGTCTCCTCTTCTGCCACTCTTTCCACTCTCATTGACCGCCAATTTGCTAATCTTAGGCTGGCCAGGAATACACTTTCTATTTAGAAAGCCAGTGCAGCCAGATTTGGGCTCAGGCCTGGGGACTGACTCACTTTTGCTAGGATGACACATCCACTGTGCGTGTTTCACAATTTTCAGAAACACCAGATTTATTTCTGTCAGTACTCAGAGCCTCACATCGCTGTCCACCTAAGGCCACACACTGAGGCATTGCTATTTTTTTTTTTTGCCTGGGGCCTCAATGGATGGGAAGACTTCCCGTGACTGAAATATCACCCTCGTTTGTAAGGAGAGAAAGTCTGGCCAAATATCACAGTGTTTTTCAACCAGAACTTGGCTGGCGTTCAATAGCCACCATGCCAAGGTTGGACCAGCAAGAGAGAAGGCTGTGAGCGCAGAGGGGGTTTGAGACTTGAAAATAAGGTGAAAAAAGGAGGGGAGGGAAGCAGACAGCAGAGACGGGAGGAGAGACTTGAGGGTTGGTTAAGTTTGGAGTGAAGGGAAGGGAGAAGAAGGGAGGGAATTTAAAAAGAAAAAGGTGGAAAGGGAAATAAAAAAGGGAGGATCAGGCGAGAGGGAGGGAGGGAGGAACTCACTTTAACTAGTCAACTACTACGTGCGTGCCAAGCATTGTTTGTAGAGCTTCTACACATATCCCACGTAACTCATAACCAGTGTGTGGGTGGGCATGACTAATCCTCAGTAGTATTAATGAAGAATCAGGGGCTCATAAAGCTGGAATAGCCCCGCCCCCAGGTATCCTGATGGCACAGGGCAGAGCAAGAATATGAAGCCTGGCTCTCTAACTCCATAAAGCCCGGAGGACTCCGCTGGTGATCAGAGTCTGATGGGACCGTCCCCTCTGAGGGGGTTGTTTCCACACTTAGACACTAAGTACTTTGGACGCGAAGGGCCTGCCACATACACAAGGCTCGGGATTCAGAGCTTTCTGGAAACTTTCTCCAGGGTAAACAAAAACAACCACTTCTACTATTTTGCCAACAAATCTCTCTCCAAAAAGGAAAGGAAAGGAAAAGGGAAAGTGATGCTATTTTTTTCCCCTCCAAAGTAAAGGTTAAAACAACATTTTCTTTGAGCTGATGTGTGAGCAGCCAGCAGACATTTCTTTGGTAACCATCTCCATGTGTCCATGTGGAAAGTACCTTGCAGTGACTAAGCGTGAGTCGAGGTGATTCACTTGTCACTCCGCTTCGGGACTCCGGGCTTGTTTGTCTGTGTGTTTCCATCAGCTTCAGATCCGGACATCCTGTACCCACCCCCCCAACACCCCCGTAGGGCACAGGTGCCAGAGAATGTGCCCCTGTCTCTGCTCACAAGGTGACGACCTTGGGGAGGGTGTGGACCCCTAGTCTTCTGGGAGGTCTTAGCTGCTAATTCCCTCAGGAACTGAGGAGGCGGGGGTTTGCAATGAAATGAGATTAACTGACTGAGAACCAGGGTGTGCTGGGAGTTTCTGTCTGAGGTTGTCTTAATCTCCCTCACTGGGACCCAAGGAGGTACCGGTTGCTTTTCTTCTTCATTGAAACTGAGGACCTAGCAGAAAAGGCCCAAGAACTCGGGGCTGGTAAACGGCCAGGTTGGCACCTTGAAGCAAGAGTATCTGTCATGGCACAGAAATGCTCCCAGGACCATTGATTCTGCTTGATAATTCTTTTTTATGTAAACTTTTTATGAGAATTATATTATCTTAGTCCTTTGTGGCTGCTATAATATAATATGATACACTGCTAAGTTGCTTCAGTCGTGTCCGACTCTGTGCGACCCCGTGGACTGCAGCCCACCAGGCTTCTCTGTCCCTGGGATTCTCCAGGCAAGAACACTGGAGTGGGTTGCCATTTCCTTCTCCAATATGATACACTAGGTGGTTTGAACAGCAGAAGTTTATTTCTTAGAGTCCTGGAGGGGGTGAAGCCCAAGATCAACACGCTGGCAGATTTGGTGAGCACCGCTTCCTGGTTAATGGGTGGGCAACTTCTTGCTGTGTCCTCATGTAGAGGAAGGAGTAAAGGAGTTCTCGGGCGTTGCTTTTATAAGGGTGCTAATCCCAACCACTTCTCAAAGGCCCCAGTGGCAAGGAGCATCACACTGGGGATTAGGTTCCAACATGTGAATTTAGGGGGAACACAAACTGAAGGTTTATTCAGTCTATACATATACATATAGAGAGGGCACACACCCTGAGTATATAGTTTGGAAAATTTTCCCAAACTGAATGTAGCCTGAAACCAACATCCGAATCAAGAAATAGAACATTATCTGGGATAGCTTATTTCCAAGATGATGGCCATCAATTCCTTCCTTCCATGCACAAGAAGAAGTGAAGACGGGAGGTGGGGTGTAGGGATAAACTAGGAATTTGGGATATATGTACACACATACATATGTACATACATACTATACATAAAACAGATAACCAGCAAGGACTTACTGAAAAGTATCAATTCAGTTCAGTTCAGTTCAGTCACTCAGTCGTGTCTGACTCTTTGCGACCCCATGAACCGCAACATGCCAGGCTTCCCTGTCCATCACCAACTCCTGGAGTCCACCCAAACCCATGTCCATTGAGTCAGTGATGCCATCCAACCATCTCATCCTTTGTTGTCCCCTTCTCCTCCTGCCCTCAATCTTTCCCAGCATCAGGGTCTTTTCAAATGAGTCAGCTCTTCACATCAGGTGGCCAAATTATTGGAGTTTCAGCTTCAGCA
>NW_011494755.1:4364481-4413788 GCF_000754665.1 Bison bison bison
TCCAATGAACACCCAGGGCTGATCGACAGAGGATGGACTGGTTGGATCTCCTTGCAGTCCAAGGGACTCTCAAGAGTCTTCTCCAACACCACAGTTCAAAAACATCAATTCTTCGGCACTCAGCTTTATTTATAGTCCAACTCTCACATCCATACATGACCACTGGAAAAACCAGAGCCTTGACTAGATGGACCTTTGTTGACAAAGTAATGTCTCTGTTTTTCAATATGCTGTCTGCATAGTATAGGGAACTTTATTCAATATCTTATAATAACCTATAATTTAAAGTAATCAGTAAAAATATGTATAACTGAATCACTTTTCTGTACACCTGAAACACTGTAAATCAGCTGTACTTCAATTTTTAAAATGCAGTCATTTTTAATTAAAAAAAAAAAAAAGGAAAACACACATGGTGTAAAGAATCACCCAGCTGAGACCTACCTGACCCTGAATTCCTGACCCAGAAAGTCATGAGATATAAAGAAATGGTTGTTGTTTTAAGCCCATAATTTGGGGGTAATTTATTGAACAGCAGTAGGTAATAAACAGTATCAACCACTGCAGAAGACTCCTGTGACCCTTACCAGTCATAATGTTTCCTCCAATGGTAACCACGCTCCTGACTTCCTATGCTACAGATTATTTCTGTCTGTTTTTATACTTTCTATCAATCATACTATTTTTGGTCTCTTTAAATTCAGTTCAGTTCAGTCGCTCAGTCGTGTCTGGCTCTTTGCAACCCTAGGAATTGCAGCACACCAGGCCTCCCTGTCCATCAGCAACTCCCAGAGTTCACTCAAACTCACGTCCATTGAGTCGGTGATGCCATCTAGCCATCTCATCCTCTGTCGTCCCCTTCTCCTCCTGCCCCCAATCCCTCCCAGCATCAGAGTCTTTTCTAATGAGTCAACTCTTCGCATGAGGTGGCCAAAGTACTGGAGTTTCAGCTTTAGCATCAGTCCTTCCAAAGAACACCCAGGGCTGATCTCCTTCAGAATGGACTGGTTGGATCTCCTTGCAGTCCAAGGGACTCTCAAGGGTCTTCTCCAACACCACAGTTCAAAAGCATCAATTCTTCGTTGCTCAGCTTTCTTCACAGTCCAACTCTCACATCCATATATGACCACTGATAAAACCATAGCCTTGACTAGATGGACCTTTGTTGGCAAAGTAATGTCTCTGCTTTTTAATATGCTGTCTAGGTTGGTCATAACTTTCCTTCCAAGGAATAAGCATCTTTTAATTTCATGGCTGCAATCACCATCTGCAGTGATTTTGGAGCCCCCAAAAATAAAGTCTGACACTGTCTCCACTGTTTCCCCATCTATTTGGTCTCTTTAGCTCCATATTATTTTTATGACATTCCTCTCTGATGTCGCTTGTAGCTACAGATCATCACTCTCATTGCTGTGTTCCGCTGTGTGAATATCTTTATTTATCATTCTACTGTTGATAGACATTTGTGTTGTTTCCAGCTTTGCGTTATTATGCATAGCGTTGCTGTGAGCATTCCAGTGTGTGTATTTCTGCTGGATGTACATTTGGGAGGGGAACTGCTGGGGAATGAGGTGTTTTTAGTTTTTGCAGCTGTGGTCACACAGGTTTTCAAAGTGGCCGTGCCAGTTTACATGCTTAGCAGCAGTGTTCGATGGTTGCTTCCTCCACGTTCTCCTTAGAACTTGCTATTTACTGTATTTTTCATTCTGTGTCTGAGAATTGTATACAATTTTCTAACACATGAGAAGCAGCAGGGCTATCCACCTGCCAATGTGGCATTTGAGACTTGCAGGCTAAAAGCAAAAAAGAAAAAACAAAACAACTGAAAAACTGAGCTCCCTTGACCCAGATGGGAAGGAATGTTACAACAGTTTATTCATGTCCAGAAGAAGGCTGCTGGGTTTAGCTTCCACTTTCCTCACTCATCTGGAGAGTTTCTGCTTTGCAATCAGGCTCCCTGAAGATGCAATGAGGAAGTGATTGGGATTCTGAGTATTTTCTTCATTCTTGGGCTCTGAGTCACCTCTAGGTCATGGGGTATTTGGAAGGAGGTGAAGCAGAGCATGGCAATTGGGTTTATTTTAGGGCAATCAGATGGCTGGATTATAAAAACCTATTCAAAGGATTTGAAAATTCATCCTGCCAGACCCTCCATGACTCATGGGTTTATGCTTCCTAATTGATGTGACAAGACATCTGGGCATACTGCACTCAAAATTACCAGGAAAATACAAGAGTGTGACTGATTTGGGCAGATAGATTGAACTTACGGCAACTGGAAAAACTGGACTTCCTGTAGCTAACTTGCCCCAAGTCCAGTAGAATCACAGATTTTGAGAAATCGCAGAAACTCAGTGTGCTGGTTTGTTTTTGGTGTCAATTGGCTAGGCTATAGTACCCAGTTATTTTAACTAAACACTAACCTAGGTGTTATCACGGGGGTATTACGGAAGTGTGGTTAACCTCTACAATCAGTTCACTTTGAGTAAAGGAGATTGTCCTTGATAACATGGTGGGCCTTGTCCAAACAGTTGAAGGCCTTATAAGCAAGAAGTAAAGTTTCTTGGGAAAGAAGAAATTCTGACGTAAGACTATAGCATCAATTTCTGCCTGAGTTTCTAGCCTTCCCTATGGCTTTCAGACTATATACGTATGTGTGTCTATATACACATATAGAGAGATGGATGGCTAGATAACTGTGTGGATGGATGGATGGACAGATGATAGACACATAGTTTTGTTTTTTCTGGAGAACCCTCACTGATACATAGGGTTTAAGTGAAGTGAAACAGTCCAGAAGAAATTTACAGATTTTGATCAGAGGCCAGTTTATCCTGTTTCTGCAATGTCCTTGGAGTGGACTCCTGAGAGTAGGTCTGCCAATCAAGTGCCAGTCCTGCTCAGCCTGACTCAACTGAAGGGGAATGGAGCTGAAAACCACACCATGGAAAGGCTTCAGTGATAGTTTGTCCATCGAGTCTTGGAGCCAAGCAGGTGGTTAGACCTCACCTGCTTCTGTGAAAGTTGATCTTCTTTCATCATCAGAGGAAAACTATAGCTGAAGGCAGCTCTTTTTGATGTAACTTGGAGTCACAAGCAAGGGGTCCTCTGTGATCATCTGCTCTCTCCTGACCCATTCAGTCTGAAAACACCAACATCCTTACTCGCTTAGACTGAGCCATGACTGGCACTAGATTTGCCCTGATGGTCTTATGTTTTGCTCTTTTATAAGTAAAGTCAATAAAATAATTCTTTAGAACAGTTTTCATAGTAATGATTTGAAAAATACTATAATTACTAAATAAATAACTGGGTTTTTTTTTGCCATAAAATAATTAATGTGGCCCCATATATGGATTTCTGAGATGTGACTTGAAATGGCAAAACAACCAACCTCAGCTGTTTTGTGCCAGACAGCTCTGTCTTAGACTGCTGATGACCTTGGAGGGCAAGCCTTCATGGTAATTTAGCCCTTCTAACCTCGAGTTTTATAGACGCGAGAGCAGAGGGGAACTTATGAGGTCATCTTATTTTGACACTATCATGATGCATTTGACATCGCATGGCATAGCTCCTCACAGAAATAGAAAGCATCAAACTGCACTCAGAAGTCCATACGCCACGTATATTAAGTTAATCTTAAAAATGCATTCCAATATGCATTAGGTACAGAAGAATACGTTTGATTCCACTTATACGAGATACCTAGAATAGTCAAATTCATAAAGTCAAAAAGTACATTTGTAGATGCCAACTGCTGGGTGAGAGTGGGGTGAAAAGGGAATTAATGTTTAATGCGGACTGTGTTTCAGTTCAGGAAGGGAAACGATCCAGTGAAAGTTGCACAATAATGTGAATGTACTTAGTGCCACTGAATCGTGCAACTAAATTTGCTTTAAAATGTATGCATTATATTATGTGACTTTTACCACAATAAGAAAAAAGAAGTCCATATGCCAGACCCTGTGCACATGGGTATTGGCTCATGTGCTCCAACGCTTCTAGCTCTCTGTAGAAAAACGACAACTGTCAGCTGTAATTTTAATACTGCAGTTTTAATTTTAAAGCTCGGTGAGTTCAGTTTTACTATTGTCTGCTTTCCTTGGAAAGGTTTTATACATAAAACATACATAGATCAATATTGAAAGGCCTTAAATGCCCTATGAACTCCAATAATTTGGCCACCTGATGCAAAGAAGTGAGTCGTTGGAAAAGACCCTGATAATGGGAAAGATTGAAGGCAGGAGAAGGGGATGACAGAGGATTAGATGGTTGGATGGCATCATCTACTGAGTTTGGGTAAACTCCGGGAGTTGGTGATGCACAGGGAGGCCTGGCGTGCTGCAGTCCATGGGGTCACAAAGAGTCGGACACGACTGAGCAAATGAACTGAACTGAACTGATGCATACGTATCCACAAGTCCACACACAGATAAGATATACCTGAATTGGAGAAGGAAATGGCAACCCCCTCCAGTATTCTTGCCTGGGAAATCCCATGGAGAGAGGAGCCTGGTGGGCTACAGAAAAAAAAAAAAAAAAAGAGCCTATTGACATCAAAGGACATCCTTGTGGATGCAGGAGCAAGAGCGCCTGCCTTACAGAGACTGGACAGGCTCAGTCCACTGAGATGCATTCTACTCACCCACATGGCTCTAGATGCTCCCCTGCCAATACAGTCTTCCTCTGCTGACAGGACACTTACAGATACTTGGAGACTGTATCACTTCTCCCTTGAAGAACCTCCAAGGACTCTCGTTTCCAATGGGATAAAAGTCAGACTCCTAAGCTTGACATCCATGGTCCCCTCACCATGCCCATGGTTGGCACAGCTCTCCAGCAACACACAGAATGAGGCTCTCCCTTCTCTGAACACACTGGGCTTGTTCTAACATCCATGCGCTCATCTGTGCTATTGCCACAGTCTCTTTCTTCTCATCCCTTCTACCCAGCAATACCCAGCTTTTAGGAGCCAGTTCTCGTATCCCTCCCCCATCAAGTCCTTTCTGGATCTCCTGGGAAAACTGTTTTCCCCTTAACTTGCTCCTACAGCAGATTTCATGGGTTTCAATTATGGTCCTTATTATGCTGCACCGAATGAGTTTTTCTTCATGTATCAGCTTCCCTCTTTAGACTGGGAGCTCACCGGGCAGTAGAGGATGAGTCTTATTTCCAGGTGTGTCCCAGTCATCCAGCCCAGAGCCCGGCCTGGTTTAGGGTACCAGCTGAGAAAGAAATGACTGATAAGTATATTCATTCTCTTGTTCATTTATGCAACAAATATTGTTTATTCTGGAGCAGGCATGCAGCAGGGGGAAAAAAGACATATGGCTCTGTATCTGAAAGAGCTTACAATCTAAGAGGTAAGCACGCATGCCCACGTTCAGGTGGGGCGTGTCACTGCTGAGTGAGACCCTGTGCCTGCTCTTTCTTGACTCGGGTTTTACAAGCACGTGCCAATGTGGGCTTGCTGTTCTGAACCATCACATGGAGAGCACCTGCCATAGGGAGTCTTCAGAATCCATAAAACCAGAGCAGCAAGCAAGAAACCACTGTGAGTGTAAGCCACTGAGATCTGGGGGGCTGTTTGCTACTGATGCAATATCCAGTCTATCCTAACTCATCCTTAACCCATGGTGTAAATCTTCTTAATGACAGTAAAAGTGTCCCGGCTTGAAATGCAGGCTTGTGCTCTGGGGAAGAGAAGTCTTATTTTGAGGGTCCTTGCTGCCCTTCTGTTTCTCAAAGTGCCAGCCAGAGACTGAACCTAGGAACCAGGGCATCTGTTCTTTTTAGCCCAAGAGAGGACCCACTGGAAACACCCCCCTTAGTGTCATTGCAGGCTCCATACAGGGACCAAAGATCTGCCTGAGGTCTGTGTGAAGGGCTCTGACCTTGGCCAGGGGTCAAGTCTTGCTCTGTTCTTGGGAGGGAAACCTGGTCTCCCTGCCCAGCTGACTATTCCCAGGACTTAGCACCTGTGTGTATAAGAGGCTGAGGCCAAGGTCAGCATCCATGAGTGGCACAGTGAGTGGGCAATCTCACTGTGGCCTAGAGTATCAGTGCAAATGGCTCCTTTTATTCCTTTCTAACTGTGGAAACCTGGCCACCGAAGTGTGAGTGAGTGACTGTGTGTGCGCATCTGTGTGTGTGTGTGTGTGTTTCCCCAAATAATTCTCTAGGGGTTGCCTCATGGTCCTATTTTACCAACTGGAACCTGAGATGTAGAGGCTCAGGAACTCAGGTCAATATCATGGGTTATTTAGGCAAACAGCTGGAGTTCAAAAAGAGGCCTTTTCATTTTAAAGGTTTGGTTCTTTCCACGGCCACATGACTGCAGACGTGCATTTCAACAAACACTGGTTGAGAACGTCTCGGCAGTAAGTGTTGAATGAGCAATAGGTGTGAATGTAAGCAGAGCCTGGCCCCTGTCCTGGGTGAGCTGTCAGTGTGTTGGGAACCCAGGCACACAGACAGTTGAGAGTAGCAAACACCACATGTAGAAAGCACCAGGGAGGTCGGGCTTCTCTGGTGGTCCAGTGGTTAAGACTCCTCCCTTCCACTGCAGGGGGCAGGGGTTCGATCCCTGGTTGGGAGAACTACGATCTCACAGGCCACATGGTGTGGTCAACAGTGAGGGACTGGCAGAGATGGCTTCCTGGAAGAGGGGCCACAGGGCTGAGATCTGAAGAATGATGGGGAATTTTCTGGGCAGCTACAGAGGTGGGGGAAGAGAATCCTAAGCAGAGACTCAAGCGCATGCAGAGGCTCTGAGGTGTGAGATGACAGGACCTGAAGGGTGCTGAAAATCTGGCTGGTGTGACAGGGAGCGGTAGGCGGGGAATTTTAAATTTGCAAGTGACCTACAGCTCTTTGAGTTTTGTGGGGGCCTTGAATAATTTAGATAATTGCAAGACGTCCTCCTTTGGCTTCACATCAAAGTCACCCCTTCTCGGCAGCTCCTGAAGTTGCTGAGGACGCTGGCTCCGGGCCACTTACCACCCCCCTGGTGGGACCAGTGGCCGGCCGGCCTGCCGCAGCCTCTGTGGGCAGCGCCCTGAAGGTACTGAGTGTGTTTCAGCCAGGGTGGCTGAGAGCCAGACAGCCTCCCGGGCCTCCACCAAAGGGAGCAACAGCAATTTTAAAGGAGAAGGTCATTGGCTTTGTTTGGCGAGACTTCTCCATCTTATATGCTGTGCTAGTCACTTTAAATATAATATTATCTCATTTGATTCTCTCATCCCAAGGGGAAGATTTTATGCTTCTTGTTGTTAGGAGAAACTCAGCCTTCTAAGGTTTCACCTGGCTTGCCTTGGGCCACAAACCTGCCCCCTTGTCTTTACTCAGTCTTGCTTTTAGATTTCAGATAGAACATCGAGAGCCATCATCTATTAAAATGAGCTTTATTTCATATCCCTTCAGCTTCATGAGAAACTGAAGCCCACCCTCCAGATCTTGGTGGGCTTTGGTTTTTCCTGGTGTCTCCTTCCCAGGAGCTGGCTAGTACGGCCATTTCTAATGGCCTCTTTGCTTGGCCAGCTTGTGCTACCTTTGTGGCCCCTTCCTGGCTAACGAGTTATGGAGACAGACATGGTAGTGTCTTCGGTTTCTTCATCCTGGCCTTTAACCCACAGCAGTCACTGCTGGCTTTTGGACCAGGTTTCCCCAGAAGAAAGGCAGGAAGGACATGAAGTATTCAAATGGGGAAGTGGTTCCTCAGGAAGGGAGCAGAGGAGAGCAGGGCTTCTGGGCGCAAGCAGGGGTCCCAGGAGCCTGGTTGGAGGAGGCGGGAGGCTGAAGGTACAGAGTGGAGGCAGGCATGGTGCCTGGCCAGTGCACAGAAAGTGGACCTGCTCCCAGGACCAGGAAGCAGGGAGCCCACCAGGAGGCGGGAAGCTGGGATTGGAGCCCCAGGAGCAGGAAGTCAGTGAGGAGCGGTGGCTGGTGGGGTGTTTTGGTTCTGCTTTCAGAAACACACCAGTGGTTTGGCTGCAACATTCAAAGACCTGAAAATATGGAAGCAGGCTCTGGGGAAGGGGAGCGCTGAGAATAACAGTCGTGAATACGGGAAGTGCTGAGCCCAGGGCTCTTCAGAGGCTCTGTGGCTTCTTTCTGAAACCTATCAGTCTATAAGAAGAAGACATCCTGTCCTGAACGGCCTTGGGCCTGCTCGGGTCACCCAGCTGGTTGTCTCTGCCCTTTTGCCCAATGTCTTTATTCCAGATTTGCCTGTATCAGCTTAATATAGTTTGCACATAAGGGGCTGTCAAAAAAAGTTGCTAATCATATTGATGGTGTATTTAGTCAGCAGGATTTATCAAGAACTGATGTGTGCCCAGCCCTGGAATCTGGAGATGAACTGGAGCCCACTGTTTGATGACATTATACGATGCAGCATGACCACAGTATAAAGAGGCACGTACGCAGAGCTCCGGAGTCCAGAGAAGAGAGAAGCTGACAATCCTGGAAGGGTCAAGGTCGTCTTCCTGATAGGTTTGCAAGATGTGCACATATTGCTGACTGAGAGGAAAGCAAAGGGCAGGCCGGGCAGGGGGCTGCATGGGCTGAAAGGACGCAAAAAGGAAGTTGGATACCACTGAGGAAGAGCCAGGGACAGAGAGAAAACCAGGAGGACAACAGGGGTCATGAATGGCAGGCTTGGGAACTTGGATTTTACTCCAGAGGCACCGGGTATAACGGAAGGTTTTTATGTGAAAGGTAAATGACATTTTAGTAGTCTCTTTTAGAATATTGAATGTATGATAATGATAAATAATAATAATTATTATAGATGATGATAGTAATGAGAATACAAATAACAGATCTCTCCATCGTTTGCCAGTGGTGATGGGGTGTCACTCCCATGATTGTGCTGCACATATATGACTCCATCTTAGTGAACTAGAGGGAAAGATCCTTCTGTGGTCTTGAGGAGGCAGACTGCTCTATTGTGAACTTCCTGTGGAGAGGGCCACGTGCCAGGGAGCTGTGGGCAGATTCTAGGATCTGTGTTGGCCTCCAACCCATGGAAGCTGGGGTTCTCATCTACTCTCAAGGAAATGGATTCTGCCAACAATCTGAATGAGCTTGGAAGCAGTATCTTCTCCAGTCAAACTTCCAGATGAGAATGTAGCCCAGACGGCCCCCTCACAGAAGCCTTATAAGACCCTGGGCAGAACTGAGTCATGCTGGGACCCATGGAAACTATCAGATAATTGTGTGTGTTTGTTTTAAGCTGCTAGTTCTGTGGTAATTTGTTACAGAGCAGTAGAGAACTAATAATTCATCTAATAAGCAAGCAGAATGAGAACCTGCTTCTAGGAAAAGATAGGGTAAGGATTATAGAGCTGCAAGCACCATGCTGCCCTGTCCCTAAGAGCGCTCCGTTGCATGTCAGCCATCAGAGAGTAAACCTTTTAGAGTCTTAGGGGTGGGGCAGGTAAAGGCCAGAGCGAGAGCTCAGCCAGGAGGCCCTGGTACCGAATCATGAAAACTGAACTGTTGCTCCCTGAAGAAATATGGGGTGAGATCCCTGTAAGCCTCTGGTTACAACATTTTCATCAGCCAATCAACATACAACCTTGTTGTACCTGTGTTTCTGTTTAGAGACACCTCATTTAATATACAGTGTTGATTCATTAACACTGACGTCAAGTCCAGCAGCCCCATAACTCGTGTTTGAGCAAAGCTTGTCTAAACTGTGTATTTTCCCCGTTCAGCACATCATAGCTTCTCGTGCTTGGGAATACCTGGTAGCACTTGGGCACTGTGCTTGCAGGCCATTTCAAAAAGCAAAACTACCAAGGAAAAGCTAGCCAAGTGTGAAAAGCATTGCAGTACATGGACCTGAAAAGGATGCCTGTAGCAGTACGAGAATTAAAACCAGAAGGCGGAGTTTATCTTGTTCGACCTCAGTTCATGTCCCCCGTGCAATTCAAATTTTTGCTGTTCTCCACTTGTCTGTGAGCGACGGTGAAAGTGCAAAAAAGTCAGCAAGTATTGATTTGCAGGGGTTACAAATAAATTTTAGCAGAGTAGGTAAATCTGAAGACATGGACTCTAAGAAGAAGGACTGACTGTCCTTCACAGCAGGCCTGGCACACAGCAGGCGCTCAGTGAAAAAATGGCAGCTTATTATATTAACATCAGAATCAGCATAGAGTCTGGCAAAGACCTTTTTTAGAAAAAAAATTTTTTAAAGAACTTAGATTTTTAAGAAAATATTTACTTATTTATTTTTGTTTGTGCTGGATCTTCATTGCTGTGACTGCGCCTTCTCTAGTTGTGGTGAGCAGGGGCTACTCTCTAGCTGCAGTGCATGGGGTTCTCATTATGGTGGCTTTTCTTGCTGTGCCTGGACTCCAGTAGTTGTGGTGAGTGGGACCAGTTGCTCCATGGCATGTGGAATCTTCCTAGACCAGGGATCGAACCTGTGTCCTCTGCACCGGCAGGCAGATTCTCAATGATCAGGGAAGTCCAGAGTCCGGCAAAGAACTTTGAGGGGACACCAGGAATCCAAACATGAGCTCAAGCCCAGAGTAAGAAGGAGGGAACATGGTGGGTAGGAAGCTTCTCACATCAATGCTACAGGGAGCCCCGAGCCTCCTTTCCTGTTTCTTGGCCAGGTCTCCCGGGACTCCCACATTCCTGGGGCCACACCAGGGGCTCCCTCACTTGATACTGAGGCTGCAGGCCCTCTGTGTGCAAAGGCCTGCATGCCCGAGCTGGTGAGCACAGGTCTGCATCCTGCCATTGTCCTGAGAAGGGCCACCCCCAGCTGTACCGACCAGAGTCTACTTCCAAATTGCTGGATCCCACAGGGGAAAGAAGCTGACCTGCTTTACACCACACCACCCTTTTCCTGCTCTCCCTCCCAGCTGTCCCTCCCCTTCCGGTCAGGTGGCCAGAGGAGCCCCAGGGGGTCCTTAACCTGGCTTTCTGAATTTCCCTGGGGAGGGGGAGCAGGAAAAGAAAGAAAGGGAACTCCCATTTCTGGAGGCTTCCTCTGTGCCAGGGCTGGGGCTGGCCACATCCCACCCACTCACTACCTTGTGAAAGCCTTCCAACAACCCTGCAGTGTCCAGAGTGTGCTTGGGTTACAGATGAGGAAATTGTGGCTCACAGTGGTCCTCTGGCATGGCAACAAGTTCCAACAACCTGTTTGTTTGGCAGCTTTCACTTGATGTGGACAACTATGTAGGATTCTGTTAGAGAGACTTTTTGAACAGCGTGAAAAGAGTTGCATTAAGGGACCCTGCTAACTCAGTTGGTAAAGAATCCACCTGCAATGCAGGAGATCCCAGTTCAATTCCTGGGTCAGGAAGATCTGCTGGAGAAGGAATAGGCTACCCACTCCAGTATTCTTGGGCTTCCCTTGTGGCTAAGCTGGTAAAGAATCCACCTGCAATGCGAGAGACCTGGGTTCAATCTCTGGGTTGGGAAGTTCCCCTGGAGCACGGAAAGTCTACCCACTCCAGTATTCTGGCCTGGAGAATTCCATGGACTATACAATTGCAAAGAGTCGGACATGACTGAGCTATTTTCACTTTCACTTTCACAGGACCCTGCAGCCATCCTTAACCCATAATAAGGACAACAAAGCAAACTCTGAGTGCTTTCTAAGGAAGCACGAGCAGGCCTTTACGTAATTTCCTCATTCAATTTAATCCTCTCAGTGACATTTTGAGGTATGGAGTATTTTTATACCCCTTTCAGATGGGGCATCTAAGGCTTGGAGGTGTGAGCTGACTCGCCTGAGACTATAGAAGTCCTAACTTAGGAAGCTGGAGGGCAGGGGTGGGAACCCAGGTTGACTCCAGAGTACTCCCTCTTTCTGTACACTATAGACTGGGATTGATGGGGGTCGGGGTTGCTTTCTTATTCTCAGCCCCCACCTATCACTGGAGTGACTTCTTAATCTCACTGAGAGCAACAGGCGACAGAGCCATTTTCCAGGGGAACAAGTCAGCAACTGTCCACTCGGGGATGCTGCAGGCGGGGATGCTGCAGGCAAGGATGCCTTGTCAGTATCATGGCTTCGTCATCTTCCTTATCTTAGCGTTGTCATGGCTACCGGCTCAGAGGACTCCTGTTCATCCAACCTCTTTTTGGCTCCAACTTTCTCATCCCCCGGTCTTTCTTTAGGCTTTGTGACTTCTTTCCAATTAGGCCTTGTTTCCACAGAGAAGGGAGCTACCATTTATTGAGCACCTATTGTATACTGGGTACTTTGTTAAATCCACCACACCCTGTGATGGGTGTTATTAACACCCTTCTACAGAAGAGGTCAAGTCACTTCCCCAAGGCAACAGCGGGTGATTTCCATGGAGATGGCATTGGAAATCTGGGGGAAGACATTACTGAGGGATTTTTAGTTTTTTTAAGGGAATATCATCTGGTTCTTTTCCCTCTCTCCATTCTCCTTCTACCAGGTCTGAAGACTAGTGTTTATTTTATTTTCTTAGGGGGACTCTGAATTTGGAGCTTTCATCTAATGGCCTCTAAAGTTTTCAATGGTAGGAATGAACTGTCCACACTCAGGAGGTGCCCGAGCGACACGTACTTGGGGTTCAAAAGGATAGGTCAAGCATCTCTCTCTGCAGGGTCACCACAGAAGCACACACAACATTCTTGCATCTTCTCTCCTGCCCTGATCCTGGGGTGGGTGATGGTGGCAGTTGAATTGCTGGAGGCAAGGCAAAGGGACAGGAGATGCTGTGCTCCTGGCTGGCCTTTGTCCTGTGAACACTGCCCCTCATCCACACCTCAGCTGGAGCAATTTTCTTCCCACACTAACTGTGCTGACCACCTAGCCTCAAGTCCATGGACAGATGAGACAGAATCCCAGGGGCAGCCACGTCCCACGAGGCCTTCAGGCACCTGGTCGATCAAGAGGCTGAGGAACGTGTCAGTTGGCTCTGTGGATGGCAGACTTGGGCTCTGGTATCGGACAGAAAGGGGGCCCACAGTCAATGCCACAGCCTGCTCACTGTGTGACCGTGGGTAAGTCACTCAACCTCTCTGAGCTCAACTCCCTCACCTATCAAATGGGGAAGCTAATATAGATCTTGTAAGACAGGAACGTGGCAAAAGTCGGCATGTTTTACTCTCCCTCCTTGTCCTCCCCTCAAAGCTGGGTGAGGGGTGAGGAATCCCTAAGGGAAGCGCTCAAACCCACCTGATCATTGGCCTGCCCCTCCTCGTGAGGACAGAGTTCCCTGGGATATGGTTCCTGGCCAGAATGATGGCCAGACCGGAGCTGAGTTTTCATCAGAGGTGCTAATGGGGTTAACACACCTTTTGCCTCTTTCCCTGAGTAAAAACAAAACTTTCCATTAGAGATACTAAGGGCAGTCTTATAAAAGCTAAAGTCAGTGAGACCAAATAGCAAGGAAGGATTTCGTAACTGGTTAACTTCTTAATACCTGCTATTTTTAAATGTTGAGGAAAAGAGAAACTGTATTGTGTAGAGGTTAAAACCAGAGTGGACTCATGGGCTATGGGTTCACAGCTCCGAAGGGCCACTTCCTAGCTGCGTGACCTAAGGCAAGCTGTTTAACCTCTTTGTGCCAGAGTTTCCTCATTTCTACAATCGTGGCAATAATGAAATCTGCCAGTGAGACTGAAGAAATCAATCACTGTAAAGTTCTTGGAATATTGACTAGCCCATCATAGTAAGTGCTCAATAAATGCTATTATTTATATATTTTACTTTACAGAGGTATGAACTGAAAATGGAAAGAGGTTAAAGGGATGCAGGGAAGGAAGAAGATTTAACTTCATCAATTAGCATCCTATGAATACTTCATTAGGCAGCTATTTTTTTTTTAATTGTAAACTTGGATTGGAGGTATTGATTCATGATAATAATTATTCTTATAAACTGTACCAAGCATATAAGTTTTAAGGTTTTGCATTCCTTAGGAAACAACAGTCTCTTTTAATCAGTTTGATAAAATTGAGAGAACTGGGAATGGATTTAAAAATCAAGGCTGAGAGGATCCCTATCAGTAAGGCCACCAACACCTTCCTTCTGATGAGTGATGTTGACTTAAAGTTTCACAGTGATGTAACATTCACTTATTCATTTGTTCATTCACTGATTCAACCACATTTAATGAGCAAGTGCCTGCTTCATGTCAGGCACCGTCCATACCTACAAATATAAAGACCAGAGGACTAGTGCCTGTTCCCACAGTCTGCTGGGGAGATGGACATGCAAATGGTCCATGACTGTTCATTATGACTGATGACTTAACAGGGACACAAATAAGATACTGTGGGATCAAACCCTGAGTCTACCTGGGAGAGCCAGGGGAGGCTTCTGAGGAGAGTGAAGTTCCAGTCTTCTCACTCAGCATTCTCCCATGGCCTGTGCCTCTCTTTTACTGACTATTTTGGTACAAGGCCCTACTCATGAGAGGTAATTGAGTTATTGGATGTTTATTTTGTGTCAGGCACTGTGGCAAGCACCTCATAGCCATTATTTTTTAGCCATCATGTTAGCCTTGCTGCTGCTGCTGCTAAGTCACTTCAATCGTGTCCGACTTTGTGTGACCCCATAGACGGCAGCCCACCAGGCTCCCCCGTCCTTGGGATTCTCCAGGCAAGAACACTGGAGTGGGTTGCCATTTCCTTCTCCAATGCATAAAAGTGAAAAGTTAAAGTGAAGTTGCTCAGTTGTGTCTGACTCTTAGTGACCCCATGGACTGCAGCCTTCCAGGCTCCTCCGTCCGTGGGATTTTCCAAGCAAGAGTACTGGAGTTGGGTGCCATTGCCTTCTCCAATGTTAGCCTTAAGAGGGGAATATTATGATCTCCAATAAGAGGGGAGTACTATGATCTCCAATTTACAGATGAGGAAACCGAGAACCAAAGTTGAAATAAATTGAGTAATATCACACAACTGGTGTAAGGCAGTGTGGGGCTGGAGCTTCCATGCTCGTCTCCGCTCTGGTCCTTGTGCCAGTTTGGCTGGCCAGCCAACTCCGTTACATGTTAATGGTGTCTGCAGTGCCATCAGAAGGAAAACCTTTATGTCCAAGACACCCTGTCTGAGACTGCTGGGTTCTGAGGTTGTGTGATACGGTGGGAGGAGCTTGGAATCTGGAATCAGAAAATCTGGGTTTGCATTGTTCTACTGCTTCTCAAAATGAGATATTGAGTCTCAAGCCTCAGCTTAATCATATGGAAAAATGGATCTAGTGATATGCATAGTCTGTCCTAGAAGTTTAATGAGGCTCCAAAGAAAGAAAAATTCTGAAACAGTGCTTTATAAAACTAAAACCCACTGTAAGCATCAGTTACTGGAGAGGAAGTATATTGGTCAGGTTTCTGGTGTAGGCAGTGGAAAACATTCTAGCTAGTTTAAGCAGAAAAGGAGTTTAGTGCAGGGAAATAGAAGCTGAACAAAATGTCAGAAGTTCTAGAAGACAAGCTCTACATTGCTAGCAGGTTTGGGAGAAATATTTTTTAACTTTTAATTCTCTGTGATCAGGAATGTCCTAAAGGAGACTGAAGGCAGACATGGGCCAAAACAACAATGTGGTTCAAACGCATACATGTGATGATTTAGTGAGATGCCCACACACAGCTCCATCTTATTTCTCCTGCTCCAAAGATGAAACCAGGCACGTGTTGACATCTACTCATCTTCACTCTATTGAGAGCTTGATTGTGGGGTGGAGATTAGGAGGACCGGGACATCTGCAGCTACCAGAACTTTACCAAGCTAGAAACTATTCACTGGACAGTCAGGAAGGGCACCACCAGCTGTGAGGACCAGCGGAGGAGAGCCGTGAATGGAGCCAGGAGTTCAGAAGGGGAGAGAGCAGGCAGAGGTCACATAGAGGGTGGGGCTCCTCCATGAACTCTCACATCAGCTCTGCCTACAGCTCACTTTAACTGATCATCGGGAGTGTGATATGTGGGTAAGTCAATCCAGCTGAAAGGATGGGAAATGGGATGTAAAGGGAGGTCAAGGTTAAAATGTGCAAGTCCTCCTTTTGCTGGAAGACATGTGAAATAAAATATATTTGTGAGCCACCCTAGTGTATTAAGACATGCACTTCCAATACTTTCCTTGATGCAATGCCATTCTGTGTTTACACATTCATTTTCATGCAATGATCAGTTTGCAGGAATTTTAACTTCCTTCATTTTCAGCTAAGTGAAATTTATCTTAACCAGATACCCACCCAAGATGAAATATGAGCATTTTTTTTTCTAATTTAAAATGATCATCACTAAAAGAAATCTAATCACTCAGTTCAGTTGCTTAGTCACATCCAGCTCTTTACAACCCCATGGACTGCAGCACGCCAGGCCTCCCTGTCCATCACCAACTTCCAGAATTTACTCAGACTCATGTCCATCATGTCAGTGATGCCATCCAAACATCTCATCCTCTGTCATCCCCCTCTCCTTCTGCCTTCAGTCTTTCCCAGCATCAGGGTATTTTCCAATGAGTCAGCTCTTCACATCAGGTGGCCAAAATATTGGAGTTTCAGCTTCAGCATCAGTCCTTCCAATGAATATTCAGGATTTCCTTTAGGATGGACTGGTTGGATCCCCTTGCAGTCCAAGAGACTCTCAAGAGTTTTCTCCAACACCACAGTTCAAAAGCATCAATTCTTCGGTGCTCAGCTTTCTTTATAGTTCCAACTCTCACACCCATATGTGACTCCTGGAAAAACCATAGCTTTGACTAGACGGACCTTTGTCCACAAAGTAATGTCTCTGCTTTTTAATATGCTGTCTAGGTTGGGAAATCTATAATAAGAAATTAATCTTTCCAGTGATTTTTTGGGTAAAGACAGGTATGAGGCGTCTCTTAAAGCGTTGCTGTTCTCTTCTTACAAGCTGGGATACTTTCTTTTATAAACATGTCAGTAACATCACCTCTGGTTGCCATGGAGATGGTTGTCTTCGGCACGTCTGCTTTCCCAAGGATAGGATCAACGGTGGGGTTGGCAGGGATGTAAGGAGAGGGAAGAGTTACTGAAAATGAAGGTAATGGAGTTCCTGGTGGTCCAGTGGTTAAGAATCTGCCTGCTGATGTAAACAGTGACAGACTTTATTTTCTTGGGCTCCAAAATCACTGCAGATGGTGACTGCAGCCATGAAATTAAAAGATGCTTGCTCCGTGGAAGAAAAGCTATAATAAACCTAGGTAGCATATTAAAAAGCAGAGACATTACTTTGCCAACAAAGGTCCATATAGTCAAAGCTGTGGTTTTTTCAGTAGTCATGTATGGATGTGAGAGTTGGACATGAAGAAGGCTGAGCACTGAAGAACTGATGCTTTCAAACTGTGGCACTGGAGAAGACTCTTTAAGAGTCCGTTGGACAGCAAGGAGATCAAACCAGTCAACCTTAAAGGAAATCAATCCTGAATATTCATTAGAGGGATTGATGCTGAAGTTGAAGCTCCAATACTTTGGCCACCTGATGCGGAGAGCTGACTCATTTGAAAAGACCTGATGCTGGTAAAGACTGATGGCAGGAGGAGATGGGGACGACAGGATAAGATGGTTGGATGGTGCCATTGATTCAATGGACCTGAATTTGAGCAAGCTCCAGGAGATGGTGAAGGACAGAGAAGCCTGGCGTGCTGCAGTCCATGTGGTCTCAAAGAGCTGGACACAATTGAGTGACCAACAATAAATCTTATAAACATATTATAGATGTACACAAGGTTTAGCCACAAGATTTTTTCTTTATTGGATTCAAGATAGTTTCCAAAGTAGGGGACTATTTAGCATATTCATAGAATGAGATATTCATAGCCATAAAAATATCTGGGTTCATCTTCCTGATTTGTTTCCAAACCTTTAATCTCATTTGTAATTGAAAGAGTATGAACTTTGGTGACACAAGAGGCAGGATTAAGGTCCTTACTCCAACTACTTTCTAGCTGTGTGACTTCTTAAGCCTCTGTTTCCCTATCCTGCAAAATGAAGTCAGAAATAATATCTAAATTGTGGTGAAAATCCTGGGCTGAGATGCAAGGAAGCACCTTGTAAGCTCTTAAGTCATGGAGAGCTCAAGATTCTGATAATTTCTTCTGAATATGGCTAAAATCATGCCCAGGGCCCTCTTGAGTTGTAAGTAGGATTATTCTTGGAGAATCTACCTGCTGTTCTTCTACCTGCAGCATAATTGAGCCACACGGATCTCTCTTTCCCTCACCCAGAGTCCGTTTAGGACAAGATCAGCACACAGGGAGCCGGGATAATAGAGGAATGGCAGATGGGGAGGACCTCCCATGACCAACCCACTCAAAGCCACCGAGTGGGAGCTGTGACTTAGCTTAGTAAGCGAGGTGACCTCAGACATGAGCACACAGAGTTCCCTCACTTGGGTGACACGGCCAGCACCGCTGCTGTTGCCACGCGCTTCCTGTAACGTCTCCCATACTTTTTATTTTTTAAACTAACTCGCTTTTTAAGACTAAGATGAATTTATTTACAAAGGAAACTTTACAACATGACGATTTATGAAAACCAAAAGAGTTACTTGCTAAAGTAGAAGTTAACCAAGGTGTATGCAGAATGATAACAAATAATGAAATTAAATTCTAGCTAAACATTCTTGTCTGCTGACCCCTGGTCCTGAAACACGTTCTCAGTGAAAGAGGAAAGTGCCAAATGTCAAGAGTTGGGGACCTGCAAGCCCCAAGATGAGAATTTCTCTTTGTAATCTGAAGGATAAAAAGAGAATTGAAATGTGATTCATCTTTTCACTAAGTTACTTTCTCTTAAGACTACAATTCCTGAAATCAGCCCTCATAGAGAAAAAGTACTGTTACAGTCAAAGCAATAATTGAGAAATATTGATAGTCTCCCACAGCCTCCCCACGCATTTCATAGATGTGAAAATTGTGGCCGAAACAAGAGAAGAAACTTATTCAAAAGCCTGCTGTGATCACTGATCCAGAGCTGAGATGAGATACAGTGCCTGGCTCCAAATGCCCTAGCAGATCTTATGAGAAAGTTCAGTTTTAAAAGATAAACAAGCTGAGCAACAGCAAGCTTTGAATCACCAGGACTTCTGTCTTGAAGAAATTACAGCTGCTTTTTTGCATTTGTAGCTCTGCATTTAGGAAAAAGGACAAAAACCACTATGCGTCCTTCAAAGAATCTATATTTTGAATTATAGACTTTCTGTGAAGCACTCTATATTTAAGCGTGGAGTTCCACGTGTAACAGAGACAAAGCTGCTTCGTCCACTGTGTCTGACAGTTAGATTCTAATTTAAAGATTATCAGTATTGCTGTACTCACATGCTTGTGAGTTTCTGTACATACTGTGCACTCATAAGGTGTTTTTGCATACATTGCCTTACTGGGTTATCACTCTAACCACGTCATGGAGGTATTATTGTTCTTTGTGGGTCCAGCTGGGGATGCTAAGAATCCAGAACAGGGGCTTAACTGGGGTCATGTGAATAGGAAAGGCTGAGCCTGGGACGGGACTGGAGCCCAAAGCCAGAGGTCTTTTCCCTCCCTGAGTTGCCTCTTGTCTCCCTGGCCACCAATTTCACCCATTTCATGTGATCTGTGGAGCTGTTGTGTTGGCCCTTAATGCTGGGGAGAAGTTTCTGAGCTGAAATAGAGAGCTGCTCAAGGGTGAATGTCTTTGGGCTGAAAATGTTTAACAGAAGGAGTGGGAAGAGCAGATGCTATGATGCAGGAACCCTCATTAGAAGGATGCCACCAGTGGGGTCATCCTACAAAGCAGTTTCAGTTTTAAGGTCTCAGCAAGACTGGCCGCTTCCTCAGAAAACTCTTCCCTGACCCGTCGAACAACATCGTGTCTCTGGTTTATGGTCCAGTTGTGTCTAGTTGCTTCTTAGTAATTTTGCTTACTATGTCCCTTGGACTACAAGGAGATCAGACCAGTCCACCCTAAAGGAAACCAACCCTGAATATACAGTGGAAGGACTGATGCTGAAGGTGGAGCTCCAATCCTTTGGCCACCTGATGCAAAGAGCCGACTCATTAGAAAAGACCCTGATGCGAGAAAGATTGAAGGCAGGAGGCAAAGGGGACGACAAAGGATGAGATGATTAGATGGCGTTGCTGACTCAATGGACATGAGTTTGAGCAAACTCTGGAAGATGATGAAGGACAGGGAACCCTAGCTTGCAGTAGGCCATGGAGTAGCAAAGAGTTGGACATGACTGAGCAACTGAACAATGGTTTTGATAGTTTAAAGTTACTTATTAGACAGATTTTCTGCTGGATGTCTGCATCCTTCAGCAAACGGGGAGCTTTACAGAGTGGGGATGTGCTTGTTAATTCCTGCTGTCTCCCAGGGCTAGCACTGAGGGTCATACAGCAGTCACTGCTCTGTTGATATTTGTTGATGAATCAACACTCAGTTGGGGGGAAGGAAGGGAGGCATCCTTGGGTGTGTGTTCTAGAAAGTTAAGGAGGCAGTGTAGCATGTCAGTTCTTAGGTGTGGTCTGGGGACCCTTAGGAGTCTCTGAGAACCTTTCAAGGGGTCCACCAGGTCAAAACTATTTTTGTAATAATACTAAGATGTCATTTACTTTTCTCACCTCCGTTCTGTCATGGGTATACAGTAGAGTTTTTTGGAGGTCCCTTGATGCATGATAACTAATGGCTCTGATGACTAATGGAACATGTGTTGTGTATTCTTGGGCTTTAAATTTGTTTCCAGTTTTAATTTCTAATATGGTGATTCATCTAACCCACAGAATCCAAAGCTCTTTGGGATCCTTGGTGATTTTGAAAGCTGTCAAGGAGTCCTGAGACCACAGCACTGGAGGAAAGTAAGTGCTTGGTTACTGGTAAGAGTGAGCCCTTCAGGAAATGGGGGGCCTGGGTTTAAGTCCTGACTGTGTGTGGTCTTAGGTAAACTGTGTAACCTCTTGAAGGCTTAGTTTCCACACTTGTGAAGTAGGGTGACAATACAGTTAATTACACATGATGTGAGGTTGTTGGGTAGTTTAAATATGAGCTGATTCCTGTAAAAATTAACTAGGACAGTACGTGTTCTAGAAATATTAGCTATTATGGAGGTACCAAAGATGTTAAGAGTCTTGTCCCAGGTCACCCTGGGAGTGAGTGGTAGAGATTCCCCTGAACCCTTGGTGGGATTGAGGGTGTATCTAGCTCTTTCCAAGCCTGGAGATGGAGAAGCTGGCAGAAAGGGTCCTTCTTCCCCTTCTGGGCTGGGTACCAGGGAAGCCAGAGAGAAGGATGTTTGACTGGTGACTATGTCAGTGGTCAATCCCTGCCTTCTGGGCCTTGAGGAGGTGCTAGTGGGGAGAGAGGGGAGCCCAAGGACAGCAGCTTGGCCAGCTTGCCTGGGAGGGCCTTACAGGCCCCAGGATCTGGCACCTGCCTCTGAGAAGGCAGCGGGCCTGGCCTGGGAGAAGCATGGGTTTCTGGAAATGCACATCAGCACATTCGTTACTGTCTTATCAGCAAATTGCAGAGGAGGCCAGGAAGCAAGGGACGGATCCTCTTACTCGTGATGAAATGCTCTTCTGGTCAAGTATGAAAAATGTTTGAGGAATGAGTTCCCAGCCATGGTGTGAAAACAGATGTTGGATTCTTCTTCTTCTTCTTTTTTTTTTAATTTTCCCCTCTGACACAGTTCAGGAAGAAAAGAGCAAGAATCAGACAGACAGGGCAGTTGGAAGCCCAGCTGCTCACGTGTGTAAAAGGCCCTGGAATGACATCAAGAGTGAGATTTCCACTGTCAAGGCTTCAGGAACTGCAGGAGCCTCCGTTCACTATCCGGTTCTACATAAAGGGAAACCAAGGCCCATTTGAGAGGGAAGAGGATGTCCAAGATCACGTGGCTTGGCCAGGGTTCCCTTAGGCTTTTGCTAAAGACTGAAACAAAATTGGCAACATTCACAAAATTAGGGCTTCCCAGGAGGCCCAGTGGTAAAGAATGTGTCTGGCAATGCAAGAGACACAAGCTTGATTCCTGAGTCGGGAAAATCTCCTGGAGAAGGAAATGGCACTCACTACAGTATTCTCACCTGGGAAATCCCATGGACAGAAGAGCCTGGCAGGGCTACAGTCCATGGGGTCGCAAAAGAGTTGGACAGAACTTACCAACTAAAATAATCAAAATCCTGAATCCGTAAACAATGAAATTGGAAAAATGTTTTTTTTATGACAAAGGCAAAAGTCTTACCTAGTTTAAATAATCAAGTAAAATAATCAAGTAAAATATTCAACATATCCTTTATCTCAAAAATACTCTGTGTTTATGAGGGATTGGAAGCAACTACTGAGGCATTCAGCTGAGGTTTACTAGTGGAAAGAGATCAGACTTCGATGTCAAGGGCAAGAGTTAAAGATCCTGGATATGGGACTTCCCTGGTGTGGTATAAAGAATCCACCTTCCAAGGCAGGGGATGTGGGTTCGATCCCTGGTCTGGGAACTAAGATCCCATATGCTGTGAAGCAACTAAGACCATGTGCTGCTGCTGCTGCTAGAGAAACCCACATGTTACAAAAAAAGAAGCCTGTGCATCGTAATTACAGAAATTCCGCATGCAGAAATGAAGATCCAGTACAGCCAAAAAAAAAAAAAAAATCCTGCATCTGCCATTCAATTGCTGTGCGATCTTGGGCAAGTCTCTGAACCACAGTTTTTCCTTTGGGGATAATGATGCTTTCTTGAAAGGGCTGTGGTGAAGAAAGCAGAATTTCTTCTCTGAGCAATCCTTCTGTGCCAAGCGCTAGGCCATGTGTTCTCATGGATGAGATGCATTCGGTCATTCTAATAACTCTAATAACTATGGTAGAAGGCCCATCCTACAGATAAGAAAATGGGGACCCAGAGTCCAAGAACAAGCTCACTTAAGGTCATTGAGCCAGTGAGGATCAGAGGTGGAATTTGAACTCCTGCTATCTGACTTCACAGCCCTCAGGAACACATGTAAGGTGCAAGGACAGTGTGGGCACACACGAGATGCTGGTAAAGGGCAGCCAGGATTCGTGTTTTCCCTGGCGACTCAGAGGGTAAAGAATCTGCCGGCAGTGCAGGAGACCCATGGGAATATCCCCTGGAGAAGGGAATGGCAACCCACTCCAGTATTCTTGCCTGGAGAATTCCATGGACAGAGGAGTCTGGTGGGCTACGGTCCATGAGGTGGCAAAGAGTCGGCATGACTGAGTGACTAACATCACATTGATGTTATTAAAATAATCATCTTTCATTTCACTTGGCTTATGCAGCACCACAAAGACCATATCATTTTCAGCTGATTATTGAAAAGAAGTCAGGAAGTAGTACCAAGAAATATCTTTGAGTAGACAAAACCCAAAGTCGCTTTGGTCTGTAGCCTGGGGAACTAATATGGTGGTGTCGACTTAGGGGTGCCATCTTGAGAGATGTGAGAAAAAGAAATAAGGGCTCTGAGTGAATGCCTACAACACAAAATTAACCACAGAAACCCTACATTGAGCCCCTGCAATGGATATTCCTGGATAAACTAAACTATCATATTAATCTGCTTTGAGCTGGAATTACACATCCCACTGGAGGTATCAATTCTTTGGAGCTCAGTCTTCTTTATGGTCCAGCTCTCACATCCTTACACGACTACTGGAAAAACTATAGCTTTGACTGAGCAGCTAAGAATTGATGCTTTTGAATTGTGGTGCTGGAGAAGACTCTTGCGAGTTCCTGGGACAGCAAGGAGTTCAAACCAGTGACTCCTAAAGGAAAACAACTCTGAATATTCATTGGAAGGACTGATGCTGAAGCTGAAGCCACCTGATGCAAAGAGCCAACTCACTGAAAAAGACCCTGATGCTGGGAAAGACTGAGGGCAGGAGGAGAAGGGGAAGACAAAGGATGAGATGGTTGGATGGCATCACTGTCTCAGTGGACATGAGTTTGAGCAAACTTTGGGAGAAAATGAAGGACGAGGAAGCCTGGCGTGCTGCGGTTCATGGGGTCGAAAAGAGTCAGACACGACTTGTGACTGAACACCAACAACAGCAACATTGCAGGCACCTTGGTTCTCTGATGCTGGTCACAAGGTCAGGTTGACAGGTCTATATAAATGTCTTGATTGAAACAAATGGGTTGTGACAGAGTAAACATCTTTAAAAAAATTTCATCCTCTATCATTATGTGGGGCTCATGGGAGGAATATTAGTGACAGGCCTCCTCCTTGATGAGAAAGTCAGGGGCCCCTCAGCCTAGAGTTACAGCCTTTTTACGAGCAGAGGCTGTCCAGGGTTGGCACAGGAGTTCAGAAAAAGCTAGAGGACCCATTGATCTCTGATGCCTATAAAACTGTAGCAGCCATACTTGCATGGAAACTGACTACACATATATAATACTGCATTTGCATTTTGTTGTAAGATTTTTGCATTTATACAGCCATTACCCTGATTAAATTGACTTTTTTTGGTATATGGTAAAAAAACTTTTTGTGTTACTTGTCTTTCCTTGGTGGTTTTCAGAGGTCTTGGGTGAGTTTTACAGAAGAGTTTTCTGAGTTCTTTGGACATGAAGCTTCTATTATTCAATAACTTGGGATGATTTCCCAGTGAAGGAGACTTAAAATATAATGTGACAAAAAGCACACATACGTGTACAGTTGAATGAATTCTCATGAACCCATGTGACCAGCACTCAGCTCATGAAACATCAGTAACAACACGGAGCCCTCCTTCTTGTGCTACCCTGCAGCATCTACCACCTCACTAAGGGGAAGCTACTATCCTGAATTCTTACACCACAGATTGATTTTTGCCTGTTTTTGAACTTTTTAATCAGTGGAATCTTATTGATAAAAGATGTACTATTTTTTGTCTGGTTTCTTTAACTCAATATCATATTTGTGTATTGTCTCGTATTTCTACCCATGATTATAAACCATGCAGTCTCGTTACTGTATAGTGTTCTATTCTATGGATATATCATAGCTTAATGAGCCAGTCTCTGTTGATGGAACTTTGCATGCATGTGAGCTCAGTCTCTTCAGTCGTGTCTGACTCTTTGCGACTTCAAGGACCATGGCCAGCCAGGCTCCTCGGTCCATGGGATTTTTCCAGCAACTCCGCTGGAGTGGGTTGCCATACCCTCCTCAAGGGAGTCTTCCCAATTTAGGGATTGAACCTGAGTCTCATGTGTCTCCTACATTGCAGGCGGATTCTTTACTGCTGAGCCACTGGGGAATCCCAGTGAACCTTTGGCCCAATGTATAATGTTGTTGTGAGCATTCTAATGTACCTTTTGGTGTATGTATGTTTACCTTTCTATTGGGTACACCCAGAAGTGGAATTGATTAGAGAGGATGCGACAACTTCCCCAAAAGGATGAAGAGGAGCTCTCCCAGCTGAGGAAGGGTCCATGCACAGGCATGTAGGTGTAAAGGAGCCAGAGACACTTGGGGAACACTGGGTAACCCACGGATTGAGTATGCAGTGCCCGTGACATCTAATTGACGAAATCTCCCTCCCTCTGAACACACCATCTCTCTCCCTCCTCACCTCTATCTATGTCCTTGTTCTTCAGTGCTTTCTATCTCTGTGTTTTTTTTTGTTTTGTTCTGTTTTTTTGTTTGTTTGTTTTTGTGGGCAAGGGGGAAGGGTAGTTAGCCCCTCTAAGCTCCTATAGGCCACCATGATACTCATTAACAAAGTTCTGCTCCTATTTCACTGGCATTGTTTGTTGGTCTCATCTTTCTTTCTTTTTTAAAAATTTATTTGACTGTACCAAGTCTTGAAATTAAAAGACGCTTGCTCCTTGGAAGAAAAACTATGACCAACCTAGACAGTATACTAAAAAGCAGAGACATTATTTTGCAGACATAGGTCCATCTAGTCAAAGCTATGGTTTTTCCAGTAGCCATGTATGGATGTGAGAGTTGGAACTATAAAGAAAGCTGAGCACCGAAGAATTGATGCTTTTGAACTGTGGTGTTGGAGGAGACTCTTGAGAGTCCCTTGGACTGCAAGGGGATCCAACCAGTCCATCCTAAAGGAAACCAGTACTGAATATTCATTGGAAGGACTGATGTTGAAACTGAAGCTTCAATACTTTGGTCACCTGATGTGAAGAGCTGACTCATTGGAAAAGACCCGGCTGCTGGGAAAGATTGAAGGCGGGAGGAGAAGGGGACAACAGAGGATAAAATGGTTGGATGGCATCACCAACTCAATGGACATGAGTTTGACTAAATTCTGAGAGTTGGCGATGGACAGGGAGGCCTGGCATGCTGCAGCCCATGGGGTCGCAAAGAGTCGGACACAACTGAGCGACTGAACTGAACTGAGTCTTAGTTGAAGCACATGGATCCCACATGCGGGATCTTACTGTGGCATCTGGGGTCCAGTTTGCCAACCAGGGATTGAACCCTAGACCCCCTGCATTGGGAGCTCAGAGTCCCAACCACTGGACCACCAGGGAAGTCCTGGGTCTTGTCTTTGTTCTCACTAGACTGAGTTTCCGGAAGGACAGAATAGGCTGGCTCAGTATCATCTCTTTGTACCTCTGATCCACTCTGCCCTTTTCCTGCCCTGTTCTCCGTCCAGGGAAGCTGACCTTTGTGGACAGCATCAAGAAGCCTCCTTGCCCTTTGTTTCTGGCTCTGGCCAAGGCGCGAGTTCCCAGAGAAGACTGGAGGTAGGGAGGAGAGAGAGTGCAGGGGATCTTTCCCCGAACTCTTGCTCTGCAGGGCTATCTTGGGCTGGCTGTAGCTGTAGGTCGTAGCTTCTCTGCAGTAAGCAACTCCTTCCTCCAGGCCTAGAGGTACTATCAGTCCCAGAACTTCTGAGCTCAGAGTGCTACACCCTCCTTGAGTTCCTCTCCCCTTCAGCCAGTACTGCTTGAGCTTTGCTGGTTTGTGTGTACCTCCTGGGACCTTGACTGATAAATGCATTTCGCTCAACTCCATACACACCCAGCACACAGCCTAGTACACAGCCTCTTTCAGTGAAGTCTTCCTGACTAAATAAATGGGTAAGGGACTGGGAGAAGATGAAGATGGAGGAGCTGGCCAGAAGCCAAGCCAGTAGTGAAGGGTCTTCAATGCCCTTCTGAGAAGTTTAGATAATAATTTCCAAGACCAGGTACTGCAACCTCAAGTGTCCCTAGAAGTCAGACATTTACAGGTGGGGATTGTGGAAGGAAGTGAACACTGTCTAAGGGTGTGACTCCACTACTCAGCCTCAACCCATTAAAGCTCTGTGGGAATGTGGACCCCATGTGGCCAGATCTTCTGATTTTTTTTTTCCTGCGAAATTTCTGATTATTAATGTGAAATGCCAACATTTCAAATTTTAGAATTCTTTGCACTAGCAAAATGAAGTGTGGCTGCTATCTTGTAAGCTCTTTGTAGCTAGTGGGGAGCTGCTGGGCGTTGTGAAGGCAGGAAGTGAGGGGCTCAGACATTGCATGGTGCTTCAAATAAGACCTTGCCAGTAAATGAGCTGCAGGGACACCGGGCGCTTTGATCTTGGTCCCTCAAGCAGTTCAAATGTGCTGAGAGACACTTATGCGGAGAACACTAATCCGTCTCCCTGATGGGTTTTTTTTTTTTTTTTAAATCAGGTTTTAGTTCTAAAAATAGCGTTTGGATTTCTCCACTTGAGTCAGGTTCCCAGCCACTTTCTCTATTTCTGCTTCAAGCTGGGAGCTCTGAGTTCTTTTGGGTTTTATCAAATTATACACTGTGCAAAGGCATCCATTTCACCAACAGATGGACTTAATGTGCATGAAAATACATGCCTTTTAAAGAAACTAAATTAGTAGTTCCACTTCTTTCCCCTTTTATTAAAGACAGAGTTCTAGGAGAGCTCTCTGCTATAAAGTCAGACTTCACAGACATCAGCAAAATGAGATTTACTTGAATGGAAATCGGACGGAACATCAGACAAGTCCTTCTCAACACTGAACCTGCCGGTTTCAAGCAGAGATTTGAGGACGCTGCCCTCAGTCCCAGCAGTGCTTTAAAAACAAAGAGGGAGAAGGAAAATCCTGAAGCCTTATTGTTCTTTAAGAGTTGGAGGTTCTCTTGAAAGGATGGGTTGATAGCTTCCTCTCATCAGGGGCAAGGTGGTGTGAAGACTTTGGAAAATGAGTGAAGCAAAGGATGCAACCCACGGAGCACTGGAAGTGGAGTGGGAAAGCGAAAGTGCTAGTTGCTCAGTTGTGTCTGACTTTTTGCGACCCAATGGACTGTAGCCCACCAGGCTCCTCTCTCCATGGAATTCTCCAGGCAAGAATACTGGAGTAGGTTGCCAGTCCCTTCTCCAGGGGATCTTCCCAACCCAGGAATGGATCCTGGGTCTCCTGCATTGCAGGCAGATTCTTCACTATCTGAGCTACCAGGGAAGCCCAGTGACTTAGATCCTAGTCCTGGCTTTGTCACTAACCTATCTTGTTACTCGGATTCCTCTCCCCTCAGATGCCCCGCTTTCTTGTTTAGAATATTGAGGCAATCACCCTATCTTGTCAGCCTGGAGACATCATTCTTTGAAGAAGGAAACACTGTGAAGGAAAGCACCTCTTTCCCATGCTTTTATGCATGTATTTCTTTACTGTAATTATAAAAACAGTAACATGAATGTAGTTTGTGAAATCTCAATCAATACATTTTCAGGACAAAAGAGCGTTTTTGCTCCCATTTCCCTCCTGTATATGTGTCCTTGATGTTTTTAATGAAATTATACACTTATAGACATATAATGTGGAGAAGGCAACAGCACCCCACTCCAGTACTCTTGCCTGGAAAATCCCATGGACGGAGGAGCCTGGTAGGCTGCAGTCCATGGGGTCGCTGAGGGTCGGACACAACTGAACGACTTCACTTTCACTTTTCACTTTCGTGCACTGGAGAAGGAAATGGTAACCCACTCCAGTGTTCTTGCCTGGAGAATCCCAGGGACGGGGGAGCCTGGTGGGCTGCCGTCTGTGGGGTCGCACAGAGTCTGACACGACTGAAGTGACTTAGCAGCAGCAGCAGACATATAATGTAGACATTATGGTCTCTTTTTCTTTTAATCTCATAAATAGAATTTAGCTATACATACCCCACAGTTTACTTTTTTTTTTTTTTACTGAATAAACCAACCTCTGTCAGAATATACAAATCAACCACATTCTTTTGGTTGGTTTCACAGATGCCAAAGGCTTGATACTCCCTGGGTCTTTTAGCCATTTCCTACCAACAGGTAAGATGGTGCTACCAACATTTCATTGTTCCTGAAAAAGCAGTGTACACCTCTTTGTATCCATGTGAAAGTATTTCCCTGAGGTAGGTATCAAGAACTCAAATTGCTTGATTAAAGAGAATGAATGTTTAAAATTGTTATGGATTCTGCCAAATTGCCCTCAAAAGAGTCCACTGATGTGCATTCCTGCAAGCAGTTTTTAAGAGCATGCCATTCCGCCTCCCTCACTGACACTAGATATTAGCCTTTTGCTTTTTACTGATTTTCATCTGATGAGTGAAAGATGAAGTCTGGCTTGTCATTTTAATTAGTAGTCCCAGATAACTAGCAAGAGAGCGCAACTTAACTTTTCCTATCTTTACTGGCTATTTCTGAAGGTGAAGTCCTTGCTGTATGTTAAACAGCTCACAAAAAAACCATGGTTGTAGAGGCCAGAATGGCAGCTGCAGGAGAAACGTTGCATCGAGTTCCAACTCTTGTACTTTATATGCTTGGTGACTTGCCAAGTTGCGTCCCTTTTCCCAGCCTGTGTTCTCATTTGTGAGATGAGGGGACAACTGTTATCAACTGAATGCATGTGTCCTCCAAAATTCATACATGGAAGTCTGATCATCGATGTGATGCTTTTTAGAGATGGGGCTTCTGAGAGGTGTTAGGGTTGGACAGAATCACGAAGGTGGGGCACTCATGATGGGATTCATGCCTTATGAGAAGGACACCAGAGAGCCCCCGGCAGCTCTTTCTCCCTGTGTGAGGACATGACAAGAAGGCACGAAGCCATGAAGAGTGCTCCAACAGTGAACTAAACCAGCCTGCAAGTCAGTCTTGAATTTCCTGTTGTACAGAACTGTGAAGAATAACCTTCTACTGACAAGATCACCTTGTCTATGGCATTTTGTTGTGGTAGCCCAAGCAGACGAAAACCACTATAGTGCTCTGCCTTTCCCTCTGCTGAAGATTGTTGTGAGAATTAAACATGAATGTGCATGCAAAGTCTTTCATGATACTGTAGTGCTCTGGGTTCCCCAGGGAAACAGATCCAATAGAATATATTTATGTGTATGCATACATATATACATATATGCATGTTTGTGTATATATACATGTGTGTACATATACATGCGTGTGTACACATATATGTGTATGTGTGTGTAAAGAATTGGCTGATGCAGTTATGTATGGAGGTTAAGTCCCAAGAGCTGCAGCGGGTAAACTGGAGACCCAGAGCTGATGGTGTAAGTTCCTGTCTGAATCTGAAGCCTTGGGAACCGGGAGAGCCCATGGTGCAAATTCCAGCTTGACCCTGAGTCCAGAGGTAGGAGGAGACTGATTTCCCAGCTTGAAGACAGGCAGAGAGAGTGAATTCTTCCTTACTCAGCTTTCTGTTCTATTCAGGCTTTCCAAGGATTTAGATGAGGCCCATCCACCTCAGGGAGGGCAATCTGCTTTACTCAGTCTACTGATTCAAGTGCTAATCTCATCCAGAAACACCCTCATACACCCCCAAATAATGTTTAACCAAATATGTGGGCACCCCATGGCCCAGGCAAGTTAACACACAAAATGAACCATCCTTGTCAATTTGGACAAAGACAGGGACTTTTCGGTTAATCTACTTGCTGCGGAAAGAGTCATTGCTCAGTCTGATCCCTCCTCATTCTCTCCCTATTTGGTGTATTGTGACCCTCAACGACTGAGTAGCTGTTACAAAGGTGCATTTTTATTAAAAAATGGATGGAACTTCTGTCTTGTTATTAGTGAAGGTTATTAATTTGTGTGGGGAGGAAGATTTGAGGTTGATTAGGATAAAGCCTCTAGTTCTGAGTGCCCGCAGGAGGTGGTCAGACCTGTTGAGTCAGTTGTAGCACAGATCTCCTGGGAAGAGAGTTTTCTAGGGAGGTTTTGGCACCTTGCCCCTCAAGCTGGAGGGTTCTTCCAGAAGCCTTTCTCGGGGCTTAGGGGGCTGGGTGGGGCGGGGAGCAGGGCTGGACACGCCACACCCTGGGCAACCTTGCCTCTCCTCCCTTCTGGTTAATGGAGTCTCCACGAGCACCCCAAGGTGCTGGCGGGTCTGAGCAATTGGCAGCCCTTCTCTGGGCCTTATATCCCAGTCCATAAAACAGGAGGTTGGACTGCATCTCCTGAAGACTGGGATAGCACAACCTCTTCAGCCCTCTTCCTGCTCTGACCCCCTGAGCTGAAGCCTACAGATGACTTTGTTCAGTCCTCTTTCCACCTGGGCAGTAGGTGTGCACACTGGCAACCTGTGAGGGGTGAAATGAAGGGCAAAGTGCGGACACTAAATACGGCACTGTCTTCGGAGCAGTGTTGTTACAGGCTTCCCGTGCGTCTCCTCAGTTAGCTCTGCCTACAGCCCTAGGAGGCAGACACTACTATTCCTTCTTCCGGATGGTGACGTTTGGGAATGGCTACCCACTCCAGCATTCTTGCCTGGAGGATCCCATGAACAGAGAAGCCTAGCGGGCTACAGTCCGTGAGGTCACAAAAAGTTGGACACAACTGAGCAGTTTTCATTCACATAGGCAGGAAAGGCCCTGCAAGGCTAAGTAACTTGCCCAAGTAACCAGTAAGAGGTAGGATTCAGCTTTAGTGCCTCTCTCCTATCCCTCACCCTTTCAGCTGGGGCTTCGGATTCACTGTCAAAGCTGAGCAGACATCTCAAAAGTGTCTGCTTCCCCAGCCTGGCGCGTGGCAGGTAGTCAGTACGTGGCATGTGTTGTGACTACTTACAGGTGGACTCTGGGAACGCAGAGGGGACTGATTGGGGAAGGACTAGGGAGCAGATGTTCCTGCCTATGTCCATCCTGTCTAAAGAGTCAGATTAGGAGGCCATGGTAGCTTCTGAGGTTCTCTGGGCTGTCCGGGTAGGAGAGGCTCCGGGTGAGATATCCTAAAATAAAGCTTCTTTCCTAAACACTTTAGTGCACCATCTCCTAGCCTGACTTTCCACTTTATCCCCACTTTCTCTGGCATAGTTCAGGACCCCATTAGCACCTCCCCCCCAATTTCTGAACTCTTGCTTCCTAAACCATCTCCAGGGTTAGTCTCCAAACAAAGCATCGCCTATGTCTACTCCCAGATTTGTTTTCCAACGAACAGCTCAGATGATGGAACTGCCCAGCTCAAGAACTTTCCAGGGTTGCACAATTTGGCTCAGACATAGCTTTAAACCTTTTTGGTTTCAGTCCTTTAAGCATCTTATGCTACAAATAGGGCTGTCTGTTTATTCTTGAAACATTTGTTGATGACCAGCATTGTGTTACTGTGGCCAGCACTGTGTGGGTCCTCTGGGACACAAAGTCAAACAAGACAGCGTTCTTGCTGTAGAGCTCACTGTTTTATAGGCTTTTTTGTTTTTCTGCTTGATACACCATTGGCACATGTGTGAATGCTAAGTCACTTCAGTCATGTCCAATTCTTTGTGACCCCATGGACTATAGCCCACCAGACTCCCTCTGTGGGATTCTCCCGGCAAGAATACTGGAGTGGGTTGCCATTTCCTTCTCCAGGGAATCTTCCTGACCCAGGGATCTGGGTCTCTTGCATCTCCTGCATTGGCGGGAGGGTTCTTTACCACGAGCGCCACCTGCGAAGCCCCCTGCCATTGGCACAGCGCTCTGCAAGTCCCTGGCCAGAGGCTACACAAGTGTCCTATGTCCTCTGGGCTCCTGGCTGCAACTGTTCTAAATACTCCACTGACACACTCCTCTCATCCTAGTTGCTGACATTCTCACCTGCCCTCCATCTGCGAAGCTCCTCCAGGCTGGGAGCTTAGTTTATTCACTGCTGCCATAGGGCCTAGTATTAGGCCAGTCAGGCAGCAGGAGCAAGGTAATTATTTGTTCAGTCCTACCAGTGTGGAGGCTGGTGGTCTGACTGAGCCAGCTGGATGGATTTCCTCCTCAGAAATTGAAGAAACGAGATTTTAGAGCGGTGGCCTTAAGCACCTCCCAAACTGGGGCTGCATAGAGAATTATCTGGAAAGCCTTTAAAGCTCTCAGAGCCTGTGGGATTTCCCTGCAGTCCAGTGGTTAAGACTCCATGCTTCCACTGCTGGGGGGTGTGTTTTCAGTACCTGGTCGGTGAACTAAAATCGCATGCTGCGGTTCGTGGCCAAAAAATAGAAACAAAACAAAACCCTTAGGGCACCCCAGATCCACTGAATCAGAATCGTGTAGGTGAGATCCAGGCTCTCCCACTCTGTGAGGCTCCTCCGCTCCTCCTAATGAGCAGTGACATCTGAGAACAAAGGCCCTAGAGGTAGGAGTGTTCTTCTCCAGGCTATGGGTTATCAGCCGAGGGGATTTTGCACACGGGCTATAAAACATAAAATGAGTTTGCTGTAATAATGTCCTGAGAAGGAAAACTTGGTAATTTTACAAAGAAGAGTCAATTCATAAGAGCAAGAGTGAATTTACAGCTATCCAAAGTTCAAGTGCTATATTTCAGAAATGAAGCCTTAACCTAAAGGAGAGCAATATTCGGCAGAATGAGGCTGTAAAAACTTACCAGCGGGTAGGTAAATATAAAACCTAAGCCTTAGAGAGAACGGGGCAATAAAGAAACAGTAGCCCATTTGCCTTTTACCAAACACTAGTCCCCAAACCAACAGTGCTATTAACCAATCACCATCTGGAGAAGTGATGGCCAGTCACTCGGTCTTGGATTAGTTTGTGGGAACAACCATCAGCTGACAGTTGAGCCAGAAGGTAGATAGAGCAGGGTTGGGAGGAGGAAGAGGAAGGTGGCTCTTGGTACAGTCCTTCTCTGATTCCCTCAAAGTGACTGAGTTCATTTTAAAAGAGGCAGACTCATATGTGGAATCACCAAAATTACATTCTGTATTTGTGCTACATTTGAAATTCATATTTTGTAGTTTGTATCGATGCATGTATGCAGATGATTTTCACTGTTACCAGAACGGTGTAAAGTCTGCAGCAAACTAACTCAGCTGTTTCTAACCCACTTCTTGTTAAGTGCACATTCTAACAACTTTCTTGACCTTTGGCCCACTAGTGAGTAAGGATGGACTGCAAGGAGATGGAACCACATTGCTGGTTAAAACCTGTGACTTCACCTTTCCAGATAGCACAGTGGTCAAGAATCTGCCTGCCAACACAGGAGATGTAAGAGACGCAGTTTTGCTCCCTGGATGGGGAAGATTCCCTGGAATAGGAAATGGCAACCCCCTCCAGTACTCTTGCCTGGCGGGCTGCAGTCCATAGGATCGCAAGTGTCGGACGTGACTGAGCTCGCGCAGGCACAAAAACCTGTGACGGGGCTCATGTGAAGCAAGTTCTGATTGTAGCAAAAGGCACGGCCTCTTAGCAAGGTCAGCGCCCCGGTCCCCCCAGCTTCTTTAACATGTGTTTCCTCTCAACACTCTGAACTCCCACACACCACAGATTCCCCAGAATTTTCTGCTCATGAGGCATGGCTGACGTAACATGGGAATGGTGGACACGCATGACCCACATCTCTTCTGCTCACCTAACTCTTCCCATGGTCCATCAGACTTTACTCACAAATCCATAATCAAAGATAAATTATTCCTGATTTCAGAATGGTGCTAACTGAGCATTTAAGCCAATGGACAGCCCTTCTGAGTGTGGGGCTCCAAGGAAGGTCGCCCTGGTCCAGCTAAAGGAACTGGACTGGTGATGAGATGCAGAATAGCACAAGCCTTCAGAAAGAGCTCAGCACCTGGAGTGACGTTCAAACCTGAGAGACTTATAATTGCATTTCTGGGGATGCGTCCTAATGTCAAAAAAAAAAAAAAAGGTTTTCTAAAAGGCTTTGGTTACAAAGCTGTTTATTATAGAATTGCATAGAGTAATGAACAACTAAATATAACCTAAGCATGTAACGAAGAGCTGACTCATTGGAAAAGATCCTGACGCTGGGAAACATTGAAGGCAGGAAGAGAAGGGGACGACAGAGGATGAGATGGCTGGATGGCATCACCGACTCAATGGACGTGAGTTTGAGTGAACTCCAGGAGTTGGTGAAGGGCAAGGAAGACTGGCGTGCTGCAGTCCATGGGGCTGCAGAGATTCAGACATGACTGAGTGACTGAACCGAACTGAATTAGTGGATATTTCCTCGGTAGAATATTATGCGTCCAGTAAAAGCCACAAAGACTACTTCAAGGCATGGCAGAATGTGTCTGCATAAATGTGAGTTGAAAAGTGGGTAGGGGCAAGATAGGGGTAGGGGATCAAGAGGTACAAGTCACTATGTATAAAATAAATGAGATACAAGAATACATAGTACAACACAGAGAATGTAGCCAATATGTCATCATAATTCTAAGTGAAATATAACCTTTGAAAATTGTGAATCGATATGTGGTACACCTGAAACTTATATCATACATCAATTGCACCTCAAAAAATGTTAAATGGAAAAGCAAAAAGACGTAGTATTGTATGCCACGTGCTATGATTCCATATATTTCTCCAAGAGAATATCAACTACTTTACAGTCTTTAGGTTATGGGTCCTGTATCTTATTTTCAATGTATTCCAAACTTTATTTTATGAGTATTTATTTTTAAATTGTATTATGTCTTTTCATTGCAGCCTGATTTTTTTGAGGGTCCACGTGGCTTGAGAGCTTCAGGGTAATGGAGCAACAGCTGTCAGACAATTTTGCATGTTTTATACAGCTCATAGCATGTGGCACGGGAGACTGAGAAAGGGGTCAAGGGGGTTCTTTGAGAAGGGAAAGCTTTTTTTTTTTTTGGGCCTGGATTTTCACTGATTTGTGTTAAAGACTGAGGGCAGGAGGAGAAGAGCGACGGAAGATGAGATGGTTAGATGGCACCAATGACTCAATGGATGTGAGTTTGAGCAACTCCAGGAGATAATGAAGGGCAGGGAAGCCTGGCTGCTGCAGTCTGTGGGGCTGCAGAGAGTTAGATGCAAATTAGCAACTGAACAAGAGTTCATTAGAAGTGCTTGTAGCCTGAGAGTTACATGAAGTCTACAGAGATTCAAAAGTACCTAGGTTTGAATCCAGCTCCACCTCTTATTTAGGGGCTTCCTACGTGACTCAGTGGTGAAAGACTCCTCCTGCCAATGCAGAAAATGAAGGAGAAGCATGTTCGATCCCTGGGTCCGGGAGGTCCCCTGGAGGTGGAAATGGCAATCACTCCAATTTTCTTGCCTGGAAAATCCCATGGACAGAGGAGCCTGGCTGGCTATGGTCCAGCGGGTGGCAAAGAGTCAGACACAACTGGGCACACACACACACACACACACACACATCACCTTTTATTAGCCATGTGATTTCTGACTCTCAGTTACTACAGCTGTGAAATGGGAATGGTACCCTCTGTCAGAGGGCGATTGAGAGAATGCCGTTAGAACATTGGTCTGGATGCTCTATGCACAAGACTTGTCCTGGGAAAATCATTCTGTGAAATGTTGGCTGCACCACAAAGCCTCATGCCCCATATTTCTCGAGGGGATTAGCAGGCCAAGGTTTGGCAATTGAAATGGCTAATTAGTTTCCAAGTATATTGTTTCCAGTAAAATTATCTTTTCAAAACAGTTTATGGTGTTTCATGTCTCACAAACCACAGAGTTCATTGTGCACCATTTTTATAGCTTCATGAGAAGTGTTCCTTTTTATGTTTTTAAAGTATTCCAAGAAAAATAAAAGAAGGTTTTATCATGGTCAAAAAAAAAAAAAAAAAGATCTTCTCCTTTGAATTCTAGAGATGGTCAAACCTAATGACTAGAAAAAGACAAAAGCATCTAGGAAAGTTTCATTAAACATTGTAATAAGAGTAAGTCATGATTCTGTTTGTTCTCCATTCATGCATTTGTTTGTTGGTTCACACATTCCGTAAGTATCTGCTGAGTGCCTGGGACTGGGTACTGGGATAGAAACATGAAGAAAAAGTGATTCCCTTGCCCACCCTCCCCTGAGCCTCTCTTTCTGGGTGACAGGCTTGTAAGTAACAATAACACTACTCTGGACACAAAGGATGCAGGAGCCAAGGTTGGAGGGACCAACTCCAGCTAACGCAGTTGAAGATGGCTTCTCAGAAGGTGGATCCTCACCCTCCCAAAGCCCTTCAGAATGCTGGAACCTACCAGTCCCCATGGTGTAGTGTAGTTACAGGTTGGTCTGACTCTTGGGTCATGAAGAGTGGATTAGAAAAGACAGACACTCTGAAGATGCCCCCCTTACCACTGTCAGCACCGGGGCCTAAGGCTTGGTCAAGGATGAAAACCACTAGTAAAATAAAAGCCGAGTTTTCTTGATTCCAGTTCCCTACGTGCCCATCCAACTGAGAGCAGCCTTTGGAAAATATACTAACAGGTTTCCAGGCTACAGAAAGAAGTCCCCTGCTTGTGAGTGGGCATCTTTAGGAGACCCAGTGCATCTCTGACTACCTGGATCAGAGCCATCTGCAGGTGCTTGTTAGAAGCCAAATCCTGCTTGTCCACAATGAAGGAACTAAAATTCTCTGGGAGTGAGGCTGGTAATACGTTTTTGAATGGGCCCTTGGTTATTCTTGCACACATCCTAGTATTTAAGAAGATATGGTATATAGGGGGTTTCCCTGGTGGCCTAGTTGCTAAAGAATCCGCCTGCAATGTAGGAGATGTGGGTTTGATCCCTGGGTCAGGAAAATCCCCTGAAGAAGGGTACGGCAACCCATTCCAGTATTCTTGCCTGGAGAATCCCATGGACTGAGGAGCCTGGCAGGTTACAGTCCATGGGGTTGCAGAGTTGCACACAGCTGAAGCGACTGAGCACACACACATGTACAAGATACAGCTACAGTGGAATATTACTCACCCATAAGAAGAATGATATTTTGCTATTTGTGGTAACATGGATAAACCTGGAAGTTTATGCTAAGTGAAATGTCAGACAGGAAAAACCACACATCACATAATTTCACTTACATATGGAATCTAAAAAACAAACCGACTAAACAAAACAGAAACAGACTCATAGATGCAGAGAAAAGACCAGTGATTGCTAGAGGGGAGGGGGAGGGGAGATTAAAAAAGTGAAGGGGATAAAGAGGTACAAGCTTCCAGGTATAAAATCATAGGCATATAGAGTACACATAGGGACTGTAGTCAATCATATTGTTACAAGTTTGTATGGTGATGGATGATAACTGGTATTATTGCTGTGATCAGGTCATGATGTATAATAATACTGAGTCATTGTGTTGTTCACCTGAAACTAATATTATATTACATGTTAATTTAACTCAAGTTTTTTAAAAGTCACTGATACAAATGAAAGAACATACGGCTTGAAGTCAGTATTCTTGGTTCCACGGCACTGGGTAAGTCATTCTGCCTTTTTGAGCTTTAGCATCCACGTCTGTGTGGTGGGACAGGGAAATAATATTGACTATTTCCCCTGAAACAGTGAGATTGCAATAAAATGACGTGGGTGATCTCATACTGTAAGGATAAAACGCCTAACTGTGCTTACGCTTTGTTCCTGTTACTGCTTTTCAAGACCACATTGTCTTTTCAAAGAGCCCTTAACTGAATGAAAGTTCTGTCATAAATTTGTGGGAGGGTGTGGGGAGTGGTGTTTATGCCTTTTGGTTTGAGTTCTAACTTTGGAGGTACTGTCCGCATAATCAGTTTGCACTGAATAAAATGTGCTTTGAAAACATAATGACAAAGAATACCTGGGATTTCTTTGTAAGTCTAGTTTAGGAAGAGATGCATAAATAAACGATTTCAATGCAATTTGAAAATAATGATAATGGTCATAATAAAATACTTAGGTTAATAATAATGGTTGTAATTAACATATTTTGAGCGTTACTCTGTGCTATGAATTCTGCTAAGTATCTGCATTTTCTTTTAAGTCTCATTATTGTCCTATAAGACAGGCGTTACTGCTTGAATTCTATAGATGATGAAACTGCAGCCCAAAGAGATGACATGATTTGCCCAAGGGCGTAAAGTCAGAAGTAGAAGAGTTCAAATTCAAATCCATGTCTCTCTGGCTCTAAGGGTTTCCTTTGTCTATTGGTCTACAGAGTATCCAGGAAACTGGTGGGTCTGCATTCGAAAATTGTCAGAACTCACTCAGTCCGAAGTGGCTGGTCTGAAAGGTACCTTAAAGCAGTAATTTTCAACCTCCTGATAGCAACAGATTGACAGTGACAATGGCAAATTGACCTCATGTCATGACCTAGTGTGTGTGCGCACGCACACGCACACACACGCACACACACGCACACACACGCACACACACGCCTATATATGCTTGTGTGTGTGCATGAGTGTGTGTATTTGTCAAGAAACAATGTCCATCTTTGCTCTGATTTTTTTTTCTTCTTGTTTTTAACGCTTGTGGTGACTCCTTTGATTTGATTACTTAATAACAGATTTGATCATTTGATAACCCCACTGCAAAGGTTACTGAAGCAGGCTTCTCTTCTACAGATGTGAAGACTGTGGCCAGGAGAGGGAAAGTGGCCTGAGATAGATCTCACTGGTCATCACCAAGAGGGCACTGGACTACTAGATTTTTTTTGTTAATACGGTCACCATTCTTAGATGGTCCTACAATCAGTAATAGCAATCATTTTGTAACCCAACAGCTGTAGATTCAAATCTGAAATCCACCTCATCCAGCTGTGTGACTTGAGGTGTGATTTCACTTCTCTGAGTAAATTTCCCCCTCTGGCAATGGGAGGGAGTAACAGTACAGACTTAGTAGGAGGACCATGAAGGTGAACTGATACTGAGGCCCAGGGCCTTGCACACATCATGTGCTCAGTACAGGTGAGATCCCAGGTAACTGGGGGAGGCTTGAAGTGGAGGATGATGGAGACTGAGGGTCGCTGTGAAGTCAGCATTAATGTAACCAGAAGTATTCTTAGAATCTAGTGCAAATGCAGGGTCTTAGATGCAGACAGAACATTTGTGTGTGTTACTGTGGACCATAGGGAGAATGTTGATTTTGGAGCCAAATAGACATGACTATGAATCCCAGTGCTAGAACTTTCTAATCTCAATGAGTCTGGTTTTCTTATTATAAACTGGGTTATTAACACCTCCTTCAAGAGGTATTGTGGGGATTCTTTGAAGTATTTTCCCCATACTTTCTCTCTACTTCCTAACTTAGAAATTTTACTTATCTTTAGATTTTATCTTTTTATTATACAGGACTAACATTTCATTTTAGGATGCTCATTAGAATCAGAGAAGCAGAAAAGACCATGGAAAGAAGATAATTCTTTGCCTACCTCCTCTTTTGCAGATAGTCATCAAGGAAAGGTTAATTTAGGTTATTTACTAAGGTTATTTACCTAAGTCCACTGTCAATTACCTAACTGTTAAACTAACAAGATAGACAACCAAGGTGGTTTCATTTGGCCTAAGTCACCTGGAAACAAGTGTCCAACAATGAATTGGCCACGTAAGTATAAAGTTCGAGAGCAGGGTGGATTCAAGAGGAAGACTTGGGAGTCACCAACTCAGCTATTGAAGCCATGAGAGGGATGGTTTGTCTAAAGAGGTGGTCTATCCTTGAATGAAAGCACAAGGAAGAGAAATGAAAGCAAAAGGAAGAGAAAAAGACATATGGCCCTTTAGCAATGCAAGCATTTCCCCATAATTGATGGCATACATATGTACATTACTCTTTCATGCTAGAAGCTCACTCATGAATTATGTAACACCATATTGATTCCTAATGTTAAATCACACAAGTGAGGGACTTCCCTGGTGGTCCAGTGGTTAAGAATTTGCCTTCCAATGCAGTGGGTAAGGGTTCGATACCTGGTCAGAAAGCTGGGATCCCACATGCCTCATGGCCAAAAAACCAAAATATAAATGACAGAAGCAATATAGTAACAAACTGAATAAAGACTTAAAAAAAAAATCAGGAGTGAATATAAAATGCTAATTTATACTCAGCACTAGAAATGTTTTTCATGATACATATTTTTCAAGGATTTCTTTTCTCCTAATGAGTTTCTAGATAATTTATTTCTCTGTGGTTTAAAAATAAAAATGCATTATATTTGGACAAGATATGTTCTGCTATAAAAGTTATACGCTCAGTGTTGATGGAGAAATTTTGATTGTTTCAGGGTTGATTTTTTTCCATGTCTAGCACATGGAAGCTAATCTTACTATGAAATAATTTTGTTTTCTTTTTAAAATTTTAATGAAATACTTTAAACCTTAAGAGCTGGCTTACCATAATTTCCCAAGCAAAACACCATCAAGAACAAATATTACAAAGGACCTCTGAGTTTTCTCAAGTGGTCTACATATTTACATGAAAAGGATTTTTAAACATTTCCTCCACTTTTCATGCTCCACTCAGTGCTGCTTAATTAACCAATCATAAAGAAAAGATGAAAGTATGTGGACCTCAAATCCTTGTGTTCTTGAAAAATTAAATAGGATAATTAAAATAAATTTCAACTAATAAGAACAATGAGAACCAATGAGAAACAATGACCAATGGAAACCGTGAGAACAGTCGCATCTAACAGGTCAAACTTCACAGAAAATGAACAATGGCTTGTTTCAGCTCGCAGCTGTGGCTGCTTGCTGCCTTTTGCACTGGTTGAATGACCACTGGTGGGAGCACAGGGGAACTCTTTTATTCAGGGTACACTACTTAAACGCTCTTTCAGTGTCATTAGCCAAGAGGTTTTTTTTAATGCGACTTTTCACCGGGCTTCCATCTCTCTCCAGATATGTTGGCAGTCTCTGCCCTTCCGCTAGATTCTGCCATCTTGAAACAGCCTGTCCCTTATTCAACCAGGCGTAGAAGCGCCATCCATCCCTGGCTATTGCAGAGCAGGTGACTAACATAGAGAGTTACTATATGACTTAACTGACCTGGAGGTGGGAATGGACCCTTTCTTTCTTACATGATGCTATTCCACACAGCATATAGCAAAATCCATTTCCTCTATCTAGGCGTCAGGGTAGGGAAGTTTTTTGAGCCTTCCTTGCAATTGGTTTGGGTCTTGAGATTGAGTTCCTGCCAGTGGAATGTGGGCAGAAATGATGTTCATGAGTGCTTTTTCACACTGTAATGGGCATGTCCATCACTCAGGAATCCTATAAAAATGCAGGTTGATCCAGTAGGTCTAGGGAAGGGCCCACAATTCTGTGCAATGCAGGCGGATTCCTTATCAGCTGAGCTACCAGGGAAGCCAGGTACCAGACATGATTCTATTCAATACTCGAAATGGAGAAGGCATAGTTGAAGCAGGTGGAGTTTTTTCTAAGGAACTGGGAGGAGGAGATAAGACCTGGAATCAAGTAATGAGTCAACAGTTTTCAAAGCTATCATGGCCTTAAGAAGTCTTGCTGCCTGAGCTCAGGAGAGGGAGACAGAAGTCCCAGTTGCAGATTTCAGGAAAGGATTTCTAGAAGTGGTTGTATTGACATTAGTACCTGATGGGTAAGGTTTGGACTTGTGATAGAACAGGCAAGCTTCTATCAGGGGAGTTAAAAGCAGTAAATGGCAGGAAGGTGCATAAGGAAGTGTGAAATTTGTCACTGAGATCAAGTGTCCAGAGTAGATGCTGCTATCTCAACCCTGGGGGTTGCTGATGAGAGTGATGTTAGTTGCTTTAACAGTAAATCTGAATTTTTCAGTGGCTTCAAAATAATAAAGCTTTATTTCTCAATCACCATTCCATCTCCATGGGTGTTCCTAGTCTCAGAAACCTTCCACATGGTGAGTCAGGAACCCAGGCTCCTCCCCGTGGCTTCTTTCTGTCTGTGATGAGGGTAAAGAAGGTATGTGGTGTTCCAGGAGGGAGACACAGTGCCTGCTCATTGGTGAGAAGTGGTCACATGACCCCCACCAGAAGCAAGGTATGCTGGGAAATGGAATCACTGACAGGGCAGCCACGTCCCAGCGGCAATTCCACTCTATGGAGAGGAGGGTGGTGCAGGAATCTTTGGGAGCATATAGCCATCTCTGCTGTAGAAGGGGGAATTCTGAGGCGGGACTGGGCTAGGGACCAGGATGTCGGGTTTAGAGTGGTGAAAACAACCTGTCAGATTCACATTCCCCCGCTGCAGGGGAAGCCTCACAGTCGCTTCTAGGGCTCCATCCGGCAGGGCCTGCCTCATTTGAAACCTGGCTGTGAGCAAGAAAACATCTGTGGTTGGAAAGTGGGGGTGGTGATTCAGGACTGTTTGGGACTTGGAGAGGATGCTCTTGAACTCTTTACTCAACAAACAGCTCCCTCCGGCAAGGAGGCAAGAGGTCATCTGTCTGTCTGCCTTGGCACTTCCACCCAGTGACCTCCAGGGCTTCAGACACCTTCCCTAAGCTGGAGTGAACTCAGCACAAACCGTCCGTGGATATGACCATGACTGACTCACTAAAGGTCTGAGTGAGAGGAGAAGGCAGAAGCAGACAAGCAGGCACTGAGACTTTGCCATCCCAGACCTGTGTCTTGTAAACAGGCTGTCGGCTTCACAGCCAAGGAAAGGGCCTGGATGTGAGTCGGAGCTGGAGCCTTGACAGCTAGTATTCAGAACCTCTGACTGGGGAGTACTGTGTTCAGATGGGGTAGGTTGCCCACAACCAGGATATAGCAGAGGCAAGGTGGTGGGGAAAGAATGTAGCTTTGGAATCAGATGCAACTGGTCCATGCCTCTTACTCAGCTTTGGGATCTTGGATAAAAGTTCTTTACTCTTCCCTGGGCTCAGTTTCCCCTTTTGTGAAATTGGCATAACACTATGGACCTCAAACACTTTAGTTTAGAGTTAGCACTTGGGTGTTCAAGTCATATTTCTTTTCCTGTTCCTTCTATACAGAGGAGAGAAATCTGTTATGTTTTCAAGTTAATTACTCTGAATAATGGTCAATAGCCATCATTTCTTAACTTCCTTCTAATGAGCCATGTAGTCCTTGCATCAACTGTAAGACAGACAATATTATTCCCACACAATTATTTGGCCAGCAATTATTTGCGGGGATTCTAGGGTCATGGAAAATGGCAAATGGGAAAAGCTGTCACTTACTTCCTGCCTCATTTGGAAGAAGTTGGCTATTTAATAGGCAGCAACTCCAAATGAGGCAGATGAGCCAGTGTCTGGTACACATGAAAGTTTGTTCTTGTGAATACTCAGGAGAAACCCTGCCAATATTTACTATTACTGTGACTTCACCACCTGCCAGGTACCAAGGGGAGTGATGGCAATCACCTTGTTAAATTCTTGTGATAAGTTTGGGTAGGTAGCATCATACCCATTTTTCAGAAGAGGAAACTGAGGCTCGGAGAGACTGTGCAGCCTGCCCAGAGTCACAGAGGCAATGAATGGTGGTGCTGGGCAATGTTTTGTTGTTGTTATTTAGTAGCTCAGTCGTGTCCAACTCTTTGCGACCTCATGGACTGTAGCCTACGAGGCTCTTCTGTCCATGGGATTTCCCAGGCGAGCATACTGGAGTGAGTTGCCATTTCCTCCTCCAGGGGATCATCCCAATCCAGGGATTGAACCTGCATCTCCTGCACTGGCAGGCAGAGTCTGTATCACTGAGTCACCTGGGAAGTCCATGCTATGTTTATGCATTTTCAAAACTCAGAATGAGAATTTAAATAGGGGAAATCATGCATTTTTCAAAACTGGAAATGGGATTTGACATTCAAACAAAGGAAAACCTCATTAATGAGCCTTTGGAATGTGTTCCCTAGGCTGTGATTCCCCTGCCACTTCCAAGAGGAAGGATGGACAGAGTTAGTCACATATGGGGTCAGGGATGAACCTGGTTATGCTCACTTCATTTTTTTTTTTTTCACGTATTAGAACTGTCTCAACTCCTCTGCTTCTCCACTTCAGGAAAGGCTGAATGAGCTCACTGTGGACCAAGAAAGCGGCTGGTCCTAGATGAAACTCACCATCTTGGTGTTTGTTTCCCCTCCAGCTCTCAGCCAGCAAGTGCTAATTGCAGAGTAAGCCTCTTCTGGTGGCCTGGGGTGTGGCATGGGCAGCCCACCTGGCCAATATGGTGGCCACTGGGTTTCCAGGCTGGGCTCTGCCTCCCTCAAGACTTTGGTTGGGAAACTCAGAGCCTTGTGTAGGACAAAAGGAGTTGCAGTGATGGCTTAGCTTCACAGAGAAATCCTGGCATTCTGCTAACTAAATAAGCATGAAAGAGTCGCTAATTAATGCCCAGTAACTGGATGGCCCTATGGAGCATGGAGTAAAGTGAATGTCAGCTGAGTGTAGATGAGGATACCCACTCCTCTGCTGATTAGCTCAGTGATTTTTGTCAACAACAAGCAACCTCTCCAGGTCTCAGTTCTACGTATGCTAAGTGGGACATTCAAACGAGGTATACATTTCCTGTCTTGGTATAGGTCTTGGCTCTGAATGGGTGTTCAACCAATAACTAAAGAGATGATTCCATTTTGCTTCATGAAAGTAGCTTGAATATAACCATTTTATATTCACTTATGTTCATTACAATATTTTCTGTTATAAGTTACAGAAACCCAATTTAAAATTAACCTAAGCATAAATGAACAAACAAAATGAAATTTCACGAGCTGGTCAAGTCCCAAGATGACCTACCTTCAGGTACAGCGGGATCCAGGGGTTCCAACAGTGAGGCCAAGGAGCAGCCTCTCATTACTGCTTAGCTCAGTGTCCTTCTGGTTATTGGCTCCAGCCCAAGGGAAGACTCTGGTCACCAGACTCACATGTTTTCCAGGTTGTTAACTTCCAATACCCATTTAGCAATCCAGGTAAGACTTTGAGCGGCCTCGCTTAGAACAGACAACTACGCCTGGATCAACCACTGTTGCTAGGGGCCCAGAGCATTGCGATTGGCTACTCTGGAGTTACATGACCTACCCTGTGGTCAGGAAGGGGATGCTGGTGGATGTGGAGACTGGTAGCTCTGCTGGGGATGACATAGAATAAAGAAGAGAGTTATCCAAAGTCAGGAGGGGTGTTGGACTGACAGAAACAAAGGATATCTACCCCACATGGACACCCCTAGAGAACGAAAGTACTTGCTTCTGGTTCTTGCTTAGGTCTCTCTCTGAGTCAGTGCTAGTCCTGGGACAGTTGTTCTAAGGTCATCAGGTGAATTCTGTCAGTTCAGAGATAAATATAGCTTCCAAGCCAAGGAACATGACTTGCAAAAGAAGGAAGAGTTGCTGCTGAGCTGTGTGAATCTGAACTGTGAGTAGAAGCCCCAGGCTATATCTGTCTCTTTGGCTTAGAACAGATGGGACCCAGGCAACTTTTCACTCAACCAGCTGGGTTGTACGGATATCTCATGCTCTGCTTGCTTTTAGGTCAGTGCCATGCACACCAGGATACGTGGAATGTGGTAAGTTTCCTCGTGTATTTTCAGTTGCCTCCTTTAATTTTTCTTGCCCAAATTTTCCAAAACAATAACAATAGCCAAGCTAATGTCACATGGATGGTTCTTTGGCACTAGATGCTTTGAACTTGCTTGCTCTTTCTTGGCAGATGCTCGTGTACTGTGTTAACTTGAAGTTAAGGAAGTTAGGATTTGCCTTTGCAAACTGGTAAGGTAAGGCAAAGGCCACTTCATTTCTCTTTCTACCCTTCAACTTTTTCCCAGTAATCATTTCATTTGTTTCCCAAATACTTGAACACCTGTTTCATGCAACAATGAGGCGCACACATGTCAGCCAGATGTGAGCTGTCCTTCCGCCTCTTACTCTGCTTCTTCGAGTGTCTCCCTTTTCCTACCTTTGCCAACGTAGAAAAAGTCCCCAGCACCTCTTTACTCAAGGTTTATAACGGGAGATGGAGGAGGGAGATTGCTTTGCATGTCTTGGAGCAAACAGTTGACAAATTAGGACTTCCCTGATGGCTCAGACAGTAAAGAATCTGCCTGCAATGCAGGAGACTTGAGTTCAATCCCTGGGTTGGGAAGATCCCTGGGAGAAGGGAATGGCAACCTACTCCAGTATTCTTGCCTGGGGAATTCCATGGGCAGAAGAGCCTGGCTACAGTCCACGGGGATCACAAAGATTGAGCAACTTTCTCTCACTCATTCTCCTGAAATATTTTCATTTCTCAGCATTGGTTTTGGGATGTGGTCGTGTGTCCCAGTCGTGGGTTTCCTGCTTTCTCTTCCTCAGCCTTGTCCACCCCAGTTTCTTCCCCTATTCCCCTCTCCCACCCCCATTCCCCTTCCCTACCCCTACATGTTCAGCCTTCTCTCTTCCATGATTAGAACAATTCGCCTCTGCCTCAGCTTTTACCTCCACTCTTGTATATGAAGACAGCACTGTGATGCTTAGAAGACCAAAGGATGCTTCAGTTTCCAGGATTTACATGCCTTAAACAGCAATGTTAAGCTGTTAGCTGTCAGGCCCCATTTAGAGCCCAAGGGCCATGGCAGTATTTCTCAAATGTGAACTGGGAACAAACCCCAAGATGCTGGTTACGAATTAAAATTCCTACAGGAAAAAAAAAAAATTAAAATTCCTGGAGCCTTCTCCAGATAATGGAATCAGAATCTCTTTGGAGAAAAGCAGTGGTTGGTTCTCAGCTCTGTCTGCCTATACAAGTCACTTAGAGAGCATTATTCAGGTTTCCCTGGAGGCTCAGACAGTAAAGAACCTGCCTGCAATGTAGAAGACCCAGGTTCGGTCTCTGGGTTGGGAAGATCTGCTGGAGCTGGAAATGGCAGCCCACTCCAATATTCTTGCCTGGAGAATTCCGTGGACACAGAAGCCTGGCAGGCTACAGTTCAAAGGGTCAAAAAGAGTCAGACACGACTGAGAGACTTTCACTTTCAAGGGATTCAAAACTGGAAACAGGATTTCCAGTTGTTGGATAGAGAGGTACCTCCCTTGTTTGTAAACAACTCTAGTGACTCATATGCAGCTGAAATTTGTATTGGGGGAATTCAGAGGAGAAAAGATAATTTCCCCTGATGGGGTTAGAGGAGGGATGTGTGAGGGAAAAAATTTCCTAGAAGAGATGAGTGCTGTTTGAGGAGGACCTGGGAAAATGGATGGGCTTTTACTGATTGTGGAAAAAGAGGAGTACAGACAGTTTACATCACCCTTGCTTAAATTCCAGTTTATTTAGGACAGAACTAATAGCAGCCCAGCTCTAACTGTAGATCCAGTTCTAAAGTGGTGCAGTGATTTGCACAAAAACCTTTATACTGCCCACCCCTCCCTTCTCCTTCCTCCCAAGCAGATGAGTAAGCTGTTCACAGATACTAAGGGTCACTGTTTTTTCTAAACTTTCTGCCCCACTCACGCTATCAATAATGCAACTATCCCAGAAATGATAATATTTAAACATTCAAATTCCATCCCCAGATTTCCTCTAACATTTGGAAGTGGCACAATGTCTATTGACAGCCACCTGTTTCAATAGAGGTTTAAACAATACAACCTCTGTTTCCTAGGTGGCGAATACCACTGGCTCTCGTCAGAAGGTGCTGTGGTGGGAATGTGCCGGAGTGTCAGCCGAGGCCAATAGGATAACAACTAGTCAATATGGAGATGGGCCACTGAGTGCCTTCCTCACCTTACTGCCTGTTTGTTTAACCAACACCAGTGAGAGTCTTTATTAAGTGCTGTTAACACTCCAAAATGCTGTTTGTGGAGCCTGCCCGACTGATAAGTGCCACTTGTGTTTACTGTCTTGTTCTCAAGGCTGTTGTAGAAGCCTAAAACACAGTTCTGAAGTGGCTCGCTTTCCGTGAACAAACTATTCAATTCTACAAATAAGTCAATGGCTTGGGAACAAAATCAATAACACACATACACACAAAGTCCACAAGTATTTGTTGGCTGGTAATGGATTTACTTACTTGTGAAGAAAGCTGAGCGCTGAAGAATTGATGCTTTTGAACTGTGGTGTTGGAAAAGACTCTTGAGCGTCCCTTGGACTGCAAGGAGGTCCAACCAGTCCATCCTAAAGGAGATCAGTCCTGGGTGTTCATTGGAAGGACTGATGCTAAAACTGAAACTCCAATACTTTGGCCACCTGATGCGAAGAGCTGACTCATTGGAAAGGACCCTGATGCTGGGAGGGATTGGGGGCGGGAGGAGAAGGGGACGACAGAGGATGAGATGGTTGGATGGCATCACCGACTCAATGGATGTGA